>NW_017253365.1:160367-698186 GCF_001642045.1 Paraphaeosphaeria sporulosa
GCTGACACTAGCCGCGTCGAGTCGTGCGAGAGGGCCACTGACCTTATAGCACTGCTATGGCCCTCGAGCGTCTGTAAGCACACGCCGCTGCTAGCATCCCAGATCTTGACGGTGCTGTCATCTGACGCTGACACTAGCCGCGTTGATTCGTGCGAGAAGGCCACTGACCTAACAGCACTGCTATGGCCCTCGAGCGTCTGTAGGCACACGCCGCTGCTCGCATCCCAGATCTTGACAGTTTTGTCGCTAGACGCTGACACCAGCCGCGTCGAGTTGTGTGAGAAGGCCACTGACCTAACACTACGGCTGTGGCCCTCGAGCGTCAGCAGGCACGCGCCGCTGCTCGCATCCCAGATCTTAACAGTTATGTCTCCAGACGCCGATGCTAGCCGCGTCGAGTCGTGCGAGAAGGCCACTGACGTAACACCATGGCTATGGCCCTCGAACGTCTGCAGGCACGCACTCCAGCCGTTGCTCAGGGGTGGCGTAACGCGAATTCCGTCTGGCTCTTCGTGCTGGAACAAATTTCGGATCGGACTACCTGTTGGACTGAACAGGAGCGCAGATACATACGTCTGAAGAGGGTAACACTCAATTACCCCTTTGTGATACATAATGAACCGCCATGCGTCATAAACAAGCTGACTAAGCCGATCTTGGTTACCTATCTCCTACTAGCGTTAGTATCTTAGTTATAGTACATAGACACACAGATTCTTAATGACTTACCTGCACTAATGACCACAGTTTTGTTATGGAGATAACGCCTTTGGCTATCCTCTTGCAAAGACTAAGCCCTTCCAGCCAGTAGAGATATTTTGTTCTCAGGAACTTATCAAGTACTTCAGTGACTTGCAGGTCACCGCCACTATTCTCTAAAAATTTGGTTTTTGAGTCGCATAGATGGTCGATCCAGTAGACACACGGGTAGCGCGACTCTGCTAATGGGTCCGGATGCGGTGGTTTGACGTTCTCAACAGCAATTCCTGGCGCTTCCAAGCTATACATGTCCCTGTACAATGTCTTGGATAGAATCGCCAGCGACCTTGAGAAGATCGTCCAATGAACGTCTTCGATCCCATCTGAAAAGGCTTCGTTATATGCCTTTGCAAAAAGGAAGTCCTTTGCAGACTGATGCACAAAATAGACTGTGTCTTCTCGCAGAGTGAGAAATGATCCACAGAAGCCGATAATATTCCGCACTGACTCCAGGTCGTCAACTAAGTCTTCAAGCTGCTCCACGAGCGCAACTAGTTCAGGGACCGAAACAGGTTGATACAAGATCGCAACTGAAGCAAGCACCTTCCAACAGATATCGGCATCGTCTGATTCGCTCACCTGCTGCATCATCCACATATACATGTCGTCTAGCCCAGGCGGGAACACGGCTAGCTTCTTCAGCACATGCCAATTCGCCGTCCTCTGAAGTTCTTGGCACACCAACGCAACCCAGAGGAAGGTGTCGTTCGCGTTTATCGTTAAGTGCTGGAGCACAGCGTCTCGAACCTCTGCAGTATACCGTTTCTCTTGCGCCAGCTGATCCACCCTTTGCTGAATAAAGCCAGCAACTGCAGCCGCAACTGACTCTGCGTTCAGCTCGAGGCTTAGTCTTACCTTGTGGCCTGCCCGCTCTAGCTGCGCTTCGATATCTGGCCAGTTGCGACTAGAGACGATCCATTTGACACGAGAAGATACCGATGACTGTTTTGTGATAAAGTCAAGCAGCATAGGTAGATTAGTGACGCACTCATCTAGCGCGTCGATAATGAGGTATGTCGGGCGCAGGTCTGAGTCTCGTAGCACGTCCACAAAGATTTCTGTCAAGGCCGCCCAGGCATTTGCGTCGTTGAATAAGCTTTCGCCGGCAAGATCGTGCTTCTTGCGGACGTGTGATATAAGCGACGGTTGCTGATCTACGAGCATGTACAACAGCCCTCGTAGCACAGCGGTAGCGGTGTTGATGCGCGAGTCGGTCGCTTGGCAAAAGAAGTATGAGACGGTGACAGAGTTATTTGCTGCCTCCTGTAGTTCGTTGATGATGCCACAGAGCAGAATCGTCTTGCCTTTACCAGGGTCACCTTTTACCCATAGAAGTCGGCTGTGCGGGTCCTGTTGCCATTGCTGGAAAGTGGTATTGTCGAGGATCCAGCGGTATGAGTCCGCTACCAGTCCGCCTTTGATCTGTTCAATGCGCTTCTTGTCGTCACGCGGGTCCGTGCTGCGTAGGTCTCGGATACATCGCTTTGAACTGTCGATCTCATTGATAAGGCGCCTGAAGGCGCCAGCTGCACCTTCGCCATACACTGGCGCCAGCTTGACATCTAAAATGCCTTGCAGCGAGTACGCTCCATCTTCTTCGCGTTTAGTTTGCCGGCCTTCATTCCACCGCAACCGTTCGTCGACGCTGAACTGAGAAAGAGGGACTCCATTGAGCACTTCGTATGGGATGCTCGTAATCTTGTGGATTAAAGACATGAGCGACGTCTTGTCGCCAAGCTTCTCCCACTCTTGAGAAAAGAATACGACTGTGCTTGGGGCAAGAAGCTCTTGAAGCGTCCAACTACGCGTGAACCATCGACTTGCCCGGAAACTAGGCTCCCAACTGAACTCAGTACGCATATCGCCGAACCTCCCCTTTCTTTTCGAGACGTCTGACAGGTAAACGTAGCATCTCACTGTGTTCTGGTACCAGCGGAATATGGATTGGATAGCGTGGGAGAGCTCAGCCTTGTCCGTCTTATCGATGCAACAAGTATCGATCCAGAAGTACTCCAGTCCATCTTGTCGCGCCTGCTCTCCGCAGAAACGAATTTTCTTGTAGCCAAGCTTAGCCTTGCTACTGCCTTGTACGATGTCCGCAAAAGTCACCTCCTCTTTATCTGATCCCCAGGTGTGAGAAAGTATCGCATAAGGAGGCAGCTCGTTATCGTCGAAGCTGGCGATAGTGAGCTCTCCGTTTTCGCGGTACTGCAGGAGACGCATCGATCAGTGTGGATGTGGGGCAAGCGCATGGGATACGAACGAGACGGGAGGCTTGATGCGGCAACCTAGTAGTCAGAGTGCGACAGCTGGCTTTCCCTGTTTGCTCTAGGTCAGCATGTAGACAGAGGATGAATGGCTATTAAAACACCAGATCGATCAAACGCAAACGGCAGTGCGCAACAGTGTAGGAGCTGAAGCTGCTTTGGTGACAATGTCGCATCAGGCCTTGAGCGGGGTAGGCGTGGCAGAACGTCACGAGCAGCATGTAAGCCGTGAGGCTGTAGGGCGGCTGCATTAGGACAGCATGAGCTGAGCGCGGCAGAGCCGACCCGCATTGGTAGCCGCTCGAGGTGGTCTGCGCTGTTAGCATGCACCACAGCTATCTTTAGAAGTCTCCGCTGTGGGCATAGCGTCAGATTTGTTACAATAATTAGCATACAGATATACCGTGTCCGTGCACCCAATGCACGGATTCACCCAATGCACGCCGAACACCCGACGCGTCAAAACTCCCTAATCTTCAACGCGTGATAACTCCACCAATATGGACCTAATTCAAACTGCAGTAGATGAAATCGAATCGTGAGAATTAGGGGAAGATTTTTTATATACAGAAGTTGCTACTAAATATGGTATCAATCGATCCACACTCTCGCGAAGACACCAAGGTATCCTAGCAACGCGTGTAGCCACTGGAAATAATCAACAAAAGCTTAGCCCACAGCAAGAGCAGGAGCTTGTACAATATATTAAAGGACTTATAGAGAGACACCTAACTCCTAATAGGGAGATGATATAGAACTTTGCCCCTACGATAGCAATGGAGCTAGTCAGCGAGAGCTGGGTTACCCGCTTTATCAACTGACACAGCATTCATCTTATCTCATAATAGATAGTTAGCATGGACAGCAATCGCCACAAAGCTACTTCAGAGGATAAATACTACCTCTATTTCAACTATCTGCATGGCAAGATCAGTTAACATTAGATAGATCCTCGCCATACCTACAATATAGATGAGAAAGGCTTCCTGATCGGTATCCTTGGCAGATCAAAGAGGATATTCAATAGACGAATGTGGGAGAAGAAGGAGGTTAGGGCATCACTCTAGGATGGCAATCGAGCATGGATCACGCTCCTAGCATGTATCTGCGCTGATGGATCAGCTCAGCCGCCAAGTCTAATTTATGAGGCTGCCAACAAGGCCATTCAATCAGCCTGGGTGGAGGATATCAAGGCAGGAGAACATGATATCTTTATCACCTCATCACCCTCTGGCTGGATGAACAACGATATCGGGCTTGCCTAGCTTGAACAGGTATCCGATCGCTGTATAAAAGAGAAGACCCGACGATCACATCGACTTCTAATCCTTGATGGCCACGGATCCCATATCACTATGGACTTTATCAACTACTGTGATCAGAATAGGATCCTCCTTGCTATTCTGCCTCCTCATTCAACTCATACGCTTCAGCCACTCGATGCGGCAATGTTCAAGCCTCTATCAACAGCCTACTCAGCAGAGCTATCAAAACACCTTTAAATGGGCTAGGGTCTAGCCTTTATCACCAAAGGCGACTTTTTCCCCTTATTTTGGAATGCGTCGAAGGCTTCCTTTAAGGAATCGACAATCCTCAGCTCTTTTAAGGTATCAGGTATATCACCACCTGATCCTCAACCAGTTCTTGATAGATTCACCAGATCTCAAGAATCAAGAGAGAGCTCCTTATCATCACTTAGTGATCATAATTGGAGAAAGGTGGATAGGCTCATACGCTTTGTAGTCAAGGATTAGAGTAGTAGGGATACTCAGAAGCTTCGTCAATCACTCCACCACCTATCTGTTCAAAATGAGCTACTCCACCATGATATTGATGGGCTAAGGCAGGCGCTAGCAACAAAGAAGAAGCGTAAGAAGAAGGGTAAAGCTCTAGATCTACAACAGCGTGATAAGTATCATGGTGGGTTAATTTTCTAGTCACCTAGGAAGGTGAGGGAGGCACGTGTACGTCAATCTATTAGGGAGCAGGAAGACAAGGAGTAGTAGCGTCAAAAAGTAGAGACAGCAGAGCTAAAGAAGGCAGCTAAGCTCAATAAGGAGAAGATCTAGTAGGAGAAGCGTGTTGCGCGATAGGCAGCTAAGGAGGCAAAGGGGAAGGAGCGAGCTGAAAAGGCAGCTCAGCGCGCTGCCTAGAAGTCTACCCACAACGCTGAAAAAGCTCTAAAACTATCCCAAAAGGGGAAAAGAAAGGCCTCTAAGCTATCTCTACAGATTAGAAAGCGTCAGAAACGAGTTGCTGATGCTCAAGATGTTGGGGAGGCCTCAGAGGGCGCATCTGCTGCCCCAGCTAGATCAACACGCCGCGGCCGCAACGTTAAGCTTCAGATAGATTTAAGTAAAGCAAATTGATTGCAGCTATCGACTTCTTACTCCGCTAGAAAATCTCGTGACAATATTGTCTGTGGGTGATTCTATGACCTCATTTCTAGTATAGCGTTTATGTTGTTCGGCGTCCATTGGGTGAATCCGTGCATTAGGTGCACGGACACGGTATCTGAGCACGTTACTACTTCGTACAAGCTACTGCGTGCCAAGAGCGGCGATAGCCCTATGCCTGCGTAGAGGAAGTTTGGCAATCTTACTGTTTGCTCGGAGAAACTGCCGGAAGGCACATTCCTCACCTTAAGTCAACTTCTACAGCCTGTGGTCCTAATCTTCGAGATCTAGGCTCTCTTTCTAGACTTCCGAACGGTTTACAGAGATTAAGTTAGTATGTGTGATTAGACAGGGGGGTATTTGAAGGAGGTTGATTGATAGTAGTGACAGATCAGTCTACAGTGCGTCTAACCCTATGTTCTTCTTTGTCGAAGGCCAACTTGCTGGGAGAGCGGCAGCTGCAGAATTGATTCGCACTAAGCTTAAATTCATGCAGCAGCGCTGGCCTGATGCCGAAGGTCCGGGCGAAAAAGCGTCCCGCCACACAGGGTGTCTCGCTACGCGGGGACAGACGTTAAATATCATATCGGGCTTACGCCACAATTTTCAGCCGCCCCGTGCTCATAACCTATTGGCCAGAAGATATACCATTCCTACTGTACACATCTACTTCCTTATATAGGTTTTCGTACAAAGAAACCACCCACTCACATAAAGGACTGAGAGGTGGCTGAGTCGCCTGACCAACACTCCCCCTGACTCGAACACCTCGCATCTCCCCCTCAATTGATGCCGTCGTCAACGACATCATCGTGAATGACATCGGTTGCTTTGGCCGTGGTGGTCGTTTCCTGTAATCTCTGCATTCCTTCTGTGAAAGCCGTCCTTACTACCGCCTTCGTAAACATGTCCGCTGGGTTCTCTTTTCCTAAGATCTATTATGGGCTAACTTCTCCCCTTTCCACACACTCGCGTATGAAGTAATGTCGTACGTTTATGTGCTTTGTTTTTCCATGAAATTATAGGTTCTTCTTTAATTTCAGAGCCGACTTGTTGTCAATTCCTAGCGGTATTGATCCTTATAGTGGCCTGTCCATTGCCTATGCAATTTCGTTATAAAATCCTTTTAGCTAAATTGCTTCCTTGCAGGCGTCTAAAGCTGCTACATATTCTACTTCTATAGAGCTGCTCGTGACAGTTCGTTGCTGTTGTGTGCAGCGTCGCGTCATGCGGAACCCCGCCATAATCAACACCAACTTTGACACGCCTCATCTCCACCAATATGGATCCGATTGAGGCCTCGATAGCAGCAATTGACTCGCTAGAGCCAGGAAAGTATTTTTCATATAATAAAATAGCAAAAGACTTTAATATTGTGCGATCTACATTGATTCGAAGGCACAAGGCGATATGCCTACCCCGCACAACTACCTACAGAAACCAACAAAATCTCAACCAATAACAAGAAGTAGAGCTTCTACAATATATTAAACAGCTTACCGAACGTGGCCTTCCTCCTATACGGCAGATAATACAGAGTTTTGCCTCATATATTATCGCGGTTTACCCTGTTAACCTCAACACCATGGCTCGGTCCAGCATTACTTACCCATGCTCTATACTACATCGCTTCACGCACACATATATATACCACAATAGCTAGTATTTAATTAATCTTTAGTGCCTAATAATTTCTTCTGCCTAAGGTGCGGTTTATCCTCAACTATAATAGTTATTATAATGGGCTACGCCCTAGAGGTCTTGTCTCAGCCTAGGACCGGCTAGGACCTCGGACCCGATGTTAGCTTTAGGGGGTAGATATATAACTTCGGTAGCAGAAGCTTAACTTTAAGTCTTTGTAAATTTATAAATATTCATTCTGGCTATCTTAGCTCCTTAAGTATCTAGCCTATAATATTGAATTCACCTCTTCTCTCTACTGCTGGGCGAAGGGACTATATACTAATATAGAACTAAAGTTGCGAGGCAACTACCCAAAGGTATAGACTCCCAGCTAGGAGCTTCTAATAAGGAATAGGTACTCCGCACAGACGACTACGCATAATAAGCTATTAATCTATAAGATAGTAGTAATTTGTCACGAGAGCAACGAGCAAGATGTCTGAGGCCTAGGTAGGCTAGATCAATATACTGCGTTCGGTATCTACGTGTAGGTACAAGACGTTGGATAAGGAGAAAAGGTCCTCTCCCCCCTATCCAGCGTGGATCTATCTTCTCGCTTCGTCACACGCCCTCGCCAAGGGTGGCTAGCGCCATGCTTTGACCAATCAGCTAGCAGACGGGCCACCCATCTAATAATCTATTGACTGGCTGCTAGCGCGCGACATCTCTAAGATATACTACTGCCAGCAGTATATCCATGCTTTTCAGGTAGCCTCTAAGGTTACCGTGACACTATAACTGTGTTAGAAAAGTGTCGGGCAACCATACCTCCGCTAATTTCCTTTAGGTTGTGAGTCTAGATTCTTCTCCATATATATCTAACTCTTCTTCCTCATCTAAGTTATTAAACTCCAAATCCCTCTTCCTTTTCTCTCTTTAGAGCGGTTCCCTGTATTCTCCTTTAGCCAGTTCGATTACATCTCCATCTTCGTTAACACTATAGCGGTGGAGTATAATTGATTCATACTTTCCTGGTGCTGTCTATACTATGTAGAGGTTACTATCTTTTCTAACTCCTCTTACGCAGCAAGTGTATGGTTTGCCACCTAGCTCTACTTTATATCCCTTGCCAATATTTTTGTAGCTAATATAGCCTGGCTTGTTTGGATCATACTTTTCCGCATTTCTATCCTATTTCGATGTCCTGTTTTCGATTGACATAGGGTTGACCAACGTTAACCAGCGCCTCAAGCCATCACTAGCATCATAAGAGCATATAGTACTATTGTTCTTCTTGTAGTTACTGCATGGACTATTTCTATCACAACGCCTTAGGTGGTTCGCCTTCTTATAATGAAAGCACGCTGCTATAATTTACGCCTTGTTATAGTGCTCAATTAAGATACACCTCCCATTTGTCTTGATACATCATGTGTAGGGATTTTCTAGATCTATTAGTGTCATGGAATCGTACTTTCGGTTGTTGCCGAAGCAATTCCAGCATTTCTCATCTAATCTTCGGGTTAGTTCGTCCAGTACTAGGGCAGGGTTGAATCGCCTCTTCTCCAGCAGCTCCCCATTCGACCCTAGTGTTAAGGGTCTACATATAGCGTTCTTACTTTCGTACTACCTGCACCTCCTTCCTTCTTACTTTTCACAATTTAGAGCAAGGTCGAAGCAGTATTGACACCTCTCTCTATCCAGTACCCTTTTGTTCAGCTTGGTTCCTCTCTTGGACTCATCTCTTTGTCCTTTTAGCGGTTCTTCGTCTAAGTCTGAGTTGGCTATCTCCACAGCTTTCTCCTTCTTTCGTTTCCCCGGCTTCAACCGAGCCGTTGCAGTTGTCCTCCACACGTCCTCAGGGCGATCCAATTCATTTGCCAGATACTTTTTGATGCCTTCTGTGACAACTTTTGCAGAGTTATTCTCCTTAAGGTCTCTTTTCCTTTATTACGAACTATTGATTTATGGATTTGCATTGGGGATTTTCGCACTTTATCCCTTTCGATTTCTTTTGGACGTAGTTTGGCCGCCCTATCCTCCATTTTCCCTTATCCACTGTGCCGGCTTTGATTACTCTTTGGTATCTTTGGTAGCACAAACTACACAGGGCTTCACCCTCCGGTCCTTTGTTTGTCGCCCACACCGGTTCGTCGGGGGATCTGCAGCCTTCGTTCTGACATCCATTCGCAGAGAGGATGGAAGATTTAATCTAGCCTCCCAATGTCCCCAGCTAGTTTCGAGATGGTCATTATCACCCTCCGAAGAGAAGGGTTGGCACCCCAAGCGCTTTCTACAACGAACGGTCCAGATATCACCTCCCATGGTGTAGATCATCAACTGATTTTAGTTCTTCCTCTTTCCCACACATTGCACATATCTGGGATCGCTTTGGACCCCATGTCGCTCATCATGACAGCTTTTAGTCAAAATCTGCTTGAGTGAAAGAGCGAACGCATGTAGACTGGATGAGGGCTGATATATTTCCTCCGTGTCTCCCAAACAAGTTCATGGGTGGCGATTCTCTTCATCACCGTATGCCGGTACTCGCGTACGTGTTGCACAATTTCTTCCTCGTCCTCCCGCATTAGGTGACATTACTTAGTTCTTAGTCCTCGCTATCCCGCACATGATCCGTATTTCTTCGGCTTTCAGAGACCATGTGTCGCTTTCGAGATCATTTTGACTCCCCTCGTCTCTGCAGTGCTGTGGGGTGAACGTTCGGCGAGCGAGCACCGAGGTTTAATACCTTCCTTCAGCCAGCCCCCAATTATGGCTCAAAGTTGATGGTCATCGTCACTAGCCCAACTAGATACCTTTGGTAATGTCCGCACACATCGTTGAAAGTCTTTCCCTCATCCTTTCGCATGACGACGGAAGGATGCGATATTGGTCCCCACCCCCGACTGCACATCGATAATGAAGCTTAGGGGTTTAGACTCCATCGCAGGCTCATTCTTCGCTTTTGATCACCTTGACCCGCAATGTTGCCAAGGAGACGTTCTAGGAGAGAACCGCGAGGCTGTATACCTTCTTCCAGCCTGTTCCCCACGCGCCTTGGTTTCAATGACTTTTAGACGTCGTTCAATCCCAGCATCAAGGTTTAAAGTTAAATTACTCCAAATCACTGATAAGTGGTTGGACGTTTTCCGTTGAAGTCTTTGTTCCTGATTCTCGGGTGAGATCTCGACCAGCGCTTTCGTACTCGTTTTCGGCGATCTGCTCGGCGCTACCAGTACCCATGCCTGTTGGTCAGGCATACTTGCATTTCCTCCCCACATCCCGCCTACACGCGCGGAACGCACGCTAGGCGCTTAGTGTTCCAACATGACGTGCGGCGGCGCGGCCGGCCATAGGGCAGCCGAGCCTCGCCCCTGATCGGTGCCTCGTGCGAATACGAAGAGCCTGGATTAGCGGCAGTTCTAGAGCTGCCCTGTGTCCTGTAGCTTGGGTCTGGTCCTCTGCCGAAGCTTCGTTGGGTTTGGTCGAATTCCCAAATGCCGGATTTATCTGCATGGCGTTGCAGATACCATGGTTTGCCTCGAACTGTGACTGGCATGCAGATACAGTGGGTCTGGTGGAGACACGATATTAACGAACTCGGATAACAAGCCTGACGAATCAATGTATTACATGGTCGTTGAATTATGACTGGCATCAAGGTATCATACAACACGACCAGGTTCTTTGACCAGCGTGTCCGTACTGCTGTTTGCCCGTTCGGTGTCTTTACTGCTTGCAATCTCCGTCCACTCTTTGCCCGAGACATCTGTTCTCCACCCACTGACATTGCCCTCGTCGTCTTCTACTTGTACTCGGACGTCTGTTGTGACCACTATTTCACGGATATCCGCATCGGACTGACGCGAGTGGGGTCTAGAGTCGAGCGCGTACTCATTGCGGGTCGTATTTCGCTTCGTGCGAGAAGTGCCGATGGTGGCATATGGGCGTGCACCTGTTGGAATGCTGCGCTTGTTTGACGAGAAGACACCTGGAAGCCATCGTGTGGCGAGAGGTCGCATAAGCGGTAGACAAGAGCAGATAATCCCTACGTTGGCTTCCACAGAGCTCCATGTTGCAGCAGGCGCGTTGTCGTAAGTCTGATCCCGAGATCCTGAAATTGCGACAAGAGAATGTAATCGCAGTATTGACACAATGCATACACTGTGCAGGTCGGTCAGCAACCTGAGTAAGAAGGCGCTTGTTTGGAAAAGCTTACAAGCCACCGACTGCGAAAATGCCGATCAATGCTATCTTCTGCCGCTTGTTCAAGTTTAGGCCCTGTACGACTGGAATGGGTAGGAGGAAGATCAGGAAGTCCTGGAAGATGTTCACTCCAGCGTTGGTGCTGTGCCATAGTCAGTGTCTGGGTAGTAAATCTGTGACTAGGACCTACTCACAAAAACATAGCGAATTTATTGATGCACCGCGCGCCTGGCTGTTCTGTCCAAAATGCCTGCACAGGAACGCATGCAAATATACTCCCAAGCATCGCCCACAGACTGAAGCCGATTACGAAGGCAAGGTTGGCCCAGCAAGCGATCTGAACCCATTTTGTAGTGAAGACTCTTCGATATTGTAGTAAGATAGAAATCTTGGTCGTGGTGAGGACCAGATTATATGTGATAAGTGAAGCCCAGAATGCCTATGCCTCGTTAACATAGGGATCAGTGCTTCGACAGAACATAATTCTTACTTTCAGAGTTTTGACAGTGTTGTCCGGGTCGATCTCAGTAACATGCTGTCCCATTCCCCAATGGACCTCTGCTCGAATTAGATAGCACTCATACATCAGAGGAAAAGCACGCACGTAAAGCAATGCAGATGGTTAGACCGATCGAAGACGCCTAAATATATGAGTTTTTATAAGCAAAGCACGCTGTGAGCTACTCACCATTGCGATGGTTATCATGTAATCCTCGAGACCAGGACATCTTATTAAGAAAAACCGCGTGTACAGTCGAAGAATGACGAGGACGGCCGCTATGCCTGTGAAAGCAGCGGAAACGTCTATGGCCTGCCTCCCACGGGGGTTGTTGGAGGACATGTCGATGTCGACTGTCCCCAGAAGTGAACAAGGCTGTTATTGTCGTCGTCGATGGTAGAATAAATTCGGTTTCCCCACACTCCAACAACGCAGTGGAGTACGGTGGATTATAAGGCTCCTAGTAAAGTCGCTAAGCAGGCTGGCCGGTCGGAATGGGGGCGCATCATTTACCGAAACCTGCACATGTATGCGCCCCTGTGTGAACGATCGCGCGGCCGACAACCGACCCAGGGACTACAAAGCTCAGCCGCATGGACAGTTCAACGACGGCTCCAACGCACGTCGCTTCATTGGCTAGCATGCGACTAGCCTCCGAACCTTCGAGGAAGATCGTTTTGGCAGCATGCAGGTGCATGATCGGAGATCACAGACCAGATTGAGACGGCAGGATACTCTCGTATCTCCAGTCTGTTGACTGCGCCGACTTTCTGGCCTCGGAAGACGTACTGGAACGTCATTCTGGGCAGCAGAGCTATCGTCCTCAGAAGCCATCCCTCCTGCGTCCCTGAGCAACGAGCCATGGAGAGTGTTGCGGGTGTGGGGCCTAGCGTCCCACAAGGCACCCGATCCCGAAGAACTACTCGATCTCACGCCAGGCAGTACCGTAGTTTGCCTCGCTTGGATGTCTCCGACAGCCAAAGAGCAAGCCTTCGCAACTTTGTTTTCTCGTTTATGAGTAGAAGGTGTACTTAAGTATCGAGATCAAGGTAAAGGAGGTGTGCGGTTTGGTCTCTTGGTCGTCTCGCTATACCTTCACGATCACGCCACCTCTTCCAATGTATTGCCAGTGCCTAATCCCGTCGATAGCCCTCATTCACAAGCAGTGATAGGAGCAGGTTTGCCTGGTGTGGTGGAGTGCATGAATGTAGACTGTAGCGATTTCGCAGTGCAAAACTACAATCGCAATGCTTGGGCTGTTACGGAAGCTTAAGACCATGAATCGAAGCATTTAATGAGATGTCAATAGTCACACGCTCGACGACGCGAGATTCGTAGTTGATTGGCAGCCTTGCTCAGATTCGCCATTCCTTCACGACGCGTCATTCCTGGGTAGGATCCACCGAGAATGTTGCCGAGATGCGTGGCCTCGCCTTCAGTTTCGGCATGTGAAGTTGGCGCAAGGCTAAACCTTATTGCGCAAGTGGCACGGAACAGAGTGGTGGCAGTGGTGTTGGGAATTACCAATGGCCTAGTGATCGCCGGGGCAGGGGGAAGTCTTCCAGGCTGCGCTAGGGAAGGCCACACCTTACTGCTTACAGTTAGCTCTGACTGTCAGGCACATCAGTTTCATGGGTAGAAATGGCCTTCCCTTTATTATTAAAGTTTCCTGGCAATATCTTTGCACTGCTATCGACATCTCGATACGTTAAGACCCCTTGTGAACGAAGTTCCTAAATCCTGCGATAATTGTTCGCGGCCAGAGTTACAGTTCCAACTACTATGCCTATGGTTCGAGGCTTATCCCGTTGCTGAGATATGTGTTACACCAGGCAGACGTCCAGGTACGTCACTGAAATTACAAATTGCGTTGTTCAAGTCGTTGTTTTCGCTGCTGCATGATTCTATTACTCGACGCTTACTACTTTTCCTCAGCCGCAATGGGATTCTCAATCGGACAGGTCTTGCTATCCGCGAAGCCGCCCTTCATCTTGGGGATTTCCCGGCATCCATCTACCTGTGATGCAGAGTACCCCAGGAATATTCTCTACTCGTCGTTCAAGGTTCATTCTTGGCTGCTTGTGGCACCTGTTCATTTGACTCTAAGTACCAGGGAGACGTGCATCCCCGGGGGAAGCTAAGATCAACGGCGCGTTTGTGTTGACAGCGTAGACGATCGTGGATGCGGAATTGGGTTCGAGGGATCCCCGGTACGCAGACGTAGGGCCGTTGTATGGTCCGGGCTATCTACAACCCATCCATGAGTCATCGCGTGTCCAGCTAGCGTTGATCCAGTATCATGGACTTACAAGATCACGCAGCCATATGCAAATTCTCAGCCTGCGAGTAGAGGCAAGATAGTGTGGGTATGCGCAAAAAGCTCGTTCCCAGCTATCGAACCATGACGCCCCCCAGCTTGATTCTAGCCTCAACTTCCTGCTTCGGGTGCACAGCCCCAGACCCATACCTCCCAAGATCATTCTCCGTTAAACCCAACCTCTTCTAGGCCTGGATTCAAAAAAATCATGTTTTGACCGTAAACCGAGGCAATATTGCACTGGAGAATTAACTTGCGCAATAACACGTAAAGATCTGGTAGAGTTGCGTCTTGCCAATGTCGAGCTCGGTATGGCTCGGTTCCAGGTTGCAGAGGAAGCGTCGAACTAACACGTCCATCCATGCTTTTCTTTGAGAAGGCATCCTTGAAGAACAAGAGCTGATTGCGTATCAGGCGTTGATTGGGGAAAACAGAGCTGTCGGGATATGGCTTGATCCCAATTCCTGAGTCGTCAGTTGTAGTGGCGTCACAAATCTGCTTGGGCGTGTTGAACAAATGCCCGAACATTTGAGCGTTCGTGTGATTCCAATCCAGGTGACTGTCCGTAGTCAGTGCTTTGTGAATTATGTTGGTGCCGGAGATCAGGATGAAACCGAATCCGATCCCGTGGAATTGGACAGGTGTATTATCCCGGCATTCCTGCAAATGTGTAAGCGGAAACTTTCATGCTACGTATATAAAGGGTAATGCGCATGTAAGAATGTTGAAGCCAATGTGATGTCGCCCATTGCGAACGTCCGGGTATGTGAGAGTATAGAAAGCCAATGCAAGGCGGCGGAAGTATACTTGACGCCAAGAAACGTGACTGTGACTATGTTAACGCTATCGGCAAGTATTACACGGAAGTTGTCCTTCCAAGTCAAGATGGTATTCGTAGCCGGCATTGGTTGACATGCTGAAGCGAGGAAAAAAGGCTTTGTATTCAATGAGGTGCCGTGGGATTCTCCAATTCTGACGTTGTCTACACATCTAGTAGTCGTGTCACACGCGCACAATTGCTCGAAAGCGACAACACCAAAGTCAGCCCCCAAATCACTAGGGCCATGAACAACATCTCGCTACCACACATGCTGGAGCTGTCTGATAACCTTTCTCGAACTTTTCCACCTCTTGACGCAGAAAATCTACTCCAGCTTATGTTCCCAGACCTATGCGTGTCTTCGACATGGCATCTAATACCATTGACTTTTGTGCCCAGAGGACACTCGTCGTACGGACCATACTGAAATTTTAGTCCTTAATCTCAAAGTAGGGTTACTTCAAAAGTTCTTCATGCAGACAGCCACACATTTTTTTTTTACCTTTCCAGCACTGGCTTATAAGCTCTTATGATGAATTTAGATCCCTCACGCGCACCACCTATGATGAGATCTTCCATGCTCTTGGTGCTTCCAAAGCTACCATGTCCAGCAAGCAAAAGTTTTTCCATTTGCATGGGCGCTCCCACAGGTGTAATCATCGTCTCTTCGGTCACTGGCCGCATCTCTTGCCAGACTTCTTTCTGCAAGGTGGTTTGGCATCCCGCCACACTCCTGCCACATTATGGGAGTCCGAGCCTTATATCAGTCCCCTCAGTGTAATTCGATGTGATGTGCTTCCCGTGTCGATGGCTTGGTCCGACAAGCCGCTCCTACATGGCCTGATCAATTTGTTGTTCTGAACTCCAAAAAACCCTCCCACATCGCGTCTTCTCCTGAGCTTCTTACTCCTCAGGGCACTTATGTACGCCGCCCACTTTCCGCTTTGAAATACGAGTTTCTGAACTCTAGAAACGCATCTACAAGAGACATAAGAGACATATGATGTTTTCATTTTGCATTTTGGTTCACAGATACACCTCCTGCACACATCGATGTGATCTTTGTCATTTTCAATCCCTCTACCTTCTATATCTCCCACATCAGGGGCTGTCGACGCGCATTTTTGGTCATCCACGTACTTCTCACCCATACAGCAGAGGGGTGAAACTATTTTAGCCCCCTAGCACACTTCCATGTCATTTTTTAGTGTCCCTACCATTTCCACAGGCACTTCTCACGAAAAGTTCCCCTGCCACATTTTGAGTCTTCTGCGAGTCTTCCAATCCTATCTGGGGATATCCTAGGTCTTTGGGTTCCCAAGGGCACATCCTTACATTGAGTCCCGCACATGCACCTCCCACCCCATCGCCAATCAGCCCCGCGAGTTTAGTCATTCATCCCAGACTACAGGCCACACCATGTTCCTGGTATAGTCCTGCTTTACCTCCTGACCCAGGCAGACAAGAGTAACTTGAGAGCGAATATAGCGCAGCCTTGGATGCATTCAATGCGTCAAGGGTGCTGGAAGAGAGCTCGGGTAATCTGGCAAGGGGACATCTAGTCGCACAGACGCCTCCGTCCCTCATATATGCTGTATATCGAGTTATTATACCGTGTCCAAGTCACTCACACTCCCATGGATCGAATCGCGCGTGCATTTCGTTCGCCCGCACCTCCCACCCCTTCACGGGTCAGCTCCGCGATTTTGGACCCTTCCATACGCCATACCTATATACGGAGGAAATGTCGTTCTTTAGTCTTCACATTAGATAGAAAAATAGTAGCAAGATGTTTCTGTGGAAACGGACGCGCTTTTATGCATCGAGGCGTAGCGAAGGAGATTCGGACGAGCTCTAATCTTTTGGAAGCGGAGGACTCCCCACTCCCATGTAGTCTCTTAGTTGCTTCTATCAGTTCCTGCGCTCCTCCAAACCCATGTCGCTACTTGCTGTCGTCTTTCGTTCCCCGCACGCACAATCTTGTGTTCTAGGATATCGTCAAATTCCAGTCTCCCTCCACACACTTACACTCATGGTCGTGAAGTTGTCTAGTTTGGGTTCCCAGCCCAGCCAGACAGAAAAAGTGTGACGAAGAGGATAATTTTACGGAGCTGGACGCGCTTCTATGTATCGGTGCAGGCGAAGGAGCTCCAGACGAGGTCGGGCATTTCGATAGCAGAGGCAGAGAGAGTACCAATGCACCCACGCTCCGCACCCACATTCCATGTCCTCCACGCTCTTTTCCGTTCCCGACGCACGCTGCTCATGACATCCTCGTCACTTCGTTTTTCAGTGCCCCGATCTCCACACCTCCCACCAATATCAGCCTAGTCTTTCCGGAATTTCGGCCCCACAACCACTCCACTCCAATCCCATGATGCCGTTCTCGTACAATCTGTATGCCGCTACGAACACCTCTTTACTCCCCATGACACGTTTCTCAGAGTGTCTTCAGTCTCTCAAATAACACCACCCATATGTCGCCATTGACTCAGCCTTTGTTGTTCAAACATCTCTCCCAGCAACTCCTCTTCGTTCCCTCTCGTGACCTTTTTAGTCCCTAATCACGCTCCTTAGCCCCCTATTGCTTCTTTCCACATGTACCGGCGCAAATACTCTTTTAGTCTCCACAAGCATCTCCTCATTCATGTGCCTACGTGCCTTTCCGTCTCAGCCGCGCAGCACGGGCAACGACCGAACCAGGACGAGGTGAAAAAGTAAGAATTAATCCCGCTAAACGGACGTGGTATCAAGAACATGTACAAGCCCAGTGAGAAGTGTTGACAACAACAAGAAAACAACGCCCCGTTCTGTGTTGGGTTACAGCTCAATCTGCTCCTCGTGCGCCTCCTCCGACTGTCTCTCGTCAACAACCGTGTCCTTGCTGGGCGCCCCCTCCAACACGCCCACCTGCCCGAGCATAAACCGCCCCAGGTACAACACCGCCTCGAGCACCTCGTTGCCCGTCGGCACGATGTTATCGCTCGGCAGCAGAAACCCATAGGACCCCGTGTCCCTGAGTTTGATCTGGAAACTGTACTTGACCTTGAGCTCGTGGTAGAACCAGTCGAGCGCAGAGCCGCCCGCGGACTCTATCCGCGGAAAAAGTTTTCTCTTTTCTTTCGCGCCATCAGGGGAGGAAGAGGAGAGCGCGACGTTGCCCTCGCACGCGCTCGTCACCTTGTACGCATGCCCCCGTCTGCTCGTGCGGATCGCCTTGCCCAGCCCCATCGCCAGCTCCTCGAGGTCCTCGATGGCGGGCGGCTCCTCGTCGCAAGTATACGAGTACGGGTACAGAATCTGCTGGCTGTAGGAATGCAAGTCGAGAAACCCAACAAACTCGACGTTATTATTGTCTGTCTCGTTGCGGGCCCAGTCGGCAAAGCGCTGCGCCTCGATACCGGCAAAGGCCGCGTCGCCGGGGAAGCTCTCGGAGCAGGGGTTGGTGGGCTTGGCGTCACCGTCCCACTGGAACGCGTAGGCGCGGTCGAGGTCGACGCCCTTGCAGAAGCGGAGGGATGTCGGCTGGCGGTTTTTGCGCCACAGGCGGTCGGTTTCCCAGGAGTAGACGTAGCCGTCGGGGTTGAGCGTGGGGACGAAGACGAAGTCGAACTGCTCGAGGAGGCGGGTGATTTCGCGGTCTTTGCCGTACGCGTTGATGAGGGTCCAGGCGACGTAGTTGACGGTGGAGGTGGAGATCCACTCGCGGGCGTGGGAGCCGCCGGCGATGAGGACGGTGCGGCGCGGGAGGATGCGTTGCTGGGCGTTGGTGGGGTGCACGCCGACGCGGAGGGCGGGGATGTCGCGGCCCTCGTAGGAGACGCCGACGTTGATGCGGCGGACGTGGGTGGTGAACATGGAGGCCATGAGGCTCATCCAGGGGTTGATGACGGAGAGGGGCTGGTAGTCCTGGAAGAAGGGGTGGCCCTTGCCGCCCAGGCGGGGCGCGGGCTTGAGGTTGGGCGAGAACGAGTGATCGTCATGGTGTGGTTGGGTTCCGGAGGGGGATGGATAGGAGGAGAAGATGGCCTGGGCGAGGTCGAGGTCTTGCATGAGGGGGACATGGGCGGTCTGGAGGGAGGCGGGGAGGAGGCCGAGCAGGGAGGGTAGCTGGGACGTTAGCAGGCAGCAACGCATGAGAGGGCAAGACGACATACCACGTCCTTTGCTATCCTGATGTCGGCCCAGTCCGAAGTGAACTCCCATACATCGAGGAACAATATGTCGGCAGCCTCGGCGAGCGCGGAGGCCTCCTCGGGGGTGGCAATGGTGAAGCGCAGCACAATGTCCTCGCCGTACCGCGCGACGAGGTCACGGCCGGGGGTCCCGCGCGCAGCTCCGGCATCTGCGCGCAGGCTCTCCTGCGTGTGTGGCAGGCCCCAGACCCTCCTGATGAGGGCGTCGGACAGCGTCCGCCAGGGCCGCGGGGCAGGGCTGGGGTCGCGGCGGTGCGGTGTCGACTCGCGCGGGGCGGCGGCGATGAGGGAGGGGCCCAGCAGCAGCAGGCTCAGCACAGCAAACGTCGGGCGGCGCATGGTGGAGGATGCGCGGGGGGCGTGCAGGAAGTGCGGTTCGGCTCAGACGACAATGCGCCTGCGGGCGGCGGCGATGGGGGAGTGCGCGGGCATGCTCGCGTGCCTGGCAGAGTGAATGGAGCTTGCTGGCCGGCGCGGTCGCTTGGCGGCCCTCCCAGTCGCTTGGAACGTGGAACGGCCGCGCCGCCCCGTGGTAGTGTGGGAGCGCCGACGACACATCAGCTGCCGACACGCTGCTCCTTCGCTGGCCGCAGACAACCCCCCAGGGCGCCAGACTCGCAGTCCTCGCTGCACCCGCGCGCTGCCTGCCTGCCATTGCCGCGCCCGGGACTCGTCCGCGCCGCCCAGCCGGCATCTTGCGAGAGCTGATCCCGCGCGCTCAGCCGTGCCCATTCCCTGCTGCTGCACCGCACCGCATCCACCGCTTCCGCCCGCATCCCCATCGCCCGACCCTCGCTGCCAGACCCCGTGCCATGTGCTGTGCTGCCCGCCGCATGCCTGCGTACATGAGCTGCTAGCACCCGCGCTGCCATGCCTTTGCGGCCTCTTCGACCTGGTCGCAGCGACAAGGACCTCAAGCGCAGGAGCACCCTGGATCCCGCCGGCCTCTTCACGCGCGCCGGCAAGCTGAACAAGTCGGCCGAGCACCTGGGAGACGCGCGCAATGCTGCCTCCGAGGACGGCGGCGCGCGCCCGCAGTCGTCAGGCCGTGTCGAGGAGCCCCGAGGGTCGTGGTCGGCAGCCCGCGACGAGAACCGCCCGCCCACGCCGCCCGTCCAGGAGCACACGCCCTTGACCCGCCGCTTCAGTCTGATGCGCTTCCGTCACGCCTCCGACTCGCAACTGTCCGCCCGTGCAAAGGAGCATGCCGACGACGACGACGCCCCGCCGCCCGTTCCCGCAGTGCCCGCCAACGCAACCACAAGTATGCCTCCCCTTGACGCGCCCCGCACGTCGCCAGTGCTGACCAGTGACGCTGCAGCGCCCGCCATCATCACCACCGCGCCCACCATGGTCATCACCGAGGAGCAGCCCCCCAGGAAGCGCGGCCGCCTGCAGCAATTGAGCTTGCGCAGACGCTCGTTTGACCCGACGTCGGTCGACCGGCCGGGCATCCTGCGCAAGTCGTCGGACAAGAAGAGCAGCATGGACGTGAAGAGGTCGGCGTTTGGCTTTGGCAAGAGCAGGGACAACTTGATCCAGGAGCCGGGCCGCTCGTCCACCAGCCAGCGGCCGGCAACGCTTGCCGAGTCTGCCCACGAAGAGGCGGAAGCCACGACCATGTCCGCCCCGTCGCTTCCTGTTCCACGCCAGTCAGACTCGTCCCGATCCGACGGCAGCTCCACCGGCCATGTCTCGTTCGAGAACACGCCCAGGCCGCAGAAGACGCCGAAGCCCAGCTCGGGCCGCAACTTCTTTGGCCGCAAGAAGCAGCGCGCATCGTTATTCCCTCTGCCCATGAAGATCACCCCTCCCGAATTTCCGGACACGGCCCCAGCGACGCCACGCGCGTCGACAAGCGGCATCAGCACCGGCTCTGCCCACCATTCCCCCGGCGCCGAAAGTCCCCCCTTGACCGCCATCCACCACCCCCGCGACCTGGAGAATGGATTGAGACCATCGCCAATGCCGTCCCCGTCCCAATTGGCCTTGACCGCTGCCAACATGAACCTCTCCACCTCCCCGGCAGGCGCTCTCCTCCGCAACGACTCCCAGAGGTCCATACACTCCGCTCGCTCCTCGCCTCACTCGCCTAGGCCAAAGATACTGGGCCTGCGAGGACGCTCGTCCACCATGGGCTCTCTTGGTGGCCTATCCGACGACGATCCGCCTCCAACGCCGCCGTACGCTACAAGCGGGAGGAATTCGACGTCTACCGCAGGGAGAAGCAGCTTCAGCAATTTGTTCGGGCTGAGCTCAAGATTCCGCCAGAACTCCGAACCGCACTCGCCCCGCCACGGATCCCCCGCTCATGGTGGATTAGGTACCCCGGGAATGATGTCCCATCAGAACTCGTTGAACATCAGCCGAGAAGCCCTGGTTATGCCACAGCGAGAGGAGGGCGAGACGCCAGGACACTATCTGGAGCGCATGGAGGAGAACAGCATTGGCAAGAGCGCCATCGCTAGCTACCTAACTAAAACCGAAGATCCGTTCCTCCTTGCTGTGCTGCGAAGTTACATGCGCAAATTCGCCTTCTTTGGAGATCCCATTGACATGGCCATCCGCAAGTTGCTTATGCAGGTTGAGCTCCCAAAAGAGACACAGCAAATCGATCGTGTGCTGCAGGGGTTCTCCGACCGGTACCACGAGTGCAACCCCGGAATATACGTCAATCCAGGTACGAAGAATGCATTGTCCGACGACTACTCACCGCTAACACGACGCAGACAAGGCTTACTTTATCTCCTTCTCCATCGTGATCCTACATACCGATTTCTTCAACAAAAATAACAAGCGGAAAATGCAGAGAGGCGATTACATAAAGAATTCATCTTGCGAGGGCGTCTCAGAGGACGTGCTCGGCTGCATCTACGACAATGTCGTGTATACTCCCTTTATCCACATTGAAGATGATGTTGATCTGAAAACAATTTCCTCGAAACGGAGCAGACGGACCGCTGCGTTGAAAGGCCCCATGAACGATCCCGCGAAAAAGGCCGCTCGCGAGCCCATCGACCCATATACCCTAATATTCGAAGGCAAGCTCGACGTTCTCCGGCCTAACATCAAGGACGTGATGAATCTAGACGATCCGTATAACTACCTCGGCACCGCACCTACCCTAGATACGAAGACGCTCTGGAGGTCTTTTTCAAGGTTTGGAATCATCCAAATCGTATCCTCTCGATCTAGACCGGAGGCTTTCATGTCGCAGGACAGCCAGGATAATCCGCAGGAGAGCTCGGTCGGCATAGTCGAGATGCCTGTGACCAAAGTCGGTGTATTGTGGAGGAAGGACAACAAGCGGAAGAAGACCAGGTCGCCGTGGCAAGAGTGGGGTGCTATACTGACTCGCTCAGGTCTTTCGCTGTTCCGCAACTCCAGCTGGGCAAAGAATCTGATGAACCAGCACGAGCAGCATGAAAAGCACGGCGACACAAGCCCAGTGCACTTCCAACCGCCACTGCAAGAGTTCAAGCAGGACCACATGATTCCGATGGATGGTGCAGTGGCGCTGGTAGACAACACATACAAGAAGCACAAGAACTCCTTTGTCATGTTCTCACGAGTCGGCGAAGAAACGTTTCTTGCGGACAGCGAGAAGGACTTGAACGATTGGCTGGCAATGCTCAACTACACTGCTGCTCATGAGACATTAGGCGTCAGGCCGCGCGGGTTGCAAGGCGACCTCTACGAAGGCCAGAGGAACAGAGCGATTCGACGCGGCGAATCCGCGACATCGACAAAAACGCTAACCTCTCCGACTGGGGATGTAATACTTCGGAGTGGAGGGATTGACAAGGAGCTCCAGCAGCAGATGCGCCAAGCACGGAAAGACTTGATGCAAACTCGCATTTCAGAGTCGGAGGAGCGACTCACCGAATCGATAAAGCAGCTAGAGGGTCGCTTGAGAGACGCCCGGCATCTCCAGATTCTCGCACCTATACAGCCCAAGAGTAGAGAGCTCGTCATCCACGCAGCGGGTCGGTTATCGGCTAAGTTGAAGTGGTCTCGCATTGAGATCTGGCGCATGAAGTGCCATCGAGATATCCTAGCGCAGGTTCTCGAAGACGAAAAACACCCACAACTTAGTGTCCCGGTCCCAACCGAGCGAGCTCAATCAACGGCTTCAGACCAAAAGTCTTCGAGAGCATCAAGGATTGGCAGTCTGGCGCGCCTCAGCTCTAAGACAAGCTCTCTCACCAACACAGCGAAGCCACCTCTTTCCCCAACATCTATTCGTCCAGAAACCAAATCGTCCCGAGACTCTGATTTCGGTGGGGACGACATGTTTCGAACACCACCCGAAACCACACATTCCAGTCCCAACATGACACCCGCTACTTTCACTCTCCCTCCAATCTCACTGAGTCCTCGGCTATCCGCACACAGGCCATCACTCGCCAGCTCCATGGCACAATCGCCCAAACTCTCCCCCAACGATCACCGCCCCTCTATATCCACCACTGACGAGGTAGCCATCAGCTCCGATGGTGCATCTGATGCTGGTTCACAGTACACGACGCCGCCACATTCCATCGATCGCCGAAGGTCAGGTCCCAGAACACCACCCGACCTGCAAGTGGACGGGCTGCGCTTAGACGATGATTCCGACTCTGAACACGATCAACCCCCCGCTGCTTTGACGGGATCGCCCGAATCGCGCTCCAAGGTCCGAAGGAGTCTGCACCGCACGCTCCGGGAGTCACACGGCAGCTCTTCGCATCGTCGTGGCCACAAGGCCAGAGACTCCGCGTCGACAATCGTGAGCAACGAGTCGGAAAGCGAGGGCCTAGCGCGCACCAAGGGCAGCTTCACGGTGCACGGGAAGAAAGCGTCCGTCATTCAATTCGGCCCTGACTGGCACAACACACCAGCGGAAGAGCGCCTCAAGACCCGAAAACAGGCGCAGGAGGCGATGGAAGAAGCCGGCTCAGCGGACGAACGGGGTAGCACTGTGGTACCTGACAGTGCTGTTGCTGCCCGTGAGGGTGCCGTGGCTGCGCTTGCTGCGACAGCCGTGGAGGCTTCCGTTCGCGTGCCTGCGTCGAGTGAGGTCCGCAAGCAACGACACGTCTCGGCGCAAACGATCACCCCCGCGAGCTACAAGCAATCCCTCGAGGGTCAGGGGAGCGATTCGGACGCTGCATCGCAGATGAGCGAGATTCAAGAGGAGTCGCGCCGGGAGTCGCCGAAGCAGTCGGAGGAAGACTTGCTGCAAGCTGCTACAGAGCCACAGGCAGCCACAGAAGAAGAGATCTCCCGGGCACTTGAGAGGCCCACAATCACGGTCGGTTAAAGCATAGTTTTCAGTTTGATCTTGGCAGCATTTTGCATTTCTAAAAGCGGATTTTTGGGTGTTTGCGCTCTGCATTTTCGTTTGCGGTCTTGGATCGGTCCCTGCATTGACGATAGCACGGCGCAGGTGGGGTTTGTTGTTCATCTTTTACAACGGTCGAGCGACACGTTCCTAGTTTATATCACACTGCGGTCAAGCGACGTGGCCTTCCTTTTAGTTTCTTTGGTCGTTGGCTGAGGGCGTGGGGAGGGGAGGGGAATCATACCCAGGGCGTACTCAGGGGGCGGAGAGGTATATGCATAGACTTGGTTGTGCGATCTGAGCGCGGTGCCTGTTTTGTTCAGTCTGGGGTGCAGGGGCACGGGTGGGCAAAGAGCATATAACATAGATACCTTGACGTGTGTGGAATTGATGATGGATATAATCCGAGGCTTCTCTGCGTTACGATGATGTCCTCGACGCGTCCGCGATGTTGACTACGCGACGTCGCCATGGGTAATGTTTGCGCTGGACGGCTGCGGGGAACTGATGTCTTCATGGTTGGCTTGGGCACGGGGGAAGGCTCCAGCGGCGCTGTCACTGTCAATGTGTCTAGCCATCTCCTAAAGCATGCAGTGGATGAGATGCCACCTGAACAGGTGGATCCGGTGGCGCGTAGGCCAAACCAGCTGTCGCGTGCAGGCATGCGGGGTGAGACGGGACGCTGTGGACTCAACGCAGGGGGCGACAATTGCTTGGGCGCGCATTAGTCGGGGTTAGGGGTCTGGCTCGCTTGGGTTGATCTGCTCATGGCACGCTTTTGTGGCGGATGGAGCTTCTTGGGGAGTGTTCCACCTGCGGATGAGGAGATGGGCGTTCTATCCAACGTGGGTGGATGGGTAGGTACTGGGAATTGCGGCGTGCGGCGTGCGGAGATGGGAGAATGATGGGTGACGGAGATTCTGGACGACGTGCATGTATGTGAGGGTGGTGAGGTGGGGAATGATGACGGGTGGAGATGGCTTGATGGGGGAATGAGGGAGGGTGGATTTCGTCTCGCATGGTATACCCGCCGGAGTATGTCTTGCACGTATTCCATGCGCCTCTCGACTTCTCAGCGCGTACACCACACGTGGGCGCATGTTATGCAGGTAAATATTTTTACGGTAATGCTGATACGTAGCCTCTGGCCAGACTCCATCCTATATCTTACTCTCGCTCTTCGCCTTGCCCCTCCACCCGGTGAGGTTCTGCCCGCCGTCAATCTCCAGCACGTTGCCCGTCATGTGCGCGCTCGCCAGACTGCTCAGGAAAAGCACCAGCCCGCCGAAATCGCTCGGCCGGCCGATCCGCCCAGTCGGCTGCCCTGCTTCGAGTGTGGAGCGGAACTTGCCCAGGCCAAACGCCGTCATGCGCGACGGGAAGACGCCGGGGCAGATGACATTGACCATGATGTTCTTGGGCGCGAGCTTGGACGCTTGGATCTTGGTGAGGTGGATGCACGCGGCCTTTGACGGGCCGTAGGAAAAGGTTCCCGTGCCGGGCTGCGCGAGGCCGCCGGACTCGCCCGTCGTCACGTCGACGGTCTGAATGCCCGCGATGGACGCGATGTTGATGACACGGGACGGCATATCCGCCGATGTCCCCTTGAGCAGCAGCGGCTCCAGCCCGACCGTCACATAGAAAATACTCTTCACGTTCAGCGCCATCAACTTGTCCCACCCGCTCTCGGGGAAATCATAATAGTCGGCGCCCCAGGTCGCGCCCGAGTTGTTCAACAACACAGTCAAGCGGTCGGTGCGGCGTTTGACTTGTTCGCAGAGCGCGAGACACCCGGCCTTGTCTTTGAGGTCCGCGACGACGTACTCGCATTTCCCGGGCCCGAGGGCGTTGAGCCGGTCAGACGTCTTGCGCAGTTCGGACTCTTTGCGGCTGGCGATAATGACGCGGGCGCCGTTCTGCACAAAGGCTTGTGCGGCCATTTCGCCGAGCCCCGACGCGCCGCCAGTGATGAGGGCGATGTGCGAGGTGAAATTGAAGAGGGTCGAGGTGGTGAGGTCGTCTGCCATGGCTGCGGTGGATCTGTGAGGTGTGGCTTTCGACGTTGAGGGTCCCGGCTAGAAGGGAGTTGGTGTTTAAGTTCCTGCGTGGGTTGTTGATTGTAGGAACGTTTGAGTGTGCGGGGAGGGAAGATGAAGTGACAATTGGCTGTGGGCAGGTTCGAGATTCGAGCTGGAGAGTCGCGCGATGCTGGACGTGTGGAAAGTTACCTCGGCAGGGGCGCTGCGTAGGTGTGGGGTGCCGCGTGCGGCGATACGGCGGAGATAAAAGTGGCCGAGGCATCTTGCATTCTTGGAGCGTTGTTGCTTCGTATAATTTGGAGTTGCTTCGAGTCAGATCAGTCTCGCCGGAGACCGGGAGATGTCACTTCGATTCCTCTTCGGCTGTCTCCCGCGGGCTCTTCACACCTACATCTTGGATGGGCGGCTCTTGTTGCTGGATGTACCTTTGCAGCTCTCAATCGATCTGACCCTAGGGAGGTTTATGTGTTGCGGCTCTATCGAAGATTTGGCGTGCGATGAGGCAGCGCTGTGAGAGATGAAGTAGTTTGACGAGGGGTAGTCATTAGGGTGCCGGAGTCATTGTTGGCGCGCGCGAAGGTACCTAACGCCGCCGTTCGAGAAAACACTGCGGGATATAGAACGTGAATCTAAAGAATGATTAGGTTTCTAAAATTTGTGTGCAGACTCGATGGGTACACGTCGCATGAAATCACACGGAGTATTCCGTCTGCGGTGCGGTCCCCACTCCCTCTTCTCTAGGTTCACGGCGAATCGTCTCGTAATTGCCGTATAGCTACCAGCGCGGTATAGTCCACATCGCCCGTGGCCTTGTCATGCATATGCATACCCAAGATACCCATGGTATACTCCATCAATTGTGCGGCTCGCTCTTTTTGCTGATCCGAGAGCCATTTCACGCTCATCGCACTTTCCAGCGGAAACAGCTGCGCCCACGCTCTGATGGCGCGCCCATGAATACGCGGTTCTCGCGGCTGGGTGTCGTCTTCGTAATCAGCAATGGCGAGCGGAAGATCATTGCAAATGTTCTCCGCCAGCACCATCATCACTCTACTCGAGCGCTGTACCAGTGCCGCAAATCTATCGTCCAGCCCGACCTCCGCGTCAAGCAGATATGGAACGGCTGAGTTGAGGGCCTGGAGGAGTTGAATGCGTATTGCGCGGAAGATGTTGGCCACTAGAGCGCGTGTGATGATGAGGTACCGGCTCATATCGTTGTCAGAGAGGTCTTCGAAGTCGAATTCCAGCTGCTTGGGGATGTCGGCAGCGCATTCGCTGCCGATGAGCCGGGCTAGGACGACCTCGGGGTGCGGCCAGGAGCCGAGAAGGTCAGAGATGATGGTGGCGAGGGTGTCTTCCATGTCTTTGCCTCGTTCTAATAGACCGCGGAGAGAAGGTGCGTCTTCTCTGGCCAGCGCGCGGCGGATGCCCGAGACTATGACACTAACTTCGTGCATGAGGGTCTCAAGTCGTGCCACAGGTGTTTCGGGATACCACTGGCTCATCCAAGAGGGATATTCATCCATGGTAGATCCGCCATCGAAGAACGAGCCGATGAGCTGCTGGTGGTAGACGAGTGTGAAGAGATTACGCCCCACCTTCTCTCCCAGCTGCTCCGGGCCCCTCAAACGAAGGACTGCCAGTCGCCCCTGGCTGTGGATTTGGTTTAACTCCTTCTTTCCTGGAGTGCCGCTGAAGATAACCGTCTATGATTCTAGTCAGTGCTTGTGTTTATTAGTTAGAATGAAACAATGCAAAGTTCCAGTCGTGCCTGTTATTGGACGTAAAGCTCACCTCGTATAGTCCCAACAAGGCAACAGCAAGTAGAGTACCGTCGTGCTTTGCAACCTCAGTCTGATTCAAAGCAGCGGCGAGGTTCTTCAATGCTTTTCCGTACCACCTCTCCGCCTTTGTCATGATCTCGTGGCGCTTGAATTGCCTTGCCATGGTTGCCATAGACACGGCGTGCACTGCACTATGCAGGCATGACGGTGTCGACGCCTCTTCATACAACGGCGCGACGAGATACAGAAACGGGCAAGTTCCGGAAGTGTAAGCATACTCCATGTAGAAGCGATGTAGGGCAGCATTTTCCATATCAGATGTCAGCTGCTTGGATAGTGGACGTCCAGGTGCTAGTAGTTCTACAGCATTCTGTACTGTGGAACGTGTGGGCGAAGAGCGAGCTTCTGGAGGCGAAGTTGGTGAAGTTGCGCCACTTGCTGGGCTATCACCACGACGTAACTTTGCCTGCTTCACTCTGCGCTCGACAAGTTTCCCTGCCCAGTCGTCCTGCTGTCGGAATACTGATATGTCTTTCCACTCGCATGTGAGACCTAGTCTTGCGCAAGCACGGCATTTCGGAGGCGTCTCGGAGCACTTCGGTTGCAAGTTAGTGTGGGCAATGCATAACTCAGGGGATGTAGATGCACCTTGACTTTTCTCCGCTTGCAGGTTACGCATGCTTTTGACGGGCGACCAATGTTTGGCATGTTTCAAGGATCTGGACTTCTTGATAGGTGTAAAGAGGTTGGTGTTCCGACATGCAGCACCTTTCTGACATTATTGTGGCAGTGAAGTCGTCGCAAAGCCCACCCGAAATGGTTTAGCCTGTGGACTGTTGGGACGGCGTCATCGGCCTACCAATTAAGAGAGCCGAGTCACAGTATCAACGCCTTAGCGTATGATTAAGCTGGGTACCTATTCCTTCACGCCCACTTCTACCAAGACCAAGCTTTCTCTACTCAAGCATCGGATGAAGAGACTTTCCAAGATTTTTATGACCGTTAAATCCCACGCACACGACGGAAGAAGATAACGTGCGCAAATGCGCCTCAAGGCCAATCTCGAATGGCATGGAAGACCGACGCACACTGAGGCGCAATGTAACGGTAAAGCAATCACTGTAGAAACATCGACAATAAAGATGCGCTCATTTCTCGGTTTTCCAGTCATTCTTCATCCCAGATCCCTGAGTCACAATGAGTCTAAAAGCGCTTTCATCCTCGTGTTTGTCTCTCATGTCCATTCTCACAAAGCATGCTTCCAGCCAGGACGTGCCCTTCTCGCCTTGCCCACTTCTAGGGCCGCGCTTCCCCATTCCCACAAACCTGTCAGAATCTCCGATATTCCAATCAGGACTGGAACATTTGACGCAGGTCTTCGACGACTACGTGACCAACCTAAACGGCACTTTCGGACCAATTTCCACGACCACATCTTTTAGTATCACACTTTTCTCAACCGAAGAGGAAAACTCTACGCAACCTTCCTTGTACGAGTATCACCACAGCGCACCGTCTGTCGAGAATGGAACACTCAGCACAACAGAAGCCAATGCAAGCAGTGTCTATCAGATCGGCGATTTGACGACGCTCTTTACGACATGGCTTTTTCTCATTGAAGGGGGGGAGCAGCATTGGATCGATCCTGTCAGTAAATGGGTCCCAGAGCTTCTCAGTGCTGCGCAGAACAGGGGGTCCAGCTTTGCAGTGGACTGGGATGCCGTGACTCTTGGAGACCTGGCTGCGCATTTAGGAGGAATTGGATGGTATGCCCCATCCGAAAAAAGCAGTCAGGTCGCGTCAATGCTTGGAGATCTGGTGTTGAAGAATAGCACAAGAGTAACTCTTTGTGATTCTAGTGAAGGGACGTGCGACCGCGCAGAGTTTCTAACACACTTTGGCGGCCGCGATGCAGTCTTCGCACCAGGCTCAACGCCTATCTTTTCAAATGCAGCATTCATCATCCTCGCTCACGCCCTAGAAACTATAACGGGACTTTCTTACGCCGCACTCCTCGACCGCTCCATACTTCGCCCGCTCAATCTCAAACAGACTACATACCTCCCAAGTACGGTCGAGGGACCCTTCAATGGTCTCGCCTCAACACCCCACGACCTCACTATTGCCCTCAAAAACTTACTTCGCTCTACACTTCTCCCCCAATCAACGACCCGCCGCTGGCTTAAACCCGCATCTCACAGTTCTAACCTCGTCAACACGGTTGGTCGCCCGTGGGAGATCTACTCTCTAGCAGCAACCCCTATCTCCCCGGTCATCCCCGTCTACCAGGTCCGCGGCAGCAAAAGCGTCTACGCGTCTCACATCGGACTCGTGCCCGACTACGGCGCAGGCTTTGTCATTCTTGCTTCTGACACCAGTGCAGGAAGCCCAGATCTCAACGCCTATGCAGACATTCTGGCTTCCGAAATTGTCCCCGTGCTCGAGCAAATCGCTATCATGCAGGCTTCCGAGGCTTTCGCTGGGACATACACTTCCATATCGCCCACGAATATGACGCTCGTTGTTGCGCAGGCGAAAGACGGCAGCCCCGGTCTCTCTGTCCCACGCTTCCAGTCTGGAGAAATGGATGTGAGAGCGGTCTATGCGGCGTTAAATGGCGTTGCACCGGAGAGTCTCAGCTTTCGGCTTTATCCGAGTGACGTCGGGAGCCGCGCGCAGGGACAGGTTTTCAGGGGGGTTTTCCAGGATATATCGGCACTTACAGACACGGGAACGCCTACTTGCGAGACATGGAGGGACGTCAATCGATTGCAGGTGGGTGGTTTTGGATTGGATGAGTTTGTCTTTGAGATGGAGGGTGGAGAGGCAGTTGGGTTGGTGATTCCTGCGTTTGGAGCTGGGCGTTTAAAGAAGGAGGAGAAGGATACATGACTCTTGACGTCGGAGGCGAGCATTTCTAGGAGCGTTAGCATGGCTTTTGCGGCATTCAGCTTCCCGTTGGTTGCGCTTGCTGGTCTGATAGCCCGCAAACGGACATCGCTACGATTGTTCGCGGAATCGAAAACAAGCTCTCTCTCACTTCAAGAATCGAATCCTCCTAGGTAGCCTCCCGGTTTTGGAAATACCACAGCGGACTTTCCTCGCCTTCCGCAAGCTACTCTCTGATCGTTAGGAAGAATATATCAAATAGCGATCTTGCCAACCATGTATAAATTGATCTCCATTCATGGCATTCTTTCATAACCACTTTTCCCAAATTGTGAACGCTCTCAAGAAACCGTATCCGTAAAAGACTCACAGTGCGGAAAGTGGTCAGACCGCAAACTCGACTGCAACAACTGCTCCCAACACTCATCATCTCTAATCCCTAATACACGTCAGCACCTAAAATCTATCAATCGCAGGACACATCCCATGCTTTTTTGCAGGGTGTTGAACTCACAGCAAAAATCAGTAGTAAACAACATGATAGTGTAATTGTCTGGGTGCGGTCCGAATTGGTCCACTGTCCCGCACTGTGGAAACACAGGCTGGTCGAACTCATACACGTGTCTCACCCCATGCACGCGGTCTTTCGAGTTGCTGGTTTCTGTGCAGTTGACATACTCTTCGCCGATGGTAGTGTTGTAGAGGAAACGTCGGCTCAGTGGGTGGATATCCGTCGATGCGACAGAGGCAGATCTTGATGGTGTGGTGTTGGGAAGCACGGTCGTTGGAGTTGGAAACAGGGTCGGGGCTGACGTTGGGATGGTTGTTTCTGTCTCCGGTAGTATTCGCTCCGGCAACTCGGTATCGAGTGGTCCACAGTCTTCGAGGTCGTCCTCTATGTGCCTGGTTAGTGTTTGTAACAATTGAAACTCGACGTGGTGCTTCAGTACCTACGGGCCAAATGCCTGTCTCGTGCACGAAACAGTCGCTGTTCGTCTTGTACCATGTACTGTGCAGTGTCAATTTACGACCTAGAAAATAGCTTCCCACGTACGTCTTCCCCATGACTTCATGCGCGTATCCTGTGACATTCCGAGCCACGCAAAGTAGATTCAGATCGACGTTGTTCTTGTAGTACTTTCTAGCCCTATCTTGGAGGTACGGCATTCGGTAGCATTCGCTGTAGTAACGTGTGCGGCCGTTGCGCTTTGGCCACTCGGGCTGTTGGACACGGCCACAGTACGGAAGCTCCGATGGGTCTACGGGTCGTCAGGAATTTTTTTTTAACTGTTAAGTGTAGGTCAATACTACCAGCAAATTCTTCGACATCATATCGGGCGACATAACAATTGTCAGTGGTCTTAAGCCAGGTCCTATTTTGATAGTAAGCTACCTTTGCTTAGTCTCTGTATTAATACAAGTAACCTTACGTATCGGTGTAGATATCGGTGCCACTCGTCCAGCATGTGAAAATTGCGTTTCCCCTGTCATAGACTTTCTTGTTTGTACATAAGCTATACGGGCACGTCTTGCATTCCGTAGGTTCCCAGATGCTACCGGGGAGGTTAGCAGCTCCCACAGCAGCGAGGAGGAAACCAATTAAAAGTGATAGCATTCTAGTACACCAGATTATATCAGATCGAGGAAATCGAGAGGTTTGAAAGACGTTATCTACCTCTCAGTTGCAGTCTATAAACCCTTGACTTCGCATGCCAAGATGGATAAGTTTCCGAAATAGGACTCTATTCCGCTTTACAGTATTCGTGTGAGAATATTGTAAGACCTGGGACGTAGAGATGAGGAAGATCACTTCAAGCCTTGTATATTTTGATTAACAGTGCGGCGCTTACCCCTACGCCGATTGGCCAATATCGACTGCCAATGGAACGAAGATAATTTCTTGGGCCACAGTCATGCGACTTAGTATTTGGCCGTGCGTTCCCATCGAACTAGATGTATAACGTGGATATGCTGTCATCCGGCCAAGGTCAACATCATATTTGCGAACGCACGAGCGCGAGCGCAGAAATCGTTAACGTGATAGTCATCGGAACTCGATAGACCTGTAAAATATGGGCGTAGTTTATGGTTCTGCGGGTATAATATTCTGGAAAAGCTGTGATTTGAAGCTTCAGATGTTTGCGATACAGGGTAGATATTTTTCACCATTTATGGCAACCCCGGGAATGCTATTCCCCCATGAAAATCAGACTTTCTGTGATATCAACCATATTTTCCGAAACGAATTATAGACGAGTTAGAAATCTAGCAGTTAAGGAAGCCTAGTAGGAAATGCTCACAAGAAAGTGCGGTCGAGGAGACATTTTGTGTGGACGGTAGCAACAGTCACATGTCGCACTATGAACCTTGAAACGAGAGCAGAGCGACGTATTTAAAGTCAGAGAGAAATTTTCGCTCATTAATGATAGATCTGCTCTCACCATATACTTTTTGATTTGCTCAGAGTCCCCAAAATCTCTATTCGTCCTGTTCTGTGCAGGCACGCAGTATATAGCTCGCTCCCAGGAGCAGTAGAACTTCGAATGCAGAACACTGTGAAACCCTTTGCACCTCCCCTCCTTGTGAAATCGCGTCAGAGTTGGTTCGATCTGAGACATCTCTGGCATTGCGCTAGCCCCAATGAGGACTTCATGTCTCCTACAAGCCGATATCGTCGACGCTGTCCGAGAGCTTCTGCCATAGTATCTCCCGCCCCAATACACATGTCAGCAGTGACCACAATGTGGAGCCAGAGCGTTCTTCACAATTGGGAAGTTAGCCTAATCTCTACATACATACTTTGCTAGTCAGAATTCTGGCAGCTCGACTATCTTGCGAAAAAGCTACATGATATCAAACAGTGAATCGTTACAAATAGTCCTCCCTGTCGCATTCACATACATTAGAAGCGTGTCGGATGATTTAACGTATAACAGGCCTCTCGATAAAAGAACTTCTTTTTACAACGCTGTTGGTCCCATCGCAAAATCAGTTCTTGTTGACTTTATACTTGTGGCCGCATTTAATCAAAATATGAGATATACGCAACGTCATGTAACCAGGATTCCCTGGGGTGCGGGGTCAATCTAGTTGTACTCTATTTATTCGCTCAAACACGCTCAGTGGCCTCTTAGCCGGTTGGGGGCGGATCGCAAAGCTTTGGCAGGACCACCAATAAGACAAGGCGCGAGAAATCTAGTCAGGGAATGGAACACATCAACGCCTTGTATGCAGCGGGACACAAGCTCGACCCTTCCTCAAAGGATGCCACCCTGCGGCATAGCGATGAGGCCTGAACAAAAGAATTGATTAAACCAAATGAATCCCAGCAGCAGACGCGCCGTTGTGGCTTGATACGTGCTCGCATTACTCAGATAGTTTGTACGATGTTTCGGTTCAGGAATTCAATGTTAACCGTTTGCGTCGTACGTATGCTTATTTAAAGAGCAATCTGAACTCACTTATCATAATTGAATTTTCGTTCTACGTATTGAGCCATGCATACTCGTCTCTACCTTTTCTTCGCCGGAATTGTGGCGGGCAACTCAGCTACAGCAGCTTCTTACTCTACTCCCAACTGCTCGGCACTTGCGCAGACCACGTCTTTAAGCGCATACAATACTTCTCTCCTGAACACGACGTATTATCCTACAGGCGCGCTGAATGTATCTGGAACACTCAACAAGGTCTCATTATGCGAGGTTTACGCTTCCGTCAGCTACGGCACGAATGATTCCCTTATCTTCGCGCTCTGGTTACCCGACACGCAGTACTTGTCGCGATTCATCGCGATAGGTAACGGCGGTGAAGCAGGGGTTATCAATTACGATGATATGATGGAAGAGCTCAATAACAATCTTGGCTTTGCAGTCGCGGGTGGGAATGCAGGCCACTTGGCATCAGACAACGACGCTGGGGTTGGGCCCGGTGCCGGTTCGCCTGGAGTCTATCAGCCGTTCTTCTACGATGAGGATCAGGTGAAGGCCTGGCTCCATAACGCCATCAGCCTCCTTACACCCGCTGCGAAAGCGACAATCAAGGATTTTTACGGGAATGAAGTGGAGCATTCGTACTATCGCGGATGCTCCTCCGGCGGTGCGCAGGGGTTTTCGCTGGCCGAGTTCCATCCAGATCTATTTGATGGAATCATTGCCGGGTGTCCTGCCAACTGGTTCACTCATCTGATGTTGAGCTTTCTATGGAACGCCCAACACACAAATGTAGGTCCATGCACCCACTGGAAATCCTGCGCGCTCATTCAGGTGATATAGACAAACGAAACATCTCTTCCAGCGACCGTTCTCGACTTCATACAGTCGAGGGTTCTCGAGGCATGCGATGACCTAGACGGCGTGTCAGACAACCTGATCGAAAACCCGCTCGCCTGTTCCTTCAACGTTTCATCTCTGGCTTGTGTCAAGGATGATCTTGTCAAGAACTCCACATGTCTTACAACTTCCCAGCTTTCTGCCGCAAAAGCAATCTATAATGGGCCTATACGCCTGGACTCTCCCAACACGTCTTTGTTTCCTGGGCTTTCACTAGGGTCCGAAGCCGGCTGGTTCCTACCACAGTGCTCAGCCGCCCTGTCCAATGCTTTCAGCGTTCCTCTCTTACAGAACTTGGTTTACCAAAACTTGTCTTACGACCCAGTAACATTCAATTGGGGCTCCGATGTGGATTATTTAGATTCACGAGCGGGTCCGCTAATCGATGCAATCAACACTAACTTATCTTCTTTCCGCAACAACGGTGGCAAGATGATTGTGTCTGCCGGATGGGCAGATCCGAATATCGCTCCGATGTGGTCTATGCAACATGTTGAAGCCGTCACGAAAAACACCATCGGAGATGGGATAACGATAGAGGAAAACGATTTCTTGAAGCTTGTCATGGTGCCTGGGGGTGGTCACTGCGGCTCGGGCAATGCGATGTATCCCTATGTACCGGCTCGATATGGCCTTTCAGCTGCACTGGTGGCGTGGGTAGAGACGGGCCATGAGCCTCTCAGAGGCATAAAGAGCTGGGGACCACCTAATGGAGACGATAGGACAAGGCGATTGTGCACATGGCCGCAAGTTGCACGATGGGACGCGGAGGGAGATGTTGATGATTGGGAGAGCTATACTTGCAGATAGCGAGTAAGTGTAGCTTTGATACTCTGTCTAGCTTTGAGATGTCTTCCATGGAGTCTGATATGGTTATGAGGAAGGATAACACACGTGATATTAATACCGGGTCGCCCATGGAACTAGTCTACTATGATCGACTTGTGAAGACTTGGTTTAACTCCATAGTTCTCACATCTCACTGTAGCCTCTGGCTCTGTAACCATCGCATAGCCGGCGCAGCAGGTGCACGAATAGGCTGACCAGGGCGCTGATGAGCAAGCGGCAGCGTGACACTTACAATGGAGAAACTTGATTACCCTCAGCAAAACAGTGTGGGACCCCTTCCTGAGCGAAACTAGGAAGCGAAGACTACGCAGTGTTTGTTGAAGCGGGACCCAGGCTTCTGCAGGGCTTATAGCCACCCTGGCCTATTTCGGCGTATTCCCGATTCTCACAGTCACAGTATGCAGGTGGAGTAAGAAACTGAGAGCGATGCGAGGTGTCTTCGAACAGATGTAGATCGATCACTTTGGACGCTCGTTGATACATCTGGCGCTCTGGTCCGATGACGAGATGGGCTATGGCAGCTTCCGCACACCGTTCCAGATATGCTAAAACACACATACTAGTACCTGACCGGCCTACGTCCAGTTAACACCTACAGTGTCATTGAAGCTGTTACTATCTTACCCGGCATAGGGTGATAGGGACAGAAGAACCTCACTTTCCCTAGCTACTACTGAAGTATACTTACAGGCATTAAGATGCGTGCACACGCGTCTGCTATGACTATACAGGCCAATTACTCTGTCATTAAAGGCGGCGCTGATACTAAGCTTGACGAAGAAGGCTAGGGTATTAGCGACGCCGAGTAGGTGCTTGTTAAAGATATGGAGGTCAGCTGCTTGTGGTGGCTGATGTCGTTTTTCAAGGGCACGATGGAACAAGCGTATCGCGATGCTTGACTCAAGATTATCTAGAGGCTGAAGATGCAGAGACGGCAGAATGATCTTACTCAATCTGCTGGGAGAGGGTAAGAGCTAGCGCGCGGGGACCTGCCTGCTGTCAGCGCGAACTGAGCGCCTATCGAGGCTGATGCGAACCAGTCGCAGAGAGTCGAGCTGGACGAACCAGGCTTACAAAAGATCTTCTACGGCTGAGCGACAGCAATCGACTACTGCTGCTTTCAAAAGCTTCCTTCGGCCCCCACGCTGTTAGTGGCTAAGCTGGCCGCTCGAATTGCAGGGTAGTAAGACTGGACGACCCTCAAACAACATCTTAAGTTTTCACCAAAGTGACTCCCGGCCAAGGACCTATGAGATGCTTTGCAAGACCTGTGAAGAGCTGTTTACGCACACCTACTGGCAAAGCAATGCATTCGACGAATGCGGTTATTTCAGGATCCCTCCTCCCGCTTTCTTCAATCCCCATACGACACTGGACAGCCTGCGGAAATCAGCTCTTGAATCGTGTCATGTATGCTTCAGGGCTTGGAAGTCGTGAGGAGGCATGTACCGGAAGTCGAGCGATTCACAGCAATCACCTCGCTCTCTGTCGCCTGTTCACGCGGACCCGACAAGAGCGATGTGCATCAACAATTCATTGCACTTTTTCCAGCTTCGTAAGGGCACTGCTTCCCCGCCCGATTTGTACTCGGCGAATTTGGCATCTGTCCGGTTCGGAGCTCCACGGAGCCCAGGAAGTGCAACGTGACAAGCTCAACTACCGATATATCGCTTGCGAATTTCTTGTCCAACGGTAGCTCGATGATTGTGTTCAAAACCATCCTGGTTGCTCCCATCTGAGGATCAACAACTGGTGCCCAGCGCGACTGCTGGGTCTCAGGAATCCAAGCCACGTTCTCCTTGTTGAACCAGAAGAGTATACATCTGCTGGCCCTTACATGGATGTGAGTCATTCTTGGGGCCAATCCGACACGGTCGAATTGAGAATGGATAACCTCGCACATCATAGAAGTGGGTTTTCGACCACTGAATTTGCCGCAGACGTTTGTCGATGTAATCAAAGTCGCACAAACTCTAAGCATCCAGTACTTGTGGATTTGACTCCTTGCGTACAGTGTAAGACTCACCTAGCGACTGGGTGAAGGAAGCATCGATGATGTTCATTTGTAGTGGCAATGCAGCCGGATACTATGGCCCAAGAAATGATAGAACATAGCTGCAGATCAAAGATTATGCTTTCGTATTGTATGTATCTGCATGGGGAACATATGAGATACAGAGAGGGCCCGAGCTTCGCCACGAGCATGGCAGAAAGCAGGTGCATGGCGAGATAGCCAATCGCTTTCCCACAGTAGCGCTTACCGTGCAACTTGAGCGAGAAATCTTACGGCAGGTTTCATAACGTCGATTTCATGCGGACTACGACAGTGCAGGGCCGAGATCTTGACGTAAACTCCTCCAGACTGTAGAAATTTGACCAAGTCGTCCAGATCCGCGCTTCCGTAACTTGACGGAACAGTGAAGGAACTTGATCTGCCATGTCGGAAATAGTAGTCAGGTCACCGTCTGTCAAGATGAATTGCTTCAATGTGACCATGGCTGCAACAGTAGTTGTGCCGAGCTGCTCCATCGCTACTTCCGCAGGATTGAGGTGCCCAAGTGCTTTCATCTAGCTGTGCGCTCACGCGCGGTCATGACACGATCCACCACAGGAGCCATTAAATCTGATGCATCGGACGCCTAAAAAGTGGATGCGCTCGATCTCGTTATCGGCAAGAGAGGTTAGAGATGCTCCAGCGTCGGCGGCGAGAACAGTGCTCCGAATCTGACCAGGAATTCGACGGGCTCTTTGCGACACTGCTGTAACTATGCCAATAGTCCCTCAATGGTCAGTTTAATAGATGCTTGGACAACCATGACAGTGTCTGTAAGCAAGTGTCGGAGCAGTGCATCCAAGAGTGCCGATCGTAGAGTGTAAGCCCGAGAGGATTTATAGGGGTACTTTGCGAGTGATGGCTTCACTTACATGTGACTTGGAGTCCTCGCTGAACTTGTTAGCATTCTAGGGACTTGTTGCGTTGGGTGCGAAAGGACATCGGTTAGATTGGCATGGGATCAACAGGCTAAAGGGATAACATGTCGAAATGACTAGAAGATTAGGAATGGCTCGCAGAAGCATCGCAAAGTCTTGAACATAGAGGGTATCATTTCTTCGTCTGAACCGTTCGTATACATGGATGTGTCCCCGCGCTTTTGGACGCTCTCTATTGCGTGAATCCGAAGCCCCAAGTGAGTATTCTCCACGGACCTGGCGCGTGACAGGACTTGTTCGGCGGGTACTGCTTGCTTTTGCTTTCGAAACTTTGCGGTGAATACCTGTGACTCATGTTTGGAACAGCGTGTCTTCCTCTCTGAGGTATTCTCCGATATCTGCTTGTCTGAAGGTCACAACGCCGGTGGGGTCTAGTTTTCTCGCCTCAGCTGTTGACCGCGCACTGACACCGAAGCCCTGCATGCGTGTTAGCAGATGTTTCCGACTGCACTTGTGCCTGACCTACCAACGGCGTATCGCTCATGCTCAGCACTATCACACCCTGGTGCTCCGGGCAATCCTCACTCCACCTGCCCACGTGCGCCTTGAGCACATTGCCTCCGTACAGGAAAGGCATCTCGCCGTTCGGCTTCACCCAGACCTTGTACCTCGCATGCGGTGCGATCACAGCCAGTGCGGTGATGTGTAGACGGAACTTTCCCGTTTTGGTGAACTTTCCCAGGCAGGTGCCGAGGGAAAGCAAGTTGTCGCGCGCTACCGATGTGGCAAGGTTGGCGAGCGATTCGCGCACGTAGTAGACACGGGAGCCTTGGATGCGGAAGACATGGCGGTCGTCTGCACCGCCGGCGGTGATTAGGTCCTGGATGCCCTTGCCGCAGTAGCCGGCCAGCTTCTCGAAGAGCGTCTTCGTCTCGGGCTGCAGATGTTAGCACGGGTGTCGTCACGTGTGGGTTGCGCGCGTGTACCTCTGTGAGTGGTCTCATGGTGGTGTATGAAGAGTCTGGAGGCGCAATGCGGCAGGCGCGATGCAGATGCAGTTGCACCAAAAAAATGTGGAGGTCGGCGAAAACTGCAGGCGCAACCACCGACGCCAAGAGAAAAATTACTGGTGCGAGCGCGCCGCAACACCTCCGCGCACTCGATCGCAACACTCGCATAAATACTCCCAATGTCGCGTACCATTCCCGCAGCGAAGAGAAGGCGTCTGTCGCCGCCCGAAGACGACGGCGGCGCCGTCCAGCCGGCCCAAAACAAGAAGGCTAGCTACCTCGCCAATGCAGCCAAATGGGACCTCGAACAGGACTACGAGCAACGGCCGCGAAAGCAGAAGAAGCAAAAAGAGGCTGCCAAACTGCCTGTAAGGACGACGGAAGGATGGCAGACCCAGCCCGCAGCGGACGGTGCGCAGGAGGAAGAAGATTCGGACAGCTTTCTAGGCTCGGGCAGCGAGGCCGAAGAGGAGGAGGAACCAGTGGTGGAGGAACCCAAGGTGTCGCCAAAGCAGCAGATTCTCGAGGCGAAAGAGGAAGTTGCGCGAATAGCCACCCTCGTCAATGAAGACCCCGAAGAGCACATTGGCGCGCTCAAGACACTGGCCGCCCTTGCGGCATCCAAGAACACCACCGTCCGGAAGTTGACGCTGGTCGCGCAGACGGCCATCTTCAAAGACTTGATTCCTGGCTATCGTATACGGCCGCTCTCTGAAGAAAACATGACGGATAAAGTTTCCAAGGAGGTTCGAAAACTTCGCGCATTCGAGCAGAAGCTTGTTGCGGGATACCAGGCATATGTGCAGGATTTGGCCAAGGCGGCAAAGAGGAGTGGTGGCGACGCCGCTGCTGCAAGCGTTGCTACAGTTGCCATCACTTGCGCATGCAGCATGCTGCTGGCCGTACCACATTTCAACTTTCGGGGAGACCTGCTTGGCATCATTATCGGCAAACTTAGCACGCGAAATCCAGACGCAGATTTCGTTAAATGCCGGACCACGCTAGAGAAGCTTTTTGAGGAAGACGAAGAAGGAAACGTTTCACTGGATGCCGTCACCATGTTGACGAAGATGATGAAGAGTAGGAATTACCACTTTGACGAAAGCGTTCTCAATACCTTTCTTCACCTGCGCCTGCTCTCCGAGTTTTCCCAGAAAGCTTCATACAACCGCGTTGACAAGGAGGAACCTGAACGAATCAATGGCAAGAAGATTAAACAACAGCGCGAGTTCCGAACGAAGAAGCTCAGGAAGCAGCTGAAAGAGAACAAGAAAATTGAGAAAGAATTCAAACAGGCAGACGCTGCAGTAGGTCACGAAGAGCGCGATAGAATGCAGGCAGAGACGCTGAAGATGGTCTTTGTCGCCTACTTTAGGATCCTGAAGGCGCGATCCGGGAAGCTTATGGGTGCCGTGCTCGAGGGTCTCGCGAAGTACGCGCATCTTATCAACCAGGACTTCTTTGGTGACATTCTTGAAGCTTTGCGCGACATCATCAGCACAGCAGAAGTTTCGGCGGCTGCGCAAATAGACGATGATGAGGAGGAAGAGGAAGAGGAAGATGACGAGAACGAAGCACCGGATCGGAACCTCACACGCGAGTCCCTTCTCTGCGTCATCACAGCTTTTGCTCTGTTGCAAGGTCAAGATGTTACCAAATCTGCATCGGGACTGAAGTTGGACCTCAGCTTTTTCATCACACATCTGTATCGCACACTCCACGCAGTATCGGTTAACCCCGACATCGAGTTAAGTGCAAAGTCGCTGCATCTCGCTGATCCGCATTCCGCGGAGGCACAACCACAAGCCGAGGCGACGAACAAGATCAATGTCCAGACCACCATAGTCCTGCTCATCCGGTCTCTATCATCTATTCTTCTACCAGCAACAGCGATACGGGCCGTGCCACCGAACCGAGTTGCTGCTTTCTGCAAGCAGTTGATGACAATATCCCTGCAGCTACCCGAGAAGTCGTGCACAGCAATGCTCGGACTGCTAACCCAAGTCACAAAAGCGCACGGTCGCAAAGTCAATGCGCTATGGATAACGGAAGAACGCCGCGGAGACGGTGTGTTCGATGCGCTCAAGCCCGAGATCGAAGGCAGCAACCCGTTCGCGGGCACAGTTTGGGAGGGCGAGATTTTACGAATGCATTTCAGCCCGACAATACGGGAAGCGGTTGTCGGTATCGAGAAGAACGTCATGGAGTCGAGATAGCATATATCACCAGCTGAGCGTAATCTATGCCTTTTGAGGCGGACAATACAACCCTGCCGCAGCGCAAGGCTATGGCTTCCAACTTAATTCTGGCCCCAGATCTCTTGGCGATCTGAGCCTACACTATGTGAACGATACAGCCAAGCAAATTCCTTAGCGTACACCGTACACTCGCACTGCAGATCTACGCTGTTTCACCTTACTGCTTGCGACTCACATGCAGAACAATCTTGTTGTGGCGACCCTCATAGGCGACGTTTGGACAACCACCGGCTGGTGTTGGGATTCATGTCCACTGTATGGGCCCAGTATTTTGTCAAGCCGCTGGAACATATCCATACAAAACTGATGTTGGCCGCCTTGCTTGGAGCCCGAAATCCATGTTTTCTACAATTCTGTTCTCTGGTGACGCACATCATCCTGCCAAAACATAAACCATTCGCGCTCCCCTGAGACAAATCTTATAGACCCAGCGGGAGGCAGACAGATGGTTCTCGGCACTGTGTCTCCACTTGACGCGACATCGTGGCGAATTTCGACGCCAACCAATGGTACCATATCTCATTTGACATGCAAAGACGTTCGGACGTCAAGATCTCACTTAGGCGGCTGGATGTCTATTGAAGGACCAATACAGTCTTATTGTCTGATGATAAGATGAGGGAAGAAGAAAAAGATTGTTTGGAAGATGCAGCGGACATAGCATGGAGACGGGATGAAAAGACAGCCTCGTTGGGGCCGGATTATACGGATAAAAATAACATATCAGGCGCAACATCTCGCTAGTCGGGCGATTATATGAAACGCCCGTGGCCCTACATGCACTTCTCTGCAACTCTGTTCTTGCGCGACCATGACCATATCCACATTTCTCTTGCGCGTGGTGATGCTCCAGAACCAGGGGTGGGATCCCGCAGAAGTTGCATTTTGGGCCCTCATATTTCCTTGAACCGCTTCCTCATTCTGACTCTTGGGAATCTTACTGCATGCACAGGGAAGTGATAGGATATGACGGAGCTGATGATAGTCGATTTGGGAATGTGGTTGGAGTTGAAAGGTGAATGACTCAGCTTGCGCTAGCTGAGGGGGTGCCTGACTCGCGGCCCAAAATTGTTGCGGACCTCCGCGTCGGTCCAGTATACTCATGTGCGCTTTCAAACTTCACGCACTAGATATAGATTCATTGTTCCTTCTTCATTCCACAGTTTCAGAAGCCAAAAGACACATCTCCAGGCTCCACGAGCAGACCTACTAGCCTACCGGCACCCGCCACTACACTCGACATGAGACGGTAGCTTCCAGACGCGCCATTGCGCACATCCAACACCATAGACTTGTATACACTTAATTCAACCACCAAAATTCCAAGATGTCTTTCGTTCCTCGAGCCGCTTTCCCATCGCTTTCGCATCTGCCGCGCTCCTACTTCCTAGGCCACCACAAATCCGGGTTGCAGAAGATGAAGACCCTCCTTTCCAGCATCGACCTCGTCATCGAATGCCGCGACTACCGTGTGCCGCTCACATCGCGCAACCCGCTCTTCGAAGAATCGCTCGAAGGCAAAGAACGTCTCATTGTGTATACGAAGCGCGATCTCGGTGGGCCGGCTCGCGACAGCAGAAATGAAGAGGTCATAACGAAGTGGCATGCGCCGACGCCAACGATGTTTATCAGGAACAGCAGCGATGAGGAGGGCAAGGCGAGCAGGCGGCGAAGTGTAGAGAAGCTGCTGGAATTCCTGCGGGAGCATGCACAACAGCGGTGGAAGCTCGTTGGACATAGGCTCCTCGTGGTGGGTATGCCAAACGTGGGCAAGTCAACGCTCCTCAACGCGCTCCGCGCACATGGCATTGGCAAAGGCAAGGTCGCGAAGACAGGCGCCCAGCCGGGTGTCACGAGGAAGATTGGCAGCGGAGTCAAGATCATACCAAGCGAAGATGATGCAGAAAGCATGGACGAGACGAGCAGGAAGAGGTACAAGGGTGTGGGCGGGGGCGTCTATCTCGTTGATACGCCGGGAGTCTTTATACCATATGTTCCTGATGCGGAGGCGATGATGAAGCTCGCGCTTTGCGGCAGCGTCAAGGACTCCATCATCCCGCCTGTCATGCTTGCCGACTATCTCCTCTACCACATGAACCTTATCGATACCACTCTCTACGCTGAGTATGTCCATGGACCCACGAATGACATCGTGGAGCTTTTGGAGGGTATTGCGAAAAGAACGGGTAGACTAGGCAAGGGTGGAAAGGCCGATACGGAGGCCACGGCGCTGTGGATGATTCAGAAGTGGAGGACGGGCAATATGGGCAAATTCCTGCTCGATGGAGTGACCGAGCAAGGCTTGGAAGTGAGCAAGTTGGCGGAGCAGGAAAGAGTACCCAGCATGAACCAGGCACGAAAAGCGCAGCGCGAGGTACGGCGAGCGAGAAACAAGGCAAGGGGCGAAGCGTGAGGTGAAAGAAGGAACGGCACAACAGGTCGGCACCGTCTCCGACTGTTCATTCTTCGAGGAGAGAGGCCCTCAAGCCTTCGACATCACGATACGCTTTGCCAAAGTCCTTCTCCACTTAGACGGAAAGCTGCCTAGAAAGCTCCCCACTCTTCGAACAGATCGGCAGAAGTAGCCGGAATGCGAAAACTACCGCGATGTCGGCCCAGCTTCGGCAATGCCGCGCGGGCAACCTTCAAGCCTCGGCCATCGAGATGCAGGCTTCCCAGGCTGAGGGAGGGAAATTGGGCAACTGCAGCTCCCGAAGCGCAATCAGATTAGATCTGTGGTAGATCAGATTAGATTATCCTCGCACTCCAGCCGAACCTGCGCCGAATATCAGACCGAAATGCGGTACATCATATGCACTACGTTGATCTGGAATAACGTCCCAGTATACGGTCGATCCGCGTTGCCAATACCCATTGTTCATTCTCAGCTCGCGTCAGTGTGACACGATTTGTGGAGCGCTGAGCTTTCACTTGCGACGGCGGCTGCCATGAGAATCGAAATACTTTTCCAGCCTCAGTTGTGCGCACGAGTCGTTCTGCCTTTGAGTTTACTCGCGCCTAAAGCGCCTAAGCTCATGAATAAAGTCTATTGCATTGATTTGAGAAATCGCTGGTGTACGAATGCTGCAACCATGCCCGACAGCAGCCCACGCCCAGCACCGACGAACGGCCTAGCCAGCGCCACAAATCACCATACCCTGCCAAGCCAAAGGGTCAGTCGTGTGTCCTTGCATGTGCTTGTCACAGCCTGACCAAGACTTGTAGCGAAACTTGAGAAGTGAACGAGCTGCGAACCTCTGGTCCGGATCGCGCCGAAGGAATGCAGGCCCACGTCGTGTGACCCCAAGCCGTGGTACCACTTTGCTTCAGCCGTACGAGTACCTGATTTCCGATATCGGGTCCACTCCCACGCTTTGACAATAGAAATGCGGCCACGCAACCAGACGTACGACTGGACATGGGGTGGCTACTTGGTCGATCTGATTAGATGAAAAATCTTCATCTGATAAAGATTAGATGGGGCTAATTGGCTCCTATCGACGCCACGCCCCGCCCTATGCCCAAGTAAGCAGCCGAAGCGTTGTCGGGTCGGAGCTTAGCGCGCATACTGGGACTAGTGATGGACGGTCGAGCTGCCACAATGGGGTCGGATTGCTTCGCATCGACGAGAGCTTGCCGGCCTGCGCAAATTTTTGTGCTGGCTTGCCCATCGTTCCAATGCTTTGGATTGTACTCTCAGGATGGGTGGAATGAGCGGGAGCGCCGACGCGGGAACGCAGGTCTAGCGCCTCTTCGTGCGTCTGCGCGAGAGCTTAATGTGCATTCGTTGCGTAAAGTCATGGAAAAGTCGGCTTACCCGCTTGCAAGAGCCGATTACCTGGGTCAGTAGGGCCAGTGGACCCTGCAATTCGCCTGCCGTAGCTCTATTACCGACGCCAGTATATGTACCTGCCGGTGTCTCGCGCAGGCCCTCGGATCTTATCAATCTTTATCAGATCTTTTCACGCCTCCATCTCCTCCATCTCTCGACGGCCTTGCACGTGTGGACAAGATGGGTATCAGCTTCAGAGGCCTCACGTCGGCTGCTTTGGTCAGCAAGACTGACCGCGACGCCAACATGACTGAGAAGGATGTCGCTGATGCTCCGGCTTCTTACGCTGGCCACTCCACCAGCATGGATGCGGGTCACCGACCTGTCGATGAGAAGTTGGGCGCTCCTCGCTCTGAGGAAGAGACCGACGATGACTCCCTGAACAAGGTCGACGCCACGGTTGAGGCTGGTGTGCGGAAGGCACAGGCTATGACCTTGGTATGGACCAAGAAGGAAATGCTCCTGGCCTATGTGAAGTGAGTCCGAAAGTCACTTCTGTTCGACAGTACTGACTTCGTAACAGCGTATGGCTTCTCGCCTGGATCCTTGCCTTCACGTCGAGTAGTATTTACCTCTTAACGCCTTACGTCACCTCTTCTTTTGAAGCCCATTCCTTGACCGCGTTAACCAGCGTGATCTCGAGTCTCGTCGCTGGTATCTGGAAGCTCCCATACGCCAAGATCATGAACATTTGGGGTAGGCCAATGGCTCTCACCATTGGTATCATCAGCTGCGTCATGGGTCTGGTCATGATGGCCGGTTGCAAGAACGTCCAGACGTACTGCGCTGCCATGACATTCTGGTCCGCCGGCTTCAACATGGTTGATTTCTCCATCACTATCTTCGTTGCCGACACTTCCAAGCTTCGTAACCGGGCGTTCTTTCTCGCCTTTGTCGCCTCGCCTTGGCTCATAACCACATGGGTTTACCCCCCTGCAATGGCCCGAGTCCTGGCCGACGGTGGCATAGGATTCAAGTGGGGTTTCGGCGTGTTCGCAATTGTTATCCCTGTTGTTGCCGCGCCGCTTATCTGGCTGTTCGTTAAGAACAACAGGAAGGCTCGCGCCCAGGGCCTTGTCCCTGAAGAACCCAGCCGCGGCAGCTTCCTCCAAGCACTCAAGTACTACGTCGTTGAGTTCGACGTTGTCGGTCTGCTGTTGCTGGCCACTGGTCTCGCGCTCTTCCTCTTGGCCTTCAACATCTACAGCTTCCAGAAAGACACTTGGAAGTCGCCCATGATTATCTGCTTCATCATCTTCGGTTTCCTCCTTATGGTTGCCTTCGGCCTATGGGAGAAATATGGCGCCCCTGTCACCTTTGTGCCGTGGCACCTCCTCAAGAACCGCACTGTTATCTTCACCTACACCATGGCCTTCTCGCTCTACGTTGGCTGGTACGTCTGGGATTCCTACCTCTACTCCATGCTCGTCGTCGTCTTCAACCAGCCCGTGCTCTATGCCGGCTACATCAACAACACGTACACCATGGGCTCCTGCACCTGCAGTCTGATCTACGGCGTTGTTCTCCGCTACTACGGCAAACTTAAGGTGTACTCCTTTTTTCTGGGCGTGCCCCTCACCATCCTCGGCGTCGGTCTCATGATCCACTTCCGCCAGCCCGACGTCAACATCGGCTACATAGTCATGTGCCTCATCTTCATCGCCTTCGGCGGCGGCATCCTCGTCATTTCGGAACAGACCACTCTCATGACAGTCTCCAAGCAGCAGGACTACCCCGCTCTGCTCGCCACCGAGTCCATGATCATTTCTGTGGGCTCCGCCATCGGTTCCACTATCGCTGGTGCCATCTGGACAGGCGTGTTCCCCGTGCGCCTCTTAGCCAACTTACCTGCCGAGAGCCAGAAGGACTTTGCAGCTATCTATGGGGATCTCGATGTCCAGAGTTCGTACCCACTCGGTAGCCCGACACGTGATGCGATCAACCTCAGCTACGGCCAGGCGCAGCGCTACATGCTCATCTCCGGGACGTGCATTTACCTTATCACTTGGGTGAGTGTCGCGCTTTGGCAGAACGTGGATGTCAAGAAGACAAAGCAGAGGACCGTCGGCCTGTTGTAGATGGTTTGCGACAGGGACCGCAGGGTTCGCTGCATACCGTTGGCAGATCACAGGCGTCAGTTCTCCCGTGGCGGAGGAGATGTGGTAGGAGTAGCGTGGAGAGGCAGGAGGATGTGGACATGCATATATGAACAGTAATGTTAATACGATCGTTATACCCCCTTTATCCGAATGACCATGTTCCATCGTTCATGCTTGAGGGATGATCTACTCAAGGACTCACCCAACAACAATCACTGAGTCCTCTGCTCGAACCAGCTAGACCTAGATGAAGAAAGTCGTAAAGGCACCACGTCCTATCACCCTGCTCAATCATCTCAAGATCCTTTTTCCGAACCCGCCGCAATCATCTCCCGCGTCCTCTCCATCCAAACCCCTCTGTACTTCCCACTGATCTTCCCCCATCACGCCCTCACTCGTCTCCAAAAACGCTGCAAACTCCTCCGTCTCCCATTCCGCCTCTTCCCCCTCATCAACCCCCATCATCTCGTCCACGCTCTCCCCCAACCTATGGCTAGCCGACACCCACACGTACGCCGGAAAAACCCACATCCCGCTGTCCTCTTTCTTCCCTCCAATCAAGATACCCCTCACCCTCCTCTCCCGAACCGCCTCGCGAAACTGCTCATCCGTGACACACGGCCCATACCGCCCCATCACCTTCCGCACCTTGCGTACACGGGCTGCGTCCCGAGGCGCCATGAGTGCGCGGCGATAAGTGTATGATTGGTTATGTCTCGGGCGCAGGGTGTAGTCACTATCTGTGCGGCGGTGCAAAAGAGCGATGAAGCTCTTCAAATTGACCTGCTGGCGGGGCTTCAAAGAGGCGTATCGGGGCATGGCTTTGATAGGGTAGCGTAGGAGGAAGCGGCGTGCGTCGAGGAGTTTGTTCGATGGATTTTGTATCTGGTCGCTGGATCAGCACATTTATACATGGTTTTCAGTTATTGTCAATCTGATTCATCTCTAAGGCCTCATGAGGGCGGCTTCCTAGATCGCAAAGCTGGCGAATATGCTTGCAACAATAATCAAGGATATGACCGTGTTTTCTAGATTCGACATAAGGCGAATTTCTGTTATTGAAAATATCGTGATTATTTTCCGAGAAAACCACATACATCATACGCCCTACCTACACCTTCCTGAAAACGGGATACAGATCCCCAACCTCCATTGGCACGATTCCAAAGCTGACATAGGAATCAATATTCTCTGGTTCCAGCGCCACAAATGCAAGTCCAGCGTTTTTCTGCGCACTGCTCACAAAAAAGCTGCCAGCAGGCAGATTCACTTCCCGGGTAGTCGTGTCGGTCGTGACAGTGTTCAATACAGCGCCTTCGTAGTAACTCTTTGCAAGCTGGGACGACGTGATGTTGTACACCTCCACCTCTTCTTTAAAAACGTCTTTTATCGTCTCAATCTCCAATCCAGAGACCCGCAGGCGCTCGGCGAGATCAGCCCATGCGCGGGGGATCACGTAGCCTTCAGGTCTGGCACGGGTCAAGTTTGCGGTCACGGGTGTTGTGGATGCGAACTCCACTGGCAATTGCACGACATCACCGGTGCGACGGTCAACCATCGTGTATGTTCTGTTCGCAAAGCTCGTATAGTCCGTGATCACGATGTCCTCGTCGCTCTTCTCAAAATCACTAATCGCGCCTGAGATCGTGTCATGTACCTCTTGCTTCTGGTCTCGTGCTGTTTCCAATACACCGAGGATCATTTGCAAGCCCGCCAACGTCCTACGCGCGAATGATTGACTGGCGATGCCAATTCCGCGTGTTTCGAAAAGGAACGTAACGCATTGTGTCAGTCCCATGGCGTTGCGTCCGATCTTTCCGTCCGTGCCGGCTTCTTCGAGACGTGGAGGATTGGTGCGTGCAGCGGTCATGTAGGGTTCGCCTCTCAGACCTTTCGACAACAGAGATACATTTATGGCCGGCGCGAAGACGTTCTCAGACAGCTCGCGAATCGAGGGATGGATGTTAAGATTCTTGGCGGCACTGTACATGCCATCTGCTGCGTTGCTGTAGTTCACCGAATAGCGCGTTGCTGCGCCATATTCATGCATGTCGATGGCGATGTGGGGTGAGAACGCGCTGAACCACTCCTTGATGTCGCGAGTTTGTTGACGTGCGAGTTTAATGTGGTCGCGGTTAGGATCGAAGTTTGTGGCAAGGGTACGCTGGAAATAAGCATTTCCATCGGGGTTGTAGCGTGGGAGAACAATAACATCCATTGCTTCAAGGAAGGTGGCTGCCCATGTTGAGTTGGCGTCCATGGCTCCCAGCAGTGCAAGAGTGGCCTCATCACCAGCGGGCTCGTTGCCGTGGACGGATCCTTGGATCCAAACTCTTAGTTTTCCTGGGTCATAGCCGGTGGCAGAATTATTCTGTGAAGTCGAAAGATAGACATATGGGAATGTGTTGCCTTCTTCGCTCAGAAAAGCTGCCTCATGGAACGACATCCAAGATGGATTGTTGGCAGCGAGATCGCTCAAGAAAGATGCTACGAACAATGTTAGTTTTGGGTTCGCGCGATTGCAACGACTTGACCATACTAAGTTCGTCTTGACTTGTCGCGCCTTCGCTTCCTGTAAACCAGCCTGGATCGAAGGAAGCATTTCCACTCTTCAAGAATGCAGGACTGAGTAGGGTGGTATTTGGTGCGGGAAATGCTTTTTGCTCCACCAGCTGTGAGTCTAGATTTACATCTGCAAAAGGCGAAGTTAGTGTATGCCTCACATGAATCAACTATTTACTTACTAACGTGGTTCTCTCCATACTGTGATTGAGCTAATGTTGTGGACGCGAATAGCGCCAATTGCGCAGCTCTCATGTTGTTGAACATTTTCCTCAAGTTGACGAAACCCTCTGGCGCGTACAAAGACGAACTTCTGTTCCGTGCGCCGCCTTTATCTTTTTGAACCCCATTCTTGGCTTTACCTTGCGATGCAGGTACGTCAGTCCAAGACGCGTGTTGCCCGTTGAAGGTCTTCGCCAAGAGAGGGGAAATGGAAGGTCTCTTGGCTGCCGACTCTCCTGCCGTTTCTGGGTTCAGGTACCCACCCAGAGTTGCGTTTATCTCAGTTTTCGCATGTACCGAGGCGGGAGAGTACCACGTGTGATTGTGATCGCTTGTAGTCAGCGATATGTGGTGTGATAGTCGAGTCTGAGAAGAATGGAAAGATCGGTCCCTAACCGAAGCTTGCAGAGGTGGTGCCCGCTAGTCTACCCAAGGCAGCCAGCCGCATTCCTACTAACAACAACGAAAAAGATTTTCAAGGTCTCTTTTGGCTCTACGGTACTCATAAGCAGGTACGTTTTGATCAACAGTGAAGTCAAATAAACCTCCATTCAGCTTCGATTGTCTAGCTACGCTTCATCAAGATATCCCATATTTCACCATTTCAGCTTCGCAACCCTGATCCTAAACCAATGTGCCGGCTCCCCCGTCACAGCACTCGTTATCATGCACTCTTTGAGCCCAGATAGGAGGTCCTCGCCGTCACCACTCGCACTCCACTCAGGCCTCAAGCCATCATATATAAGGTTACCTACATTCTCAACCAGATCGTATTGTGCAGTTTCCCGGTGCTGGAAGGCTTGTGTGATATCAGTGACCCACTCTCCGTTCATGTTGTAGTGGTCGTGCAGGACGACATAGATGTACTCCACTGGTGGAGAATTTGTTCCAGAGGATGGCATTGTGTAGTGTTTCGCCTTGCTTGTGAGCTTTCGTTTCTCTACTATTCAGTTGTTGTTTCGGTGGTTGTTTCAGTATGAGAGAGCAGGAGATGAGAAATGCAGGTGATTCATATAGCCATCACAGTGACACAAAGGTCAAGCTGAATGGGCAGTACTTTTGAGAGTTGTTGGCCCACGCATCTTTGCATGTTGTAGCTTTGAAGTGACGAAGAAAGTGCTAAGATATTCAGATCCAGCACATCTTCGGCTAGCGGATGCAATGGGATCGTCACCACGCTCATTAACGCCGTATCAATATCTCACGAATTGATGAGAGTGCCTCAGGGGCATCCTGAGCGCGACCCTCTTTGGCATAACACCCAACACGCCGTTTGCCAAAACGTTATTCACTCACGACTATCAAGTTGTCGACCATAACACGATTCCAGCAAAGCACACACTCGCGTAACATCACGCATCTGTCCCATCATCACTCAGTAACGTGTCACTTCACTTTATTTCCCACGTCATCTTCGAACATTCACCATAAATCTAAGATCACCGCCTACTCCATCTCCCTTGACCAACCATCCACTTTGTACCACCAAACCGGTGACCAAATTCACCTCATATCCGTCTACTATGCCGTCCTCCACGCTGCTTCACCCCCTTACCCCCAGCTCCCCAGCATCTCCCTTCTTCTCACCCAGCCTTCATCCCTGCTACATCCTCCACCACGAGACCTTCCACCCTCCCACCCCTCTACCTGAATGAGTAGCCCTCCAAGTACTGAGTACATCTATCCTTCTCACTTAGCAAAGACATCCACCCGGAGCCAACACCCACACTGTCTCCAAACTCAACTAACTCCCCACCCCCAGACACACATCGCAGGCTTTCCCAATTCGCTCCACCACCCTCCGTCAAATGGACTCTTGCGTGTGGGCCCTCTTCTTTGACGGCCCTGTTGGCGTAACGCTGGAGTACGACGGCCGGCGGCTTGAAAATGAGATCGGCGGGCCGGGAGATGACGGGACGGTGGCGAGATATACGCTCAGGAGGGTGGGCAGCGGGGATGTGGTGCATGCGTTTTGGGTACAGAAGCTGGAGAGGAGCTAGCGCTATCCTGGGGCGGGGAATTCGTTATATTGCAGCATTGAGAAGTACGGTTGAGCCAGTGTGGGCTGAGGTTGAGTGAAAATCTCGTATATCGATGGGATAACATAAGGACGTCATCTGATGTATCTTGTTTACTACGTTCAACTATGAAGATAGCCTAAAACTTGCGATTGCCTCAGCGTCACGCAGAAACACACTTTCCCGATCTCCAAGCACTGACCAGATCCGTTCGCTACCGCCTCTGATGATCCCTTCTAAACCTCTCGTTCCAACCCTCCTACCTAGAGTCCGTGCTTTATCCTCATACCCTTTCAACTATACCGCAGCTCACTTGTACTCCACCCCATCCCTAGTCGCAAACCCAATGATGGCATGACATGCGTTCTAAACTTCGCCTTGGAGGTCCACCCCTTGCCCATTCTGACCACGCTCTATTCGCGCGACTGTACATCTCCCTATTCCACTCAGAAAGATTAACAAATTACGCCGCACACCTCGCAACGCAATCCACAACAATTTACATCCCCAGCTCACCCCCCGTCACCAGCAGAGCCAACGACTTGCTGACCAACACCATCAACCAAGGCACTACCTCAGCCAATTACCCTACTATCTAACACATTCTCAATCAAGCAATCTCACATCGCCATCCCTAGCGCTGACTCCCCACTCCCGCGCCACGCCACACCTACCAACCATCCACCAGTCACACCCCCTTCACACGCGTCAGCCATATCGCATCCCCACGGCTGTGCAGTAACAACGCATCCACCCCTCGTTCACTCCTCCATATCCCCCACAACACCCATCTCACCACCCCTACACCTCTCCACACCTACACCTCTACGCTACGTGATCCGCCCACCTATTCATCCAATATAACAAAACCTAAACTCCACAGCACTATCCGCTGCCGGACTTTTTCACCTTGCAATACATGTTCCACGCATACTCCAGCGAAAACTCAATGAGCAGTAGCAATCATCTTTTCTCCGACATCAATAATGTAAGTGTTCCAGAGGTATCCATGGCAGCAGACACACAGCTGCGCCGCCCATTCGACAGGCCGGCTCGTCTGTATCAGCCACTACAGAAAAGGCCACGAAAGGTGTGCGCCAGTCTACCACAGGGCCAACGCAGCCATCACTTCACCTGACAGACCCTTGCAATCGCTCAGCGTCGGCGCACCAACACACAACCACAACACATGCGCGTCAACAATTTTTATTGTGTGGAACGTCTATCTATGGAATTAATTGAGAAACAAGAGAAAAGGAACCAAAACACCATGCTGTCATACCCATGCCGAAAGAGAAAATGAACAGAACCTCAGTGCACTAATATCATCGGTTCCGAAAGTTATTGCCCTTCGAAACTTCCGTCGATATCGATTGCGATGACAGCACGTTCACTGGGAAGGGTGGTAAGGGAAAGAAAAGAGGGGTTGAACAATGGTTGCAGTGGTGGTGCTCCCAGGAGCAAGAACGACCTTTGTAGAAGGACTTACAGGCTGGGTGATGGTCGCGGTGAAAGTGATCGAAGGATGGTGAGTTTGAATAATTGTCTTGGTCGTGGTGACGGTATTCGTCCCGGCGTAGACAGGACGGGTTGTGTGAGTGATGCTCGAGGTGACGTACGTATGGCCAATGCGAGTTTGCTCCGGAATGCCTATGTCGATGTACATGGGGTCTTTCTTTGCGCACTTGTCAAACGATTTGATCTTCTGAAGGCGCACTTCGGCTTTGGGCTTGCCCGAGTTCTCCCACTCGGCGTCGGCGCACACCTTCAAGTCAGGGAAATAGGGATTGTGAAAGACAACAGCCTTATGCGGCGAGCGCTTCTCAGCTGCTACTGAGGGCTGAGTTGCAAAGGAGAAGTGATCCGCCTCGGTTCTCCAGAATTCCACGGTCCTTGTGTGTGTGATGTCCACGGTGGTGGTCGGTGCAATTGTATTAGGAACCGGCGGGCAAGGCACATCATATTTATCGTAGTTGCCAGAGCGACATTTGAACTTGCCGAAATCCATCTCCTTCCTGGTCCAACATTTGAAGCAGATGGCGGATTGCCCCCACGGGTGTCTCATCCAGACGCCTTTGACATTGTACTGCTTCCCGCGTGGCTCAAGTGCCACCTTGGGGGCTGGCTCGGCACGAGCATTGACCTTCGGCACGGCAACCGTAGTCGTTGTCTCGACCTGTGGGACAGTGTTCACTTTGGTGGAAATTTCTAGGATTTTGGTGGCGGTCACCGTGACTAGAGGAGTAATGCCGGTGAACTCGGGCAGGGGATTGTATATATGCTGGGTGGCGTTGATGACAGTCGTGTACATCGATGGATGGGCTTTCCCATACTTGTCGATAGAGTAGGAGGTAACAGGCAGCTCCATCTCTCGTGGCTGTGCGATGCCTTGGTATCCGTAGTTGGGGCGGCACCAGAACGAGATCGAGCCGGCGTCCGCATGCAGAGGGTTGCATTCGTTGAAGGCTTGTGGAAGGGAGACCTGGTCGATGATATCCTCCAAGACGCAGTCAACGCCTCGATACACAGTAGCGCCGCATTCCCATAGTCCACGGTTCACGTCGTCGATCCACTTGTTGTATTTGTCTTTCTTGTGCATGTGGAACCGGACGCCCTGCCCTTCAATCTGTTTGCATCCGCTGGCTCCGCCTTTCAGCTGGAGATCATCGATGTCGCCCGAGAGAGGATGTCCATTGCAATCGCGTGCAAGGTATCGCGAGTAGGAAACCTTGTCCTTGCGCTTCGCATCGACGCCGCCGAGGGCCAGGAGTGCGACCGTAAGGACGCTGCTCAGAGTTGCCATGGTGGATAGTACCTGTCTCAGTCAGAAAGTCTTCCCTTGAATTGAACCGGAGTTGCACTGCGGTAGCCGCAACCCCATGCACCATAGAAACTGATCCGGATCGGCGCCGAAGGGTGAAAGAGAGTGGAGGAGGGGCCGTGGATAGATAGGCAACGGAAGGCGAACAAGGTAGGGAAGGAGCGGCGGCGGGCATGAACGGAAAGGAGCGACGAAGCTGGTTGTCGGTAATGGGCAGTGGACGCGAGTGGTCATGGTGGGTGTCGAGGTGAGCTCTGGAGTAGGTGGGAGCGATGGGCAACGAGCAACGAAAACCTCTTCCGCACATACCAAAGAAACGGTAAAACAATGCCGAACAGATCTGTCCAGCTGGTATCAGCATAATGACCACCTATCATCATCGTTTTCGGTCTGCTAGCGTCCGGTGCAAGACAGGACAGAGCAGGCTACGGTACGCGGGGCGAAGTACACACCGATGCAACCAAAACGCAGGAAGGAGCCTGAGAAGCGTCAGTGATGTTTCATTGTAGTTGCGACATCTGCCGATGAGCGGGTGGGGGAGGAAGGTGTCGGATTGGAAGTCTGGGAGTGGGGGAAGGGAGCCAGGACGATGGGAGGATGCACAGTGTAAGCGAGAGGGCAAAGAGAACTGAGGCGTGAGAAGGCAGTTGCACGTACCTCAAAGCTATTCGCAGTCCAAGCAGCCAGTCGTCGAAAGGTGGGCACTCGAGGTGGTGTGGTAAAGAAAGGAAGATCAGTGGGAGCGGCCAGCGAAAGTCAATGGCGCCGGCAGCAGGCTGGCATTGCAGTAGGAGCGGCTCAGGCTGTGACGTAGAAGAGCCGGAAATCCAAAAGAAGGGAGTAGGTGCTGATGTGCTGTTCCCTAGTAAGGAGGAGCGTATGACGCTGCGGAGGAAGGAGCCTCTGTAGTGACCGTACCGCGTCTGTAGAGGCTTGAGCGAACAGCTGCAATACAGGATTTCAAAGCGCAGCAAGAAGATGAGACGTGCAAGAAAGCGGTAATGATGATAACAATGTGACATTCCACATCAAAAGGAGACATCCAGACCTTGTATACATTACAATCGCCCACCCTCCTACTCCAAAACTCCACCCATGCAGCCTCATTCACCATCTCCTTACCAATCCCCCCACTCTTCCTCCTTCTTCGTAGCGGGCTTCTTCATCGCGCTCGTCCCAATCCCGCTCGGCTTCTTCGCGCCTGCTGCAGCCTGCCCACCCACGTTCGAGAACTCGTCCCAAAAGTCCTTCTTATCTGCCGCCGGCCCAGCAGGCGGCGCGCCGAAGCTGTCCCAGAAGTCTTTCTTCTCGGGCTCGGCGCGCGAGCGGGAGGAGGATGCGGGGCCGTCGGACCCCTCGACGAAGCGGTTGAATGTGGTGCCAGCGGTTGCGACGCCGGTCTGGAGGCCCTGGCCAACAACGCCGACGGTTTGGCGTGCTTGCGAGGCAAGGTCTGCTTCTGCAAGCTAATGTATCGTCAGATGTGAACTTGTTGTGTGGGACATTGTAAACATACCTTCGCCATACCGGGCTTTACCCACCCCTCGTATCCCGTCTTCCCCGCCTTACTCACGCTCGCGCCCAACCAGCCAAACCCCTTCGTCAGCGCCGCGACCGGATCCTTCTGAAAGTCGTCCAACGCAGGCGGCTTGTCAAAGTCGTCCTCCTTCTTCCAGTGGTCCGGCTCGCTGCCAAAGCCCGCGTACTTTCCTCCCTGGTTCGGCGCCACGCCCTCCGGTCTGTTCGCGTTCTGCGACCCCATACGTGCGAAGTACTCCTCGTTGCGCGCCTTCTGCGAGTTGCCCATGGCGTTCGTGCCCAGCGCCGGAGACCCAGAACGCAGCGCGCCCGCAGAGTCGTTGCTCCTCGTCTTGCCGAGCGGCGTCCCGCTCCTGCTGCCCGGCCCACTTGCTCTCCCGCTCAGCGGCGCGCCCGAACCCAACGCTGTGGTCTCCTTCTTCGGCAGCCGCTTGGGCAGATTACTCTTATCGAACTCCCTGTTTTCCACCTTGCAGCTCAGCCTCTCCTTCCACTCGTCGCCCGCCTCGGAATCGTAGCGCTCCTGTATCGAGCTGGTGTCGAATTTCCGCCCGTCTTTCGTGTTGGACGAGTGCGAATCGAAGAACTCCTGGAACGGTTTGTTGCCGCCGGCCGCCATGCGCGCGAGCTCGGAGCCCTTGAACGCGTCCATGGTTATGCTGCGGATGAAGGAGATGTGGACGCCGAGGCCGCGGTGCACGCCGGAGCAAGAGAGACACATGAAAATGCCGAGTTTGGGAGAGGCCTGAGCATGGCATCAATATATGTGTCGAGTAGGGAGCGAGAGGAGGTACCCATTGCGGACTCGGCGCATTACAATCCACACACCTGTTGTTCTCGTTTGTCTTCTGAATCTCCAGCAACTTGCTCCTCGTCTCAGGATCCACCTCCCACATTTTACTCATTGTGACGACGTGCACGAGTTTGCGCGACTCGTATGCGGTCTAAAGCGAAAGTGCAGGGAAGGAACGTGGAGGTAACGTGGATTTGCGGCGCGGAGGTCCAGTGCACAAGTAGCGGTCGATGTTCGAGGGGCAGCAACGTCAGCCCTCCCCTGGAGATGTGGCCCAAGCGCCCCTTGCTCCGACTGAGCCTCATAGACGGACAATCGCATTGTGGGTAGTCCTAATTATAGGTGGTTACATTAGGATCCAATACTCGTATGCGGAAGTTGCGACGCTGCAGCAACTCAAGGACTGACATTCACGCAAAGATGCACAAGTTCAGCAGTGATGGAGGTCAAAAGCCATAGTCTTCAATTGTAGACATTACTACCGCAGGCTTTTTCAGCCCACCAGCACTTGTCGTCTGGCTACCTATGTTACCTCTTCCTCGACCCGTACATCTCTTGGTCGGGTTCCCGCCATCCGCCAGCCAACATGTGGCTTGCCCAATATCCATCATTCTCCCTGCCCTCGACGCCCCTTGCGGAAGCGTCCTGTCCTTTCCTTTATGTACGTGACAGCATGGTAGAGTAACTAGAAAGTAGAATATACAGTAAAGGCATTAGCAGCGATAGCCACGAGAAGAAAAAAGCGACGAGGCGCCTGTGCCGCTTGGTTGTTGCGAGCTGCCGACAGCGCTCCTGGTGTGCCGATAACGACTGGCGCCTGTCAATGCCAGGTATGTGGGTCTAAAATATGTTCATGAGGTCGTGAACAGCCAGTCAAATCCAACTGCAAATGAAGGAGCAGCACGGCAATCGCTAGCCGATAAGAAACGTGTCGCACGCGATCATCACTGCGCATCTGGATTTCGTACCTATCAGGGGTCAGCCAAGCATTCCAACGAGTCAGGTCAACGGCCAGTACGTACGTTGAGAGTGCGGTGGTAATCTCGACTGTCATCCAAACTGCCAACGCTAGCTCTACTTGTGTTGTCGAAGACGAAGATGGTAGAGGGATTGAGTCGCTGATCCGCGATTCGGAAAGAGCTATTTCGTCGATCTGAAGCAGAAACCGGGCTGATAGACTCCTGGTCGAGAGTGCGACTGTGTCGGCGGTTGAAGGTCGTTGCGATAGGTGCAGGGTACTCGGGTTGCTTTTCGCCACGTAGAAGACCTGATTTGCTCATGGTGCTTGCGTAGCGGTGTACGCCAGATGCATCGCCAGATTCCCCATTGTCTGTCTCCCGCTGCTGCTTGCGTCGGCGCCAGAGCAGGAAGAAGACACCCGCAACGATAACCGCAAGAGCTCCAATACCACCAACTACTCCTCCAACAATAGCACCGGTGTTCGACTTGGATTTTTCGGTTAGTTCGGTTTGGGGCGTGGCAGTGGGAGTGACCAGGATAGTTTGGGTGATGATGTTGCCGCTGTTGTTGGGGTCTACGACGGTTGAGATCTGGGTTTGCACGCCTTGCGTTGGATCAGGAGAATTGTTAGCGGTCGAGGTGGGCTTCTGCGATGTTCTGCTAGAGCTCTAGAGGGGGTGTCAGCTTCAGACTGGACAAACGAAGAGGAGTGGGCGGACAAGAAGAAAGGGAAGAAATACAGGAGATGTGGAAGTGACAGGCGCAGCAGATGTGACCGTACTCGGGACGGACGACGACACTGCGCTGGACTTTACCACAGCAGAGGAACTTGGCGGAGCCGATGAAGGCTACTTGCAAGTCAAACACCACTCCTCCAAAAGCAAAGCAGGACAGAACCAAAGTAAAGCATTGAAAAGCAAGGAAATTACACGCAGTGACTCGCGGGAAATGCAATAGAGAAAAGACTCGACTCGCAGTATGATCAACGCTTCTGGGAAAAGAAGGGGATTTTACTGACTGTCGTAGCCTCAGGAGGGCGTGTCGAAGAAGGAGCTTCACTAGAGGAAGGACTCTCACTCACACTTGTGGATGCTGGCTGCGACGCTCCCGCAGTGCCGGCGGGGTTTCCGTTGAGGTTGACGTAGATGTAGTACTGGCCCGCCTTTCCGCAGTTTTCCGAGTCGTAGCCGGGGCAAGTCTCGCTGCAGTCACTGAGATCCGTCTGCTCCGCGGGTATATAATTAGTGCACCAACAGTTCTTGTCCTGGAGCACGAAGAAAGCAAAGTCGCCCTGCTCAACACAGTGGTCGTGGCATTTACCGTTCGATTGCCAGGTCCAGTTGACTGCAGGAGTCAGTAAATCGACGCAGTGCAAAAGCGACACACTTACAAGCGTCGTCCGAGGCGGTGTTTTGCGATGAGCAGTATTTGAGATCCCAATCGGCCATGGCTGTGGCGATGAGGAGGTACAGAGCGAGCAAAGTGGCCAAGCCCGGCAAGGCTGCCCTTGACGCTGTATACATGACGGCGATTGAAGTGTGGTTTTGCGGCAAACGAGGGTATTGGCGGTCCCACTATAATTGGTGCTGTGGCGGCGCAGCGGAGGGTGTGGCTACGACAGCTTTGTTTGCAATCTTCCCGCGTACGCACGTGGTGAATTGAGGTCCGGTTGTTGCCGAGGTAGGCACTACGAGCGAGTGTGAGTTTGGTCTGTTGCTGCAGCGTACAGACTCCGTCCAAGGAAACAGGAAACAGTCGCAGCGAGCGTGGTAACGGGAGCAGTGCCGTGGAGATCCGGGGCTCTCGCAGAGGTGAGGCCTTGAAGAAGGTTAACCTGCGAGAGGAAGGCTGGTCAGCATGTCTGCACAGGACGAAGACGAAGACGAAATGGTCGTCGGCGCCGACGTGGGATGCAAGCAGAACAAGAACAGAAACAGAGAGGCGGGCGAGCAGGGACTAGGATGGCATGGGAATTGGGAAGCGGTGTTGAGTGGAGCTACGCACTAGCAACTTACCCTTGGACTCAATTGCACGCGGCGCCCGTGCTGTGGTAACGCTTGGCCCCGCCGAGGAAAGCGCGAGCCGTGGGTTCCCGTTCACCTCGAATCAGTCCGTCGAGGACGCGTGAGCGAGCGTTTGCAAGCAGCCTGTGTGCCGCCGCCGATAATGCCGCAGACGGGAGGGTGTCTGCCCTGCTAGTAGTTGTGATGCGTAGTGCTGTTCAGAGCCCCTCTCGTCATGACGTGCATGAACGAGCAACTCCCAAGCGGGCAGGTCCTCGGCGTCCAAGGACAAGCGGAGCCTTGAGGAGCACAGGAGCGTCGCGCTGCAATCAATTGGCGCCGTGTTTTCGTGCACGCTATCCGCTTCGGATGCAGTTCCGGGCACGGCGGTAGTGCGATCAAAGACGTTCTATAACTCTAGTGCGAAAGCGAATGGAACTCGACCCCGAGGACGACAAAGAACAAAAGAACCGGTCGAAAAGCGAATGTGCGTTGGTGACAAAGGGTGCAAACGAAGGGACGAGGAGCACGGGGCCGTGTGGATGATAATGTCCGCCAGTATGATTGAATCCGCAGATGGTGATCACCTGCGCACGGTCAAAAATAGGAGCGCCGTCGTGTCGTCCAGTATCGACGACAGGGGAGGCGTGGGAGCAGCCCAATGACTGCCACACGGTACCGAGAACTTGCGGGGGCAGATACTCGGTGCTGATAGAAGGGCCTGCAGGATCATGTATTCGCAAGCATGCCGCCATTAGCAGGTTTCCCGCTGCAATATATCACCGTCACGGCCTCAACCGCGCTGTAACGACACACAAAACCCTCGACTCGCCACGCCGTCCGCGGGAGCGCGTATGTACGACCATCACGGTCGTCCTGATGGTCTCCTCATGAAACGATGCTGGCAGCTGGCACGCCCGCAAGAGGCGCCGTCAGCGAAGCGTTGCCGGCTGCTGACAGCAACAATTCCCCATGAGCCGAGAGCGCGACGCTGCCACTCGCGCGCGCAATTGAAGCCTTGCAAGCCTATGAGCACCCCCGCCGCGCTCGTCTATCGTGACCCAAGCCCTCAATCGCAAACACGCCTGCAACCAACCATGCTACACGCGCCTCGCGCACCTGAAATTCCATCTCCAGCGCGTCGGCAGCGCATCCCTCTGGAGATCAGCCTGAAAGCCTCACCCTCTCGTCTTAGCTCCATCTCAACATTTCTGACAGGGGTCACCCCCCACCGCGTCCGCGGCCTGCGCCACGCTGCATCCCCTTTCGGATGCTTAGGTCATGGCGTCACGCCCTTCTTGGCCTCGGTGGCGATCCTGAAAGCACGGGACGGGGAGCGCACGCACACGACGCGATCGCCAGGAGACGAGATGAGGATGTTCGCGCGCCCGCAGCCGGTGTCGTCACTCGTGTTTTGGGAAGCGTGGTGTCGGCCAATGATGCGCGCCGCGCTGCGTTGCCTGTCCGACACGGTTCGGGAGATCCTACGTCGCCAATCTTGAAAGGTTGAAGGTGGAGCGGATGAGGCGGATCACAAAGGAATTTTTCTTTGTGGTCGAGGGACATGTTGATGGCTAAGCTTTCTGGATGTTTGGTTGCCCGAGGACTAGCCGCTGGGTTTGTCCCATGGTTGGCTCGATGTATAGTCATAACGCGCGGCTGTGCTAAACTAGCATGGATCACGATCTCAGCATCTTGCACATCAGGGTCTCGGAGTGGTAGATGGTATTTGATATCTACAATTTGGACTTCGACTTCTTCATGCCAGCCACCCCCGTCACCGTCTCTCCTGAGAGCAGGAAGTCGGGATACTTGAAGGCGCCTTTGTCGATGCTCTGTGTGTGCCATTGACCGCCATCCACTAGCAATTCGAGTCAGCGAGGCGAGATGGTGGAGATGAGGCTCCGGCAGATGAACTTACCGACGATCGTCTCGCCATTGACAAAGTTTCCAGCGTCCGAAAAGAGGTAGACGGTGGCGTCTGCTATCTCTTTGACGTAGCCCATTCTCTGGGACGGGATCAGGCGAGGCGTCTCCTTGCGGCTGTCATCTGTAGACAGACGCGCCATGCCCTCTGTGTCCGCGATGGGGCCCGGCGCAATCACGTTTGAAGTGATGCCTTTCGGTCCTTGCTCGATGGCCACAGAGACCGACATGGCGTCGACACCTGCCTTGGCGATAGAGACATGACTCTGCAGCGGTGTACCTGAATAGTGTAGGGTGGCACTGACGAAGATTATGCGTCCTCCAGTGCCAGCTTTGGGGCGCGTCTTGCCGTCTACTTTGTACTTTTCTGCTGACTCGACCAGGTAAGGTAGAGTAGCTTTCAGTGTATTGTAGGAACCCAGCACATCAATGTCCATGACCGACTTCAGCGCGTTTGACGATATCTGATCGATAGTAGCGAGGAAGTTGCCTGCTGCACCGGCACTGCACTGCATCAGTAAGTCGTCTCAGGCTCCACGCAAGGGAGCTCACATCACGAAATCTATGCTGCCCAGCTCCTTCGCACAACGCTCTGCGGCGGCGACAAGCGCCTCTGGTTTCCTTACGTCCACAGCACCGAGACCGAGCACCTTTGCACCCTTCCTTGCGGTTGCGATGTCTTTGGCCATGTTCTCCGTCTTCTCGACATTGCGTCCGATAATGCAGGCATTAGCACCGAGGTGTACCATAGCGCGGACTTGAGCGGAGCATATTGAGCCTGCTCCGCCGGTGCAGAAGACTACTTTGTTATCTGTAGGAGATGAAAGGATCAGCGTCGGTTCTTTGGTTGGGGACGGTCGTGGGCTATCGCATCGTTCTGTCCAGGTGTTCGTAAATCCAATTATTGGGATATGTACCGAAAATACCGTCCCTCCACACATCGCTCAAGTACTCGTATTTCTCCATGGGCATGGTGCGTGGTGTTTTCCAAAGAGGACGTGTGGTTTGTTCGGTTTCGGAGGACTGTTGCAGCGCGGAGCTGGCGAATGTAAGCTGGCGTCTCGGACAGGCCACGGCGACCAACGGCGAACAAGCTGGAGGCTCTCCGGTTGAAGTAGGGAAATGCTCACGCTGTGTGGAAGAAGCTGCTGCCGTGAGATCTAAAGCTGTTCCCGACGACGAGTCGTGGTGTCGCAGCTCCAGAACACCACAGTGACGCTGGACCGAGGCTCGGTACTGGCGGCGCGCTTACTCGAAACCTACCAACAGCCGTACCAACGCGTCGAGGGATCAAGCGGAGGGATTGCATCCCGTCTAAGGAGATCTGAAAGTGGACTAAACAGCTCAGTGAATTCACGTTTCAAGTTCAAAGTCGCACATCATGTCAGCGCCCCATACCGTGGATTTCTTGAGTTCGTCGGACCGCGGGAGCTTGGGCCGCTTCCTACGTAGTAATCCGGGGCATCACGTGTCCAACCGAGCTGCTCAATCAGCAACACGTCAATGTGCATGACTGCAGCCTTGCCCCCACACCAACCTCCAAGCTCCAGCTCAAGCTCAAGCTCCAACGTCTCATCAATTCGGCCCGCTGCCTGACACCTGAGCTGTGACACCATGACGAGCCCGATGGTTTCCATCTGCAAGTTCGTGGGGACGATAAGTCTGGGATTGCTCACTGTACGTCTTCACCTTACCGCGTCTCTCCGCCGCCCTGCCCGCCGTCTCTCCCGGAGCTTTAGGGAGCAATTCCTCTGCACCCTACCATTGAATAACCACTGACACACCACAGGGCATCTCCGCCTCGCTCTCCACGACCGCCCTCCCCGCCCTCCTCACACTCCCCACCGCTGTAACCGCCCGCTCAACACACACCTACCTCTCTTCCAAAACGCGCCTCCTCTCTTCTTACCTCCGCCACATCACCACCTTCACCCTCTTCTCCGCATACCTCCTCTCGCCCCGCCGCTTCCGCCACCCCTACCTCCTCTACACCTCCATCTTCGCATTCGTCTCCGGCCCCGGCGTCGACTACGCCGTTGCGTTCCGCGAGGGCAAGAACGAGCAGCGTGCGCTTCTGGATCTCGAGGCGCAGGGCGATGATGTCAATGGCGAGCAGGTGCGGCATGCGGTGGAAAGGATGAAGTTTACGGAGGCAGTGAGGGCGGGGATATCGGGCGTGGCGTTTGCGATGGGTGTGGTTGGGATCTGGGGAGATGGCGCGTAGGATGTTGCTTGGATGCGTTGGGCCGTATCGGCGACATATAAGCTATTTTGTTGAGGTGATGATGTGGTGTTTGGCGTTGGATATGGGTGTGGAAGGAAGACAGACGTTGTTTGTATGGCCGTCACGCAGCTCTCCTGTCAGTTTTATGATCCCCTGTATATATCTAGAAAACATCATTCGACTCATTCCACTGCTGATGAAGAGGAGTACCAATAGTTGTCAATTTTGGATCATCAGCACGCAAGATGTGCTTCCGGACATGCACACACCTCGTGAAGAGGTGTTGCTCGAGTAACAAGACACAACCAGACATCGGGAAGTGCTGCAGCGATTTTCAAGGCCCCATGGATCTAATGTTTCCTTCTTCTAATGTTCCACCTAAACACTCTGGCTTGTGCGCAAGATAAGACAACGAGTCCGTGGCCAATTATATACACACAGCATCAGATCTGCCATAAACCCAGATGTGGATTCCATCTCCAATTGCGCCAGGAAGTTTGGCATGTCTTTTTTTTTTTTTTTTTCGTACCGAGACAGGACCCACCGATAGCATTATCATACCTCGCTTTTCGTCCCATGGAAATTTTTGTATTCTTTTGTTAGCGCAGCCTTTGAAAATGCTAGCAGCTCTCACCGCATGAAGATGCTTGTAGTTTGTCTTTGGCACAAAACAGAACGCAACCGTAAGGTCTCGCATACGAACATTTTCGTTCCTGCGTAGGGTTTCCAAATTCTTTTAATAAACTGTTAGATGTGTTGGTCGCAGCGAGAGGGACCGCAACTATGAAAGCTCGCGGGCGGAGCTTTTCGTCCACATGTATTCTCTTGCGGTATGCTTTTAGTAGATGTTCAACGCCCGACCGTGAGCGTGCAAGTGAGAGAGATTGCGTGCGCGGCAAACCTTAAACCCTTACAGTCACACGGAGTGCAGCATGATGAATGTTGTAGTCATCTTTTTGCGACTTCCCACCTCATAGTGACGGGGACGCGGTACTTTTGGTCCCGAGACGGACCACACCATGGAGTCTTGTCGATCGTTTCTTTAGTCCCATGTTGCGATATGCGTTGAGATTTCAGTGCCTACTAGGGACTCTGGCGTGGTAGGCAAGAGAGGATGTGTGCGAAAGAGCGTCTTGTATACTCCTAGCTTCAGATCTACAGAGGTCGCGTAATGCTCATGGCATCAGCTTTCCAGAGCGTCTCCTACCATAGACTGCTTTTTAAGTGCTTTTATGCCGAGAAGAAGCGCCATCACAGCTGTCATGTGTTTATTATTCCTCCCCATGTGGTTTTGGTAGTTCTCCTTTTAGTGCCTACCGGGCAATGTGGCCCTGTGTGTGCAAGAGAGAGATTGTGTATGACGAATCTGCTTATATACCCGCAATCGCAGGCTCTCGGAAGACACATGGAGACGGTAGTTTCTCCTTTGTGCCAGGTTTCTCGTTCCATGTGTAAGCTTGCACATGTCTTAATCCAAGCACTGGAACGTAACACAACTATGCTATTTGCAGATTGCGTTTTTCGTACCGATCGTTCTCTAGCTGCCTGCCTTTTAGTCTTCCACCTGAGCACTCTTGTCTGTGAAGATGAAAGACGTGAAGCGCAAAGCATCTTTATCCTTCCAATCCCTGATTTGCCGAGGCTCCAGGCTCCAGGCTGTGGGCTGTTCATCTCATTGCCTATTTCCCAGACTTCTCAACCCCATGCGGGGTTCTGCACTTCGTTCTTGATCCAACCAGCAGAGTGAAAAAAGAACATCACGATCTCGTGTTGTAGGGCTTTGTCTCCATAGCAACCTCGTAAGTGTCTATATAAGAATACTTTGCCTCTGGATTCTGTCTTGCGTACGCGCCAGACTGCTCAATTCGAACAATAAATACTCCTACTCTCTAATCTTTCCAGGATCCATATTGATGATTACTTTGCTTTTCGCTAGACTTCTCGCCTTATCAAGGGGGTATAGCGCTGGTTTTGATACAACACCGGGTCGCAGCTCAACCATGATGATCCGTGCTGTACTTGTTCGTCCCTATATTTGTGACACCAATATGCTTTTAGTTTCCAATCCGGATGCTCTGGCGTGTGTGGACGGGAGACTCCAAGCGCGCGTCCCGTTCTCATGTTCCCGACGTCAGATAGGACAGGGCTCCATAATGCTCAATCTGTCGTCCTTTTCCCAACCTCTCACTCCATGCGATGGCTCTTCAAATAATTTGTTTCGAGCACCCGACCAGCATCCAACCATATAATCTTCGTCTACAAATTTTAGTGATCCCCATGCCACTTGAGCATCCGTGGAAGAAAGACACCATGTGCGAGGCCCCTTCTATACATTTCTTGTTTCACATTTGCCAAGGGTCCCTATCGCTCATTCCTCTCGTGTTTGCCAGACTTCCCTCTCCATCTACTCGTCTGCCCTAGATTTTGGTCAAATGAAACACACCTCCAACACAACACAAGCATGAATAGTCGATGTGCGGGATTTTGTTGCCATGTTGGCTTAGTCCTCGTCGTTTTAGTATCACCCTTGAATACTCTGGCATAGGTGAACATGGGACAGGGATAGGAGAAAATCCTTCAAGCCCACGTCCTAAAACTCGGCGGAAACACATAATTGAGTAGTATCACTGCTTCTACTACGCTGCTTGATTCATGAGAGAACACAGCTTCATTTTTGTCCATCAACGAGAGGGACCAAGACGCAATCCACCATGATCATCACCGCGCACTTTTTTGTTCCCCGTGGGCCCCCGTGAGGCTTGATTGTTCCTTGTTTGAGTGCTGACTGAACGCTTCGCTGTTTGTGGGCGCGTGCAAGACAGGTGAAGAAGACAGCTTTATAGTCCCCTTGGCAACGGGCAACGACTCATTGCATTAACTCCAGGAAGTTTCTCGCTCAATGAAGATTTGGCTCCTGCATTTTGGTCAATGGATAAATGCCACTAACACTGGACTCAATCATGACATCTTTATGCGAGGGTTTTTCTTCATCACACGATCACAACCCCTTGGGTTTTAGTATCACAGTGAGTATCCTGGCGTGTATTTCTATGCGCGCAGGATGCGGAAACGCAAAATGGGAAGTATATATGTACCCTTGAATACAGGGCCGGAAAAGACGCATTGGGGGTGCACACACTAATTTGTGTCACGATTTTCGCCGCATGAGGTTGTAGTAGACATATCTTAGTCAATTGGGTGTGAAGGCAGGACCGAACCATGAGTCCTTCCCGCCGCAGCTTTTATCCCCACATACTCTTTATCATGCGAATTTTAGTGCCCTTAAGAAATATTTTGGCATGGTTTCGCGCAGGACTGGAGTAGACTCGTTTGCATGCCTACGAGCCAAGGCCCGAGAGAGACACATGCAACAGTTGCTAAACCCTTTCGTGTGCCAGGTCCGCTTCCTATGCGTTTGTATGCGCTGGAGTTTTCGTTGATATGGCGCCAAGACGAGATACCCATGGTAATCTTGCAGTGCAGTTCTTGTTCCTATGTTGTATTCGTTCCACCATTTTGCAACCCGCACTGAGCACCCAGGCCTGGGCCGAACAGAGACTGGGGAAGTAGAGAGAGCTTCTATAGGCAGACTTGACCTTGGATCTGCTGAAAGATTCATACTGCTAACTGCAATTGCCTTGTTCCAGGGTTTTCGCCCCGTGTAGTCAGACCAGCGACACGTTCCATCGAGAAGGCAACAAGGCGGAGCACAGGCATGACGGCGACGTCTCGGTGTTTTAGTCCTCAAGACTACGTTATCCCGTCTTGTCAGTGTCCTCTCCAACCCCTCTGACCTGTGTAGGTGAGTTCAACAATAAACTATGACAAGAGGCATAAATGAATTACTTGGACTTTTTGAAAGGAGCCCCCGCGCATTAGGTCGAACAGTAGTACTTTTCGCCCTTCCAAGGAAAGAAAGGGAGATGCATCCAGACATGAGACCTATTCACTCCAGTTTTGAGCTTCCATTCTAGTCTCCTTACTGCAACTATGGCGCGTGTTAAAAGACTGGGAAGAGAGAAGCGTATTATTAACTTCTTTGACTATATCTATGCAAGCGTATCGCGTTTGCTTCCGTTACAGCTGTCATTTCTGAAAAGCTCTTTCGGTCCCCACGCAGAGTAGCACTTCTTCATCTGATCGCACCAAAGTGCAGTGATATGTATGAAAGTTATGAACGAAGACAAGTGGTTTAGATGCCCTCAACCTCAAGTTGAGTCTATGCTGTGGGTATATGCGCCCCAATCCCGGGATCACCGCTTTACAGAGGTTGACGACGTGTTGTATTGATCACCCCACCAAGTCCGGATGGGCCCAACCGCACGGCTTTGACAAATTTTGTTTCTGGTCTCATGCATGTGTTCAGCCTGAATTTCAGTCGCACTAAGTGATGATGGTTAGATTCTTCGCCTTTCAATGCGGTTTTGACGCTACATGAAAGGTTCTGTATTTATCCATGTCTGCACCGCAAATCCCGGACCGGACACGCAGTCCGGGGCAAAAGACTTTTGGCCCCCGGAAGTCGTTCTGCATCACGGCTTTAGGCTCTTATGGAACACAGTGCTGTGTGTAGGAGATCAAGCAAAGAGAAGAAATCTTTGATACACTTTAGGTCAAATGAGAGGACGTATACTGTGCATTGCGTCCGATTTCTCGCTAGAAACGCAAAGAGTCATTCTCTTGGGTTGGCGTACCGAGGTGCAAGCCTCATCATGGTTGCATTCCATCAGTGCTTTCAGTCCACATGGTTTAGTCAATCTTAGCTTTTAGTGCTGCAGTGGGATGGCGTGGGGTCGAGAGATTGGGCGTGATCTATATATAACTTCAGGATCAGAAACAAAAGATGGCGTAATATTTCATAGTTGCAATCTGACGATGGTGGTTCCCACAGCAAGGTCTAGCTCTTCAGCTCCGGATTGCCCAGAACCATTTAACTATGTACACATCCAGTCCTGTTTTGGCGCGGCTTACACATTTGTATGAGGTATTAAATCTAACTCACCCAGTCCTGCACGTCTTTCAATTGCAACAAAGGATTCACTTCATCTGCTTTACCGTTTGTAACCCATGTTTCGACCTGTTTGAGGAGCTGGGGATGCTGGTGTTGCTTCAATCTGTCCCAAAAAAGCTCGCGCTCCTCCTTCGATCCAAACATCCAACTATTGCCGCCATCGTCGAAGGTGGAAGGTCCTCCAAACTCCGCGCCCTGTAAAGTACTGAAGAGGATTTTCGGAATGGAGCGATTGTTGCTTCTCCTCAATGATACGATGTCATGGAGCAGCCCCATGGCCTCTGCATAAAGGCCACGTGAAAGAGTCACAGCAGCAAAGTATAAAAATGTAAGATGCACCGGAGAAGCTGATTTGACTAGCGCTAGTAGGTCCCGCTCGCAAATTTCGACGGTGTTGAGAGTGATGGTTCGTAGCTGTGTGGAGGTGATTGCAGCCAGGATGGGCGAGGCCAGATACGAATGCTCCTCACCCCTTTGACCTGCAGATCCGCTCCTTACTCTGAAAGGGGTCATGCTCAAACACAGCTTCTGCAGACGCGGCCCCGAAATAGCTGCGCCGATAAAGCCATTTATGATTGCTGAGTCGGAAGTACTTTGGCGCTCAGGGCGTATTGGTGAGCAATTCATACCACGAATGCCAAATTTGAAGATCTCCAGGTCATGACATGCTGCAGCAAATCGAGTCCAGGGGTCCGGATCGATGCTGTCGTCGGCTTGAGTGGCACTGGGAATGAGACAACGGTAGCCTCTCAGCAAGGGGAAGCAGTCGACTGAGATCCCTCTTAGAGGTACCCCGGCGTCATGGCAGGCAATCGGTAACCCGGTGAGGACGCTGGCGGGGAAGAACAATTCCGTGTCATCATCATCTTTGCAAAGGGTACTTTCGATTGTGAGCCACTCATGACCTTGCATCAGTGCATGAAGCAAAGCCTCGTTAGAAGTTAACAAGGCGACTGCGTGGTTGTCGGGCCCGTCTTTGACGAGCTGGTCCTCATTGAACCAAATGAAGGGCAATGAGCCACAGCAAGACAGTGCCCTTGTGACGCTGCGAACAAATGACCCATCTGAGATGATGCGAGCCTGTTCTACATGTGCAGCAGCATACTTTTCAAAGCAGATTCTTAAGGTAGCCTGTGCTTCTTCGATATGTTTTCCTCCTTCGTCGTCTTGGTCTGCTTCGTCTTCGTTGACTTCTTGATCTTCTTGGTCTTCGTCTTCTATGATCTCAACATCTTCCGGGCCAGCATCTTGAGTGCTTCCTTCGAATAGTTTACCCCATGCGCTCTGCATCTGAGCAATTTTAGACCAAGCTTCATGATACCCTCGCCAGGTGATAGCATCATCAGACATGTCGTCCTGATCATAATGCTGGAACTCGGTATTCCAATCACACTCCCTTTCGAGATCATTGAGGATTGTGTTTGCATGCGCATGATATCTCTTGAAGTCGGTTGCAATGCCGCGTGGTCGAAAGAGAAGACTTATAGCAATGCCGCGTACACCTTGCGCGATCAGCGGGTTGCGGAGGAGGCCTTCCAAACGATCAATCGATCCTGAACAAAGCGACACAGTCACAACAGGACATAGCAAAGGACTGATGATCCTGTTAAATGCACGACAGACTAGACGATTGTTGCCCAAGAGCGTGAGCCGGTCATTGGCTTCGGAGGCCCGAGGCTTATAATACTGAGAAGGGTCATGGACCGGGAATTTCTCGACGAGATGACCAAAAATTTCGAGCAGGGTTTCCTTCGGGAGATCCAGGATTGTAGTTCGATGCACAGGCCTTTGCGTCGTGTCGTCCATCGTGCACGCATCCATGTCTGTTGGTGCGGCGTCTCGAGTATAGCAGAATGAATTGAGATGAAGTGAGGTGAAGGTGCTGCAAAACCCTACTCAGTGGCTTGTTATGTATGGTATAAAAAGGCTCTTAGCCCCCGGTGTGTGGAAGTAGGCAAGGGTGACTCACTGAATACGAGGACACTTTCGTGCATGCCTGCGGGAGCCGAGTCGCAAGGGCGCCACGGGCGGTGACAGCGTAAGTCGCGCCAATTAGCATGTGATTCATCAAGTTGCTCAGTTGACGAGTCTAATTTGAGACAGACATGGGTCATGGAGCGAGTGCCATGGCTGCCTTAGCGATCACGTGATGTCTGCCTGGTCCCGGCGTTCTCACCGCCTCTCCACGTTAATGACGGTAGTCACCACTTATTGAGCAGATCGATTGCTGCAATGATACTATATGTCTTTACGTCTTTTAGCTGTTACTGTATCTCCAGTGTCACCTTGACGTGAAAGGACGATATACAAAGGCCTGCCTGCCAGACACTGTTTTACTCTGCACGCGTATCAAACCTCGAAATTGCCTAAAATGCTGAGAGAAGTTACACTGTACCCAGCGCGGATGAGAACGAGAAGAGGTGTTATTTGAGTCTCTTCGTGCTTCCGGAACATTGAGGGGAAGGGGCTAACTGCCAAACTCACGTTGGGGCCTGTGCGAGCAGGAGCGTCCATCTCCCAGGGGTCCCTTCCAACAGCACCAGTGAGCCAGGCAGTGGGAGCCACGACGCGATTCAGACACTTCGTACACCCAAAGAACAAAGCCGTCGTGGGCTTATACGAGCAGCTGGGATTTTTTGTGGGCGGGCTGTATGAACCTTTGTCCGGCTCCCAACTTGAGAATGTATACCTCGTGTTTGTCCCTTCTCAAGTCGCAGTATAGTGATGCACCTCATCACCATCAAACCCTGCCTGTCCCAAGACTGGACTCATTGTAAATGGAACGAACCACGCCCATGCGACGGATCGGCGTCATTGTTGCGACATCATGTCTTGGGACTCAAATTTTTAGTCGTAAGAACAGAAGGTTGTGTGCAGAATCTTGCCAGCGCGAGTCACGGCTTTTCTGTCTGGAAGTCATCTCAAGATGTGCCGGTCAACTGGTGGTATGGTAGTTGGGGGCGTGGTGGTGCGCAGCATCATCATTATGCAACCCTATCCTCAACCTAGGCCTGCGACATTTGAAGAAGGCAAACGCACACCACCCATGGCGCACCGGCGTCTTGTTTTGGAACATGGCGGGGAGCTAGGTCACATTTAGTCCATTGAGACGTAGGTTGTGTTGAGATCTTCACGCCGCTCGGCGCGGGTTTTATGCCAAGAAATCATTCCCAAGGTGCAGTATTTGTCCGTTCGTGATGTTGGATATCATCAACATCTGCTGCCGATCGAAGTTCCGGCAACATGTATTTGGTGGAGTAGTGTTTGAACCAGTTGACATGGCGTAAGCACGACTACAAATCAGGCGAAACCAATAGTACTCAGGACGGCTAAAATTGTAGACAGGTATTATATCTTTGCATTAACAGACACAAAAGCTGAACTAGACAATTCACTGTTAGACACACCACATACAACACCAAATCCTCATTACGTCCACTCCTCTAATCATACACACTCCCCCTCGACCACTTATTCCCTCTCCGTATCTCCCTCCCGTAGAAATAGAACACAAACGGCACTGGCACCAGCAACGCCGCGAAACCACCCGTAATACTACTCCCTGGCCCAACCCCGATATTATGATACAATGGCCCGACCGCCAGCGGAAACCCTCCCGCAAAGCAGCTTCTCAGGAACGTGTTCGCCGCCACCGCGCTCGCGGCATACAGCGTGAAAGTATCGACGAGATAGTTCAACGCAGCCTGGAAAATGGTGAAGAAGCCCGTACCGAGAAGGATGAGCCCGATGCACGGGCAGATCCAGTGGATAGACGGGTCTGCGGTCCAACCCATGAGAAACTGGCCGCCGGAGAAGAGGAGCGAGCCCAGCATCATTGGCGGGAGCCGTTTTTCTGGGACGGCGCGGTTGAGGTTCGCGTGGTAGGCTTTGTTGTAGAGGGTCTGGTTGTAGACGTTTGCCGCGCAACCTAGCAACGCGCCTATGAGGACGCAGAGGAAGGGCAGACTCGCGGTTAGCGGCGTCCACCCTCTATTCTCCGCAAAAATGATAGGGATGCCGCCGAGTTGCATGTACAAGATGCCGTAGCAAAAACTCGCATACAATGCGACGAGGAAGCAGATTGGGGACGTGAGGAGTTGGACTGGCCGAAAGAGGAACTTCCGCGCGAGCTCGACGATGGAAACGTCCCATTCCTCGAACTTGGCATGGAGGGCCCAATTTCCGGATTCGTGGCGGAGCTGCCGTGCTTTGGCGACGAGGAGGACGGGCGGGTAGGACTCGTCAATGAAGATGGTGCCGAGGAAGAGGACGGACATTTGTAGGATGCCGGTGAAGTATTCGGTCCAGCGCCAGCCGAGGGAGGGGTCGATCACGAAGGCGGTGGAGACGATGGGTCCTGGGTTTTGGTCAGTCTCGTGTTATATATTGGAAAGGAGATCGTGACATACCTAGACAAGGCCCACCGACAACCGCTATTGCATACCCAGCCATGGCTATGCCCCTCCAACTCGGATCGTACAGGTCACCAAGCACGCCGCCCGTGTTCGTCACCGGGGCACTGGAGAAGAACGCTCCAAAGAATCGCGTGATCATAAGCGTCTGCACGTCCTTGGCCACCGCGCTCCCAAAGCTAAAGCACGCGCCCACAAACATAGGTGCCAGCACGGCCATACGTCTTCCGTACACCTCACTCAACGGCGCCCATAGCAGCGGCCCCAATCCAAAGCCAAACAGAAACAAACTTGTACCCAGCGTTGCCACCTCCTCGTCAATGTGAAACTGCCGAGCTACTTGCGACGTGCCAGCAGAATACGACGAAGAAGCCCACGAAGCAGACATGGTGCACAGCCCGTAGAGACCCGTGGTAATAATCTTCTTCTTGGTCGGCCAGTTCATAGGTCTATACGGGTCGTCTTTCCCGTCAAAATCAACCAGCACATCCGCCGTGGTCGGTTGGTGTGCCAACGGGTGATCAAACGGTGCAACAGCAGGTCTGGTGCGGATGCGACTCAAAACTGTGTCGCGCCGCGACATCGTCCTCGTGACCGGATTCGACATGCCTGTCGTCAGTCCCGCGCCTTGCGCCTCTGATCTTGCGCGGTGCATGCTCTCCCTGCGTGAGCGACTTCTCGAGATGGACTGAGCCAGCTCGAGGCGCGATGGCCGGTGCCCGTCATGGTCGTCTTTGGCCGCGCCCAGGTAGTCGGTCGTGTTCCAGCTCGACCCGCTAGACGTCGAGTTACTCGCGCTCCTCCTCTTGCGGCCTTCCTCGAGTGGCGATTCGCCCTCTTCGACTGCCGATTCCACCCACTGCGCCTCTGTATCATTGGCGTGGGGATTCATACTGCGTCCTCTGCTGGTGGGGGGATACAATTCGATGTTGTCTGCCATATTATCAACACTGCAGCTCTGCAGCGATTAGAACTGTGGCTCACAAACGTAGATGTGGCGCCCGTCATCTATATATCATAATTCCTTGCCGCGCAGGTCTTACCCTGGGAGGCGATCTCGCGCTGGAAGATGGCCACAATCCCGGACTTCTCGGTACTTCGCGAGACAGGAAACTCCCGCCCGCGGGTTTGCGCTCCATAATGTACAACGGCATGCGTCTCGCCGAAAAGTTGGAGGACGGTGACCTCATACTACCGTTTCGGCCGACCGTATTATCGTTCACGCTTGCCGATTCAGGTCAAGTGCGCAACAACCTGAGGTCTCCGTCAGCGCCATGCTTGACAACAACCACATGTCCAACATCTGAGTGAGAGCGAGAAAGGATGCGACGGCGTCTCATGGTCATGGTTTGACCTTCGTGCGTTCTGCGTCAGGTAAAGTGCGCCTTCGTAAGAATCAGCCCTTTAAAGCTTCGCCGACTGGAGGCTCCACCAAGCGACCCACGATCTGCGGGAAGGCCAGCCCACCCGCAACGGATATAGCATGGCATTAGCACCGCGAACTCGCGAAGAATAATTATTATTCCCCGCTAGCTGCAATTTCCTTCCGATTTTCGCGATTTTCGGCTCCCTCCGCCCGTCGCGGACGTGGCTGGCCCATGGCTGCCGCAGATCCATCCGAGATTCCACACCCTACCAGCCGCCTCAACATCCTACAGGCGATGAGAATACACAAAATTTTGGCAAGACAAGAAACTCGGATTCCCTTTGTCAGAAACTGTTGCCGAAAAATTTGCACTCAACTGTCGCGACTCGCAAACGCGCGAGGGAGTGCTATGCGTGTAAATTTCACGTTACATTCGATAGGGGCGCTTTCCACTGCTTTCCATCCTTGCTTTCACGCACAAGATCCTTATCGTAGCGTACTAGTTGATTTTAGAGAAGTGCTTTCAGCAGTTTTGGAGTCTCCCAAGGCATGAGCACCGCCCAACAAGGATCCTACTGCCGGGAAATATCTCGGCTAGCCAGCTAAACGCCCAATCTCAGAACATCAATTTTGCATCAATTGTCTAGATATTGAAAGCACTCTTTATATACCATCGTAGGACGGTTTCAAAAGGTTCACATGCGGTCTACGCAGCTTCCAACCGTATCTGATCGACAGAGACTAAATCCATTTTATGCGGGGAGGAGCACGATGCAACCGTACATCACTACCAAGTAACTCTAGGTACATAGGCAACTATCCCCACTTGAACATGCTACAGGACGACAGCATTGTTCCCTTCGGCCACAACTCCTCCGGGAACTTTCCTGTATACTCCCATGACGTCCTTACACCCCCGCTAGTTATGTACCCCGCAGCCACTGCCGAACACGGGCTACTTGTTCTGGCTAAACTGAACAACCTTCCCGTTCCTGCAGGTGCGCATGCTTCAATAAAACGGTCACGATGTAACGCGACGCAGCCTTGGAAGAGCATATGCGAGTGTGGGCCGGCCACCTGCCAAGTGCAGTGGAATGCGCTGCTTAAATAGGGGACGAGGACACACGCAGCGCGTTTTCCTCTCGCACGCGGTTCTCAATTTAGTTCAGGGGTCTCGGTAGCAACAGAAACCCGAAATATGTGGCGGATATACGCTATTGTTACGGCCTGCACTACGGCCGTGGGCGCGCAGAAGACGGCCTTTGAATACGTAGATCCACTCATCGGTACAGTCAATGGAGGTATATATCGTAGGAATCCGAGACAAGGCACAATTGACATATCCCAGGCCATGTTTTTCCTGGTGCGACGCTGCCGTTCGGTATGATGATCAAGGGCGATTCTCAGCTTCACAACGCTCACGAGAGACAGGCATGGCAAAAGCATGTCCAGATACAAATGCCGACGAGAACCAAGGTGGCTTCAGCTCGGATAATAGCTCCATTATAGGGTTTTCGCACATGCATGATTCTGGCACAGGAGGAGTAGGTATTCATGCAAGCGTACAGCTGGCTACCATACTAATTCGGCCAGGCTCGTAGCTTGGGCAATTTCCCCATCTTCGCGCAAGCAGGCTGTCCGAATGGCGACATCAATGCGTGCAATTATACCTCTTGGGAACGCGCGACCCCGCGTATCAATGGCACAGTTCACGCGAAACCTGGTTACTTCGATATCACAATCGCATCGGGTGTCCGCGCCGAAATGACCACAACGAACCGCACGGCGTTGTATCGTTTCACATTTCCGGAGAATCCCTTGACACCAAACACCACGCTCAGCCCGCATATATCTCTCGAGCTCCAAGACCTCCCACAAACGAGGACCAATGCCTCCATCAATATCAACGGGCAGTCAGGCCGCATCACTGCTGGCGGTTCGTTCTCTCCCAGTTTTGGCATAGGGCGCTACTCGTCGTACGTATGCGTTGATTTCAAGGGTGCGCAAATCAAAGATTCTGGAGTATTCTCCAACTCGCGTGCTACTACAAAAGCGAAATCGCTCAGATCCATCACCGAGACCGAACGCTATGCTGAGCGTCCAGCCGGTGGGTTCGTACAATTTCAGAAGCCTACCAGTAACAATCAGATGCTCGTGCGCGTCGGGCTGTCGTTCATCAGCGAGGCCCAAGCCTGTCAAAACGCCGAGAAAGAGCAGGCTGACTTCGACTTTGATGGCACGGTCGCAGCTGCTGAGAAGGTCTGGAAAGAGAAGTTTGATGTTATCAAGATCGTGCCGGGAGGCGCGAGTGAGGTCATTCAGACGGCATTCTGGAGCGGCGTATATCGCAGCATGATCAGTCCGCAGGACTACACCGGAGAGAACCCGCTCTGGAAGTCGGACGAGCCATACTATGACAGCTACTATTGCATATGGGACAGTTTCCGCAGCATCCATCCTTTGATCACACTGCTCGACCCACACAGCCAAACGCTGATGGTGAGAAGTCTCCTTGACATATACAAACACGAGGGATTTTTACCAGACTGCCGCATGAGCTTCTGTAAAGGTACGGTCAGCTACACTATTTGTGCCAACGGAGTAACTGACTCCAGCTAGGTTTCACTCAAGGCGGTTCAAATGCGGATATCGTTATCGTTGATGCCTACTTGAAGAACATCACGAATGGAATCGATTGGAAGTTGGCATACGAGGCCCTCGTCACAGACGCCGAGGTAGAACCCCCAAACTGGGACATCGAAGGCAAGCCTAATAATTTCCCGCTTCGGCACCTATACTGATGTTTGAAAGGTCGAGGAGGTCTCGCGGCTTGGAAGAATCTGGGTTACATTCCGACCGAGAATCTTGACCTTGATGGCGTGGGCACAGAGACGCGTTCCATATCACGGACAGTCGAGTATGCCTACAACGACTTCGTCATTGCCACGCTGGCCCTCGCTCTCGGACACACGGCAGACTACAACAAGTACCTCAAGCGCTCCGGCAACTTCTACAACATGTTCAAGGCCGACCAAAATTCCACCATCAATGGCACCGATACCGGCTTCACAGGTTTCCTACAGCCGCGCTACACGAACGGCACCTGGGGCTTCCAAGACCCCATCTTCTGCAGCCCGCTCCAGGAATTCACCGGCTGCTACCTCAACCCGAGCGGCCGCGAAACTTACGAAGGCCCTGTCTGGCTGTACACCTTCTTCGCACCAGGAGACATGAAGACTTTGGTCCAAACGCTGGGCGGCTCCGACACCTTCGTCAAGCGGCTCGACTTCTTCCACGACTCGGGCATGGCCTACATCGGCGACGAGCAAGCCTTCCTCAAAGTCTTCCTGTACCACTACGCCGGGCGTCCCGCCAAGTCGGCCGAGCGCGCGCACTTCTACATCCCGAGCCAGTTCAACGACACCGTCAACGGCATCCCAGGCAACGACGACAGCGGCGCCATGGGCTCCTTCGAGGCGCTGACCATGATGGGCATCTTCCCTAATGCGGGGCAGGACGTGTACTTCATCACGCCCCCGTTCTTCGAGTCAGTCTCCATCAGGAACGGCCAGACGGGGAAGACGGCGACGATCAAGAACGTCAATTTTGATCCTCAGGGCAAGAATATTTACATTCAGTCTGCAACGCTGAATGGGAAGGCGTACACAAGGAACTGGCTGCAGCATAGCTTCTTCCTGGAGGGGGGCACGCTGGAGTTGACGCTGGGAGCGGCGGAGAGTGCGTGGGGGACGAGGGCGGAAGATGTACCGCCGAGCTTGAGTGCGGGTGTGAATGCGACGGGGGCGGCAGGGGAGAGGAGGTGGGAGATGCCGGCGGCGCCGCAGATGGAGATGGGGATGTGGTAGCGAAAGGAGGAAGATGTCGACAGCTGAACAGTCTGAGCGTATGTACACTCATATAACTGCAATGACGTCGATTAGACTGTTGATTTCTCAGCGTCCTGGGGTGCTGGTGCTAAGGCCAGTGCCTTGACGCTCAACCAGCGCCCGGTCGCCCCTATGACCTCGCCGCAGTCAACTCAGTGCCGAGAAGTACAAGATAATCGCGCAGTGCTTACCTCCCAGCATCGAACGTCCGTTCAAAGGCTCACTCGGTCCTTTTACGGCCCATCCTCCGAAGTGCGGTGCTCACACATCCAAGCTATGCATGAAAGCAGTGACGAACCGCAGGACATCACGCCCCAACACTACGAAACGAGCACGTAATGATTCACGCAGCTCCGCGTATCGTCCTCTTCGCGGGACTTCCAGCCGCAGGTCTCCTCACCCACAAATCCATGGCACGGTGTCACCAGCGCCAAAATCACGCATCAAGCCGTCATACTGCTCCTCATTAGACGGCGCTTCGACAATTGCTGACTCTGCACATTGTGTATGCGAACTGAGGGGAAGGACGCAGCATAATCACGCCATCTTGATAGGGGTAAAAATGCCGCATCGCGGCTGTGTTGATGCAGTTGAGGGAAATGTCCTAGCACGGCAGATGCTCTAGACAAAGATCGTGTCTTGGGAACGTAGAGGTTTGTAGGTAAGACGAGAGTCTGACTCCGGTGGGTACTGTCGCCGGGGTGTTGTTGTTCTTGTTGAGCGGTATGGGGGTGTGGGAAGGACGTGTGTGGCAGAGGCACGCGGGGGAGACGGGTATGTTGGAAAAGGGGCGCTCGAGCGTGATGGTTTCCTGGTTCGCGCCGAGGACAGCACTTGATCTTATGAATTGCGGCATGCTCTACAGGAAGAAACCCAATGAAGATCCTTAATGCTTCCACTATCGTTTGTGAAGCGACTGTTGCGCGGACGCAGCTGTGCGCCCGTCTGCTGCCAGGGAGTAGGCATAGAACCTGGCCTTACCTGACAACCGACACAGGCTGTCCAAAATGCCGTAAAGCGAATCTGGATACGACTCCTGGGCAGAAATGTGATACAACATCGTTCGCATCCGTTCAAGCTTCGGAGGACTCACTTCCCGGCCTCTCAAAACTCGCGCAGGCTAGCATGCTTCTCATCTCCCGCGCGATAATTGCTCATGCACTTCCCCTTTCGCTCTCAACGGCCTATATATTCGGCGTGATTGCGTCGCTACTTGCGGTATCGGAAGGATGGAAATCGCGCGTCGGAACTGTTCTAGTGCATCGTCGTTCGAGGAAGCAGCGTCTAGGTGATCATCTGGTTCAGCCATGTTGGATCTTCCAGGTTCTTGCGATGGCGAAGCAACGGAGGTGAAGTCTGATTAGAGTTGGTAGTGACCCCAGGCGTCGGTAGTGCTAGCGCAGGTGGAAAATGCCTCAGGGCGTGCCTAGAGCGCGGGAATTGCGACGAACATGTGAGAAGACCTGGAATGGACAGGGTAGAATGTTGCATTGAATTGTGCTGGTGGTTTGAGAGTGACTCTGCGAAAGCTGGACCAGTGGTCCTGCAGGGTTGCACATCTCGGATCGTTATATGGGTATGTCTTTGACCGGTATGCAAGCCCCAGACTCGTTGATATGCATTCGCTGGAGCGAGTATGCGTGAGCTCTTGGGTTTCGTATCCAGAGTCGTCCATTAGAATCATCTACTTGCAGTGTTGCAGAGCATCGCAACTTGCAAGGCCTGTGGCGAGCCAAGTTGCCCAGCTGCGTGAAGGCACGCACCCGACACTGCCGATGCGAGTACTAAATCCCGAGACGTCTGAGACTTTCTCTTTCATCGAAAATGAGGGTCCAAACAGACGGCTTCTGTTTTCCGGACCATATGCAAACAAACAAAGCGGAGCATGACCCCCGCCAGCAGAGTCAGCGGGCATAGTGACGGCGTGCGGCGTATGCGGCGGCGCCCCATGCGCCCAGGCACGGTGAGGGGTGATTGCCGACACCAGACTAGCGACGGCCCCGCAACAAGCAAAGCCCCTCTGATCGACAGCGGAACGTCGGACAGCCCTCGTGACAGCCACCCAGCATGGAATTCGTTGCAATGGCTTGCCTAGACCATCGTGACGTTTGTGGTTTCCGATGGGGCATCTAGCCATTTCCATGCCATAATGAGGCACGAGACCGACACCACCGACGCGGTGTGGTGTCATCCTAACAAACACCGCTCTAACTTTCGGGATCGAGAAGAAGGCGGCGCGTGAGATGCACGTCGAGCAGACCTTGTCGATGCGCTGTCCGTCGTAAAGGCACAAGTGCTGCTCGGCGCACACAGTGACGATTCAGAGGCACAACGTGCGATAAGGGAGACGAGCCATTGAGCGCGGTTTGTGGCGGGTTAAGAGCTGTGCTGAAGTTAGTTGCAGGGGGCGTGCAGGCGAGCGCATTCCACGATGGGTCCAGAAATGAAGGTTCCATTTTATCGCGGCATGTGCGAGTCTTGAAACGATAACGCTGAGCGTGGCACAGCTTGCTGGCACACTTTGCTGCAGCAACGCGCAGGGTGGTGCAGAAATGTCGAAAACAGCAACAACAGTGGGTACGGTACGGCGACGGCTGTATCCACAAACCCACTCGGCGGATCCACGGCATGAGCGGGTCGTCATCATGTTGTCGTATGGCATGCTTCGCTGCGTACCTTGTGTCATCATTAGCGGTTCTAGAAACCGCCCAGTAAATGGTGGCGAAAACTCAGCATGCACGCGATCTGATCGTTAGTCATAGCGAGGCCCTGACCGTGGAAAACGGTATAATGCCAATGCATCGTGGACTTCCTTTCAGAGCTGGCTATCGTGGACCTAGCCGTTACCACGTCGATCCCTGGATTGAAATCAAGTAACCGGCATTGGGGCGCAGTGGTGCATGGCCAGAAAAGCGCGATCCCGAGAATAGACTGGGATGTATTATTCCCCTGAAACATCTCGACCTTCCCCAGACTTTCGTTGGCTGAATCGGGTTCTGGCGGTGAAGTGGAGCGTCTAAGAAAAATGGCGCACTATACCCGATCCATGTTGCCCGTCCCTGGTAAAACTCAGCTGCCAATCGTAGCGTAATACTGGGCCCTGATCGAGATGCAGGAGAACGTGTTACCATCGGTATCCGTCTCTGATCTTATTGTCTGTTGATGCGGTGAGGTTGACGTGCGCATATAAAGTCCCTGCTTACTCCTCGAAGCAGCAACAATCATCGAGCTTCAATTCTAGCTTCAGCTACACACCTATCGCACCCTCACCTTTTCATACATACTGTATTTCGTTCAGACGAGATCAACGCCACAATTCACTTCATCTTCGCCGCTGATCTCTTGAACCCACAGCCACCGTCATCATGCCTTCTCTTCCCTTCAACAGCGCCTCTTCCTCTCCTTCATCGTCACCTACGCTCTCGCCAAGCCCACCTGCGATAGTGCTCCACTCGGCTTCGGGTATACTAGATCGCTGCAACAAAGGCTGCAACTCTAACCTCTGTCCCAGGTCAGGCATCAAAACGGGAGCTGTACAAGTCCAATGAAGACAAGTCGGCAGCATACCGCCAGCGTTACGCACAGTATCTCGCCTCGACGTTCAACATGAGCATCGAGGCGGCTAGGGCCGAAGCTGACATCCAGCTTGCGCCCCGCCGATCATCAGGCGTGTCAGAATCTGAGATGTTGAGAGACGGATGGTGATTAGTTGAGCATTTACGACTGTTATGACTGCGGCATCTGCTTGGTGCAAGGTTTCTTTGGCATACAAAGCAAACGGGCTTGGGTAATCGGCGTTACTGCGGAATCTTGTGGTGGACTGAATCGAAAAGCTGTCTTATTGCCTGTGCCTCGAAATCGTGAACAATCCATGTCGATGATGCTGATGCAGGCGGGTGCAGGGCTACCATCCTTCGAGAAGCGCTAGGCGAGCCGACTGGCCGAGGCTCTTCGGGGCTGATGGCGATAAGACAAGCAGACCCAACACCACCGCAGCGCGCCAACATGCGGTGAAGACTGCAACACCGCGGCGTTGCTATCTTCTCCTCGCTATCTGTGGATGCACAAAGGAGTGCTTGGAGGCACAAACCGTGGCGGAGTGGCGCCATCGATTGCCATTGGGTAAAGCAAGCCACAGGGTCCAACATGGCGGTACAGTGACAAAACCCGCGCAGAGGATGACCAGCTGCGGGATCTCGGTGGAGTACTGTGAATGGACCGCGACAAGTGGCCGTGAGTGTGGACCTACACGCTGGATGCGGGGGAGCGTCTCACGAGAAGAACAGCCTTCCTTCAGCGGCAGAACGTGGCTCGCGGTCGATCCAAATAACATACGAGTCGTAACCATACGAGCTTACAAAGGCTAAGATCAGCCAATGGGAGCGTTCAAAACAGTACTTGCCGGGCCAAACGTCCATCTATCGGATCGAACGGTGCAGACGACATGCACGCGTCTTCTTACAAACAGGGCACCCAGTAAACGGGTTAACAACATCGAATGAGTGGTGACTGCATGAAACGCTATGCCAACTCTTCCGACCTCTCGGCATCGTGGCTATGCGGCATCTACATGGACAGATTCAGCAGGAAAGAGTATGTTTGTTGTCTTGGAGCCGTCAGCCAAGGCTCTTGTCGCTCAGCAAACCGGGGACAGCAGCAACTGCACGCGTTGTGCAGCAGAGCCGCTCATGGAGACAGCCTGAGGAAACCGACTGATTATTGCTATGGAAAGAGGGTTTGGAAGGGCGCACAAGGCTGCAGTGGATGTGATGTGCCTGCACCTCACTGGGGAGGCATGCAAGAGTGATTGAGATACCAAGCCTCTCCCCACGCGCCTTCCTTGGGTAGGCCCACACACAAGCCAACTCCGCGCGCTCGCTAGCCGTGGCATGTAACCCCGCCTTATATCTGGCCCCGCGCAGCCACTCCCTATTCCTACTGTAGTCCGACACTTTGCGAGTGTGTATCTTATATTGAATGGGTGAAACCGATTTCTCTACGGCCGAGGAGAACCCTCAAGAATCCGAACCCCCTTTAGGTGCCCAACATGGAGCCCCTACACACCAACACCAACCCCAGCCTTCGCAACCGCTGTCACGCGACGACGGGGATGATTCGCCGCTCATCGCTTGGCACTGCCAGACTGCAGCACAAGTCGCCCAGACGCTGGACGTGGACATCAGGTACCCTCTCATGTCTATGTACACTACGTAGAACTCACTGACAATCTGCATAGCAATGGTCTCAGCGTCGAGCAAGCGGAATCTCGCCTTCGGCTCCATGGGCCTAACAAGGTTAAAGGAGCTGAAGGGCTATCCTTGTGGGCGCTTCTCTTAAGGCAGGTGTCGAACAGTCTCACACTTGTACGTGCTTTCCTTGTGTCGGGCGAACCTTGGAAGGTACGAATCGTTCACCAACGAAATCCAACATAATGTACCCAGGTCCTTCTTATCACCATGGCTCTAAGCTTTGGTATTGATGATTACATCGAAGGTGGCGTTATCACCGCAGTCATCCTCCTCAACATTGTCGTTGGGTAAGCGTCGTTGTGTTCTCTTGCGTGGGCATCCTACTGACTTTGTAGGTTCGTACAAGATTACAAGGCAGAGAAGACGATAGAATCTCTCAAAAGCCTGACTGCACCAGAATCCATCGTTATTCGCGGTGGAGACACCATCAGGATCCAAGCAGTGAGCCTCGTCCCTGGCGATGTTGTACAGCTGGAGACTGGTAATATTGTGAGTAGCTCATTCCTGCGGCGGCACGGGCTTGGACGTCACTTTGCCTATCCTGGGATAGCACAATGTGCCGACGCTTTGATACAGCTGCCCTGTACCTTTCAACATGCTGACCTGACAAGGTCCCGGCTGATATTCGCCTCGTGGATGGCTTCAACGTCTCTACTGATGAAGCTTTCCTCACTGGTGAAGCGGAGCCTATAGAAAAGGATCCCTCGAAGGTCTACGATGACCCAGATGTTCCCCTAGGAGACCGCCTAAACCTTGCTTTCTCCGGAAGCGAGATGAAACGCGGGCGTTGCAGGGCCATCGTCATCTCGACCGGTATGAAGACCGAGGTCGGCAAGATCGCTAACATGCTTCGCCAAAAAGACGAAACACTGAATGACCTCGGATTGCTGGCAAAGAGCTGGAAGAAGTTCGTCAAGACAGTGAAATCCATTCTTGGACTTGACGGGACACCTCTTCAGATCAGTCTCAGCAAGTTCGCCCTTCTTCTCTTCGGTCTAGCCATTCTGCTTGCTATTATTGTTTTTTCGGCAAACAAGTGGCAGGTTGGCGGTGAAGTCTTGATTTACGGAATCTGTGTTGCTGTTGCGGTTATTCCCGAGTCTCTTATTGCGGTGTTGACGATCACCATCGCCGTGGGGGCTAAAGCGATGGCCAAGTGAGTTGACTCAAGGTTTCAATCTGTGGTCACGCTAACCATCTACGTCTAGATCCAATGTTATCATCCGTGTATCTTCTGCCATAGAAGCCGTAGGTGGGGTGACTTCGATCTGCAGTGACAAAACAGGCACCCTTACCACTGGTAAAATGATTGCTCGGAGGGCAATCATCCCCGGCTTTGGCACCCTGGAAGTGGATGGCACTTCCCACTCATACGACCCAAGCAGTGGCTTCGTCACTCACGATAGCACCCGTTGCGATCTTAACAATTTCTCGCCTAATGGTGCTTGCACTCGTTTCCTCAAGACGATTGCACTTTGCAACCAATCAAAGGTTGAGTATACGGCCACGACTGATGATGTCACGGTTGGCAGAAAAGATGCAAACGAACGCATGATGAGTGATGACGACGACGGTACCGATGCCTCGACCATTCAGTCCGCTACCATCACTCGCCCAACCACAGTTTCTGGCCAAAGTACCTTGAACCCCGGAGAATGGAAAGCGTTTGGAGAACCCACAGAGGTCGCCCTCCAGGTCTTGGCTATGCGTTTCGGCATGGGCAAAGAAGAACTACTCTCTGGACTCAACATTCGTCTCGCCGCTGAATTCCCATTCGACTCATCCGTCAAGAAAATGACCGTCGTCTATGAAGACAAGCAGGCCAAACATCTAGACGTTTACACCAAGGGCGCTACAGAGTTCATGTTGCCAGTGTTGGATATTCCCGAGTCTGAAAAGACCGAGATCAACGAGATGGCAGAGAACATGGCCAAAGATGGTCTTCGTGTGCTGTGTATCGCCCATAAGCTCTTGCCAATGGACACGGATCTCATCCAGCGTGAAGCTGTGGAGCAGGGTCTGAACTTCATCGGTATGGTGGCCATCTACGACCCGCCTCGCCCAGAGAGCAAAAAGGCAGTCCGCGATTGTAAGGTCGCAGGTATCACGGTACACATGCTCACGGGTGACCATCCCGCTACTGCGGAGGCTATAGCGCGAGCTGTTGATATCCTCGATGCTTCGCTACCCCGTGGGCAAATTGGAAAGGCTGTCATGATTGCGAGGGATTTTGACGCCCTGAATCAGGACCAAGTCGACGCCATGGAGCAGCTCCCCCTTGTTGTCGCCCGCTGCAGCCCCTCGACAAAGGTCAAGATGGTTGAAGCACTACATCGGAGGAAGCAATTTTGCGTTATGACAGGTGATGGAGTCAACGATTCGCCTGCTCTCAAGAAGGCCGACGTCGGCATCGCCATGGGCTCAGGATCCGACGTTGCCAAAGACGCTGCAAAGATGGTACTGACGGACGACAACTTCGCCTCGATCGTCGAAGCAGTGAAAGAAGGCCGTCGGCTCTTCGACAATATTCAGAAGGTCAGTTTTCGTGCCCAGTCTCTCCTACCCACACCAGCTCACACACTCACAGTTCCTCATGCACCTCCTCATCTCCAACATTGCCCAAGTGATTCTCCTTCTCATTGGTCTCGCCTTCAAAGACCGCGACGCTCACTCAGTCTTCCCGCTCTCCCCCATCGAAATCCTCTGGGTCAACCTCATCACCTCGTCCTTCCTCGCCATCGGCCTCGGCCTCGAAGAGTCCCAGCCTGATTCAATGGTCCGCGCCCCGCACAACCTCTCCGTCGGCGTCTTCACCAAGGAGCTCATCACGGACAAATTCATCTATGGCTTCTTCATGGGCTCTCTGTGTCTGCTGAGCTTCGCCATCGTCGCTTATGCAGGACCCGGTGGCGGCGATCTGGGCAGCGGGTGCAACGAAGGCTGGAACGAGACATGTGGCGTGGCGTTCCGCGCAAGAGCGACAACGTACGCAACCATCACGCTCCTACTGCTCGTCACTGCTTGGGAAGTCAAGCACTTCGCGCGCAGTCTATTCAATCTCTACCCCGACAGCACAGCGACCCGCGGTCTTTCCGTCTTTCCTGCCATCTGGCGCAATCGCTTCCTCTTCTGGGCCGTCACGGCGGGCTTCACGATCATGTTCCCCATTGTGTATCTGCCCGTCATCAACAGGCAGGTGTTCAAGCACGGCGCTATGACGTGGGAGTGGGGCGTGAGCTTTGGATGTGTGGCGATATACATTGCTGCTATCGAGGTCTGGAAGGCAATCAAGCGTCGAATAGGCCTGTGGAGTGGCGGGCACAAGGTGCTTACTGGCGAGGAGAGGGTTGAGAGCGTGCAGCCGGTTGTTTTGGAGAAGTAAGAACATCCACGACCGAGACAGAATGGAGGGTGGTGGCTGAGTGGGTGGGTGTTGGATACAAATTGTCTATGTTGCGTGTTCACGTGTAGGGGAGGGGGTTCGGCACACTCGTTCTGCGCTGATGTTGGGGTCTGTCTCATCTGCACGGCGGCGTTGTCGTGGGCGCTCCGGTTCGTTTTGCCACACGCTCGTTTCGCGATGCTTTGAGTCTTGTCGTTGCGTCAGTTGTCCATCTATCTACATACTTAAGAAGAAATCCAACTTGGTCGCTCTTTACTGCTCCCCACCGCCCCCTTTCAATTGCAAAGCATGCACCCTTCACTTTTCACCGCACCCACCGCACTCAACCTCGCTATCCTCGCTCACCCCTTCAACCTTTACCCTACCTACCACTTACCGCATCCCCTATGTATATCTTTGAAGCAGAGTCTAGCTCGTCAAATCAAACAAAAAACCATACTTGGTTTCTCTGAGCCGGACTCCGAAGTGGCTTTTAGTTTTTGCCCTTTTTCCTTGCCTTATTCTCCCTTCCTAACACGGGACGATGCGCGAGTTCGAGCCGCCATGGGCGCGGCTTTCTTCATTCCTCTTGTGGTCGAGCAAGAACGGATGTGAGAATTGAGTGGGGTCGATCAAGGCAAGAGCTGGATGGCACATTTACACAAGCGCATAGATAGGTGCGCGTCTCTAATTTCCGAAACTACTTTCCACTACTGCATGCTGCCTCGGACGGCGAGTTTGAAACACGCCCGCACGCTTACTTGCCCCCCGTGGGAATCTTGTACGCGACAAGCGGCTCGCCGTGCTGGAACGCCTTGTCCACCCTAAAGTACCCCTTGCGGTCGAACTGGAACACGTCGTCGACCTTCAAGTCGGCCACGTTCAAGTCTGCCACCGCCTTCACCCTCGTCTCGGTTTTCTTGTTCAGGAAGTCCTCCAGCTTGTCCTCCTCCTCGAGTTTGTCTTTGGTAATCAGGTAGTCGAAGTCGACGAGCTCGACGGGGACAAGGTTCTGGTCCTTGGACAGCCACGTCACCTTCTTGGAGGTCGTCTTGACATCGCCCTGGAGGTGGAGCTCGAGCTCGAGGCCGGTGACGGTTTTGAAGCCGTGCGCGGACAGCGGGTTGATGGAGTGCGAGATGTTCTTGACTATGGCGTTGCCCCAGTTCATGAGAGTGATTTCCTCGCCCTGGGCGAACGACTGCGCGTCCTCCTGCTCCATAAGGATGTCTTTGCTGAAGACGACCTTCTTCTTGCCGAGGTCGTACTTGGCGTGCTTGGCTTTCTCCTCAATGGTGGTGCCTCCGGTGTGACCGACGACGGTGACAGGGACCTTGTTGGCGTCCGCTATGGCGGTGTAACGGGCGGCAACCGGGTCGATGTGCTTCTTGTTGGTTGCCCAGAAGGAGTTCCAATCCATGTTTACAATGTTCTTGCTGGGTCCTTGCTTGAGAATGAACTCGCGAAGGGCAGGAACCTGAACACCCCTTCTACGTACACCACGGATGGTCGGCATGCGCGCGTCATCCCAGCCGGTTACGACACCCTCGTCCACGATCTTGGTAAGCTTGCGCTTGGAAAGTAGTGTGCGGATGAAGTTCAGACGAGCGAAGCCCCAGTTGTAGACGCCGCGTAGCTTGAGCGTCTTGATGAACCACTGGTACTGCGCATCGCGGTCATTGTACTCGGTCGTGCGGAGAGCGTGAGTCACGCCCTCAAGGGAGTCCACAATCGGGCAGCAGAAGTCATAGGTTGGGTATATCTTCCACGTTGAGCCAGTGCGGTGGTGCGCCTCGGGGTTACAACGGTAGATGACCGGGTCGCGAAGAGCCTTGTTCGGGTCGTCAACCGACATCTTCGCGCGAATGCACCACTTGAGGCCCTCCTCGGAGCCCTTCTTCATCTCCTCGAAGTGCGCCAGGTTGTCCTCCACCGAAGCCTCGCGACGCGCGCTGGCAATACCGTCCATGCGCTCCTCGCGCATACGGTCTTGCGCCGTGTCATCCGCGTAGGCTCCACCGTCCTTGATGAGCTGTACGCAAACCTCGTATAGGTGGTCAAAGTAGTCGGACGTGTATGACACTTGGTCAGGCTTGATGCCCATGAGTGCGAGATCCTCCACAATCGCATCCTGGAACTCCTGCTTCTCCTTTGTCGGATTCGTGTCATCGAATCGGAGGATGAGCTTGCCCTTGTATTTCTCGTGCGCGAAGTAGTCGTTGAGGAGAGCGGCCTTTGCGTGGCCGATGTGAAGGTAGCCCGAAGGCTCGGGAGGGAACCTGGTCACGACGCCAGTTCCGTCACCGACATCTTGCAGGCTGAGATAAGTTAGCTTGTGGTCGAACATAGTAATCCGGGACAGCTGCGCCATAATGCATGGAACGAGGTCAGAAGGGGAGGATGTGCACGCCTGGCATTACAAGGAACAATCTGCTTTTTTGCAGGTCTTTCCGATGTCATGGCACGCTCCAGCTCCGCCTCTCCAACAGCCGCGATCTCGTCAGCTGAAGAATAAAAACTCACCCGATATCATAATTCGCCCCATCATCTTTAGCCTTCCCGTCTTTCCCTTTGCTCTGCACCGTCACAACCTGCGGCGCATACACCTCCTCGATAAACCTAAACCAGCGGCACAAATTGGGCATCAAGTTCTGCTTGACATACGCATGCGCCACGCGGTTTCCGCGAATCGTCTTGAACAGCGTCTCGTCCGCCGCCGAGTATTCATAGCCGACCACGAAAGAGCGTAGTGTAAGGTGGTCCGAGAGCTCGCCCAGAGGACCCTCGATCTGCTTCAGGTTGAGGGGCTTCAGGGCCTCAGCGCGGGCCTGCCATTCGGCGATTGCAGTGTCCATGGTTGTGTGTTTAAGGGAGATTGTAGGAGGAGTGTGGTATGAAGTTGAGAACTTTTGGTGTAGTGGATGAGTCGCAGTGGGGGTCTTGGCAGGGACGGGTGCCCCGCGCTACGCAGTGACGCCACCCGCTGGACTTCTCTAGAATCTTCAGTTGCTTCACATGATCACACTCATCTAATCATCATTGGAACAGACTCAAACAGACAACACTTCATTCATACGCCTAAAGGAAGCCACAATGCTTTACCCTACTATACAGACGCCGCCGATAATGCTAGCACATGCGCCAGACCCAAACGCTGTAGCATTACAAGTCGTAGAGGTAGAATCATGAGTATGCATCGCTTGAACAAAAGGAAAGAAAAGGAAATGCAGCAATTCAGCTTTTGCAGACATCCGCCCTACTCATACACCCTCGATTTTGCGGGGGTCGGTAGGGATGGAAGGAATTAAGCACACTCCCACTGTGCGAAGACACACCACCTCGCGCTCCGGTCCGCAAGCACCAGTCCCCTCCACGTGCCTTTCTCGCCAATCTTGATGACTGTCTCCCACGAACTTCCATCACCGTCGTTGGTTCCGCTCATGTGCTCGCCCTTCCTCGTCAATCTAATGATCTTGCCCGACGGCGTCTGCACCGCGAGCTTGGCTGGCTTCATCGAAGTGCTACCTGAGGAACTTGAGGATGCCTGCGAGGGATTTGTGTAGTTTGATCCTGAGGCCGAAACGCTCTGCATGCTCATAGCTGAAGCAGGGCGGGCGAAGGGGTTTGGTGAGGCGCGGCCAGTTAGGCCAGGTGAAGTAACGTCGGGCAAGCGCGTGAGTGAAGAGGGATGCTGGCGGACGGTGAAGACGAAGGTGTTGTTGAGCGCGATGTTGGCGCATTGCGGTTGGGCGACGTATAGGTCGTGGCGTTGCGCGTGGGGAGTAGGGTGGAGCGTCAGGAACGAGTATGGAGGGTTCGTGCCTGTGTGCGTGATTGGCAGACCAAGGGCTAGAGAGTGAGGGTTCAATTTGTTGGAGTGCTGATAATTGTTAGCAGAGAGTAGGAAAACCGTCAAACAAAGATCTCACCATAAGACCGCGAGGTCCGGCATACACCTTGAGCACACCACGACCCTCATCGCCCGGCAATACTGCCTTCACGGTATATCTCTTCTGGCCTCCGATCCATTCCGCCTGTGCAAGCGCTGGCTTCCGGACGACATCCCCACTTTCAAAGTAGTCGCCATCTACATCCTGGGTGATGGCTCTTGCCTCTACTTCGGCAACGCATTCAACATCCTCGGGGACGTCGATGTGGATATGTGCCATCTCAAGGTTGTCGAGGTTAAGCAAGCTCGTATCGAAGTTGGCCACACGAAGCTTGTGCTTGAAATATACAGGCGTTGCACAAGGTAATGCCATCAAGACATCATGGGGTTGCGGTGGGCAGATGTGCTGCTGTTCCGGCAGTAGAGGGACGTGAGAATAGCAGACCTCCATCGGCCGGGCGAGGAAGTACCAGAATTCTGCAACTGAGGAACCGGCATTAGAATACTGTGCCCTCTTGGGGTTGGTGGGTCCGGCCAGCGAACAGTCCATAATGCGCCATTCTCCTTCAACAATGACTGCGTTCCAGAAATGGTTGGGATGCGCCACGCTGTCCAGATCAAGAGACTCTCCTGGTGTCTTGAGGTATCCTCGGACGACTTCAGCATGTAGGCCAACGGATGCGCACATCTCTGCCACTATGATGGCTATCTCGTGGGAGCATCCCCGTTTGCTCTGAAGCACATGCCGTGTGTCGATCTCGCCTTCGAAGTCGTCCTCCCAGCCTATACGCTCACTGACCCACGTAAAGATGGCTCTCAAACGCTGGACATCGCTTCTGTATGGTCTGCAGACGTATCCTTGTGCTAACGATGCAGGTGTTGTTCCGAGAGGTATGCTGTTGATGAATCGTGCGCTCTTGTCGACCAGAGTAAGGTTACTCGCGCTGAAGTCTGTTGGCTCAGATATTGGCAGGCCGTCCAGGCCCTCGTCTCCTTCTGCAGAATCATACAGAATGTCGACTGGATTAATGACTGGTATATCCATCATCTGACAGCGATCGGCGCGTTCAGTCCTTTCGTTCTTGCTAAGGGAGTTTGACCGATTGACATCTCTTCGAACCTGAACCCAGTCGATAGACCCGTTCAAACCCATGTCTCGCGCAGCATTTGACTGTACGGGGGTTCCGCCTCCCATGCCTGTCGGACCTCGAGGGTCCATTCGGCTGGCGGCTCGGCTTCCCGCTCTGCTCGCCGCTCGACTAGCTGCACGTGAGCCTGGCCTGCTGATGGATCCTGAAGCAATAGTACTGCGCGCGTTGGCTGCCTGCGTCTTGGCAGTGTCAATCATCTTCCTGAAGAATCCGCTCTTCCTCTTGGTCGGTTGCATCAAACCACCTAATGGGTCGGACCCATCTTGCATAGCTGGCTGCCCCTCGTTCGAACCAGGTCGCTCTCCCGAGGCGTGACTTGAATGGTAGGTAATGCCTGTAAACGGTGACTCTGGTCGTCCATCATCGAAGCCAAAGCCCTTCCCTGCACCGCGGGAAGTTTCCATCACGCTCTTTGGGCGGTCCTTGGCGAACTTCTTGCGGTAGTAGCTTCCGGCACTTGTAGAGCTCATAGCTGTTGCTGATGCTCCAGACATTAGACTTCGGTTCGTACTGCTGCTCGTGTGCGTGGTAGTCGTCGAGTTGGTCTTCGTTGTAAAGGTTCTACCCAAGACGCTCTTTCCAATGTCGTACGCTGACTTGCGATGCCGCAGTGTTTTCGACCCCCTGCGCTCCAGGTCTACAGTCTCTGCCATGACAGACCCTGGCCTAATGTACTGGTTCTTCGGGGGGACAGATGGCGGCCGGTCGGATCCATCTCCGGGTATGAACAGCTCGTCATTTTTCCGACCCTCCTGTTGTTGCATGCGGCGCAAGCGACTCTCCATCCGCTGGACGTAGCTCTGAACCTGTGCTGGTCCATCCTCGTCCGCGTCGCCCTCATAAAACCCGCTGTCGTTGCTGATGCCGATTGAGGTCTGTGCACGGGCCGTTCTCGCCGACGCCTGATACACCTCGTCGAACGCTTCTGGAGACCAAACACTCGGCGGTGTGGAGCGCTCGCCCGGGGATGCCACGCTCATGTCTTGTAAAGCGGACATGACATCGCCCATGGCATTTGTCAACGGTGACGGTGTGAAGTTGCCCTTGCTGCTCGTGCGCGGGTCAGGAGACGGAGGTTCGGGGGTGTGGTAGCCATGCTGCGGCGGCGCGGGTGAGGGCGCTCTGCTTGGATTGTACGCAACGCGATGTGGAGGCGGCGGAGGCGGAGGAGGAGAACCCATGTCTTGGAACGACGCAACTGACTGTCTTCGGAATTGTTCATCTTGGTATGGCGATGGCGAAGGTCCGCGATCGTAGGCACGATACTGGAAAGAAGGAGCGGGAGATACAGCGCGCGACGGTGGTCGATATTGGGCGGGTGGGGCAGGAGAAACGGCTCGCGATACTGGTCGATACTGCGTAGGCGGCGCCGGCGAGGGAGATCTCGAGTACGCTTGATATTGGGCTGGCGGAGCAGGCGACACAGCTCTTGAATGGGGCCGATACTGGACGGGGGGCGCGGGAGACGGCGACCGCGAGTATTCCTGGTAGTTGTTCGGCGGCGCTGGCGATGGTGCGCGTGTGTACTTTGGCGCAGGCGCTGTCGATGGGCGGGGCGATACCGCGCGCAGGTTCGAAGGGCGCTTGGAGGGCAGAGGAGACGCACGGCTCTCGGTCGACGATCTGTCGCGGCTCTCGGTGGACGACCTCTTCATGGAAGAATACGGTTTGTGCTGCACGCGCAAGCTGCCATTGGGGCTGGCGAAGCCGCCGGCCTTCTCGATCTGGCGCGCCGCAGCGGCCGGGTTGGGTGCTGCCGCTGCAGCGTAGGCCGTGAAGGGTTTGCGGAACGTCTTCGCCTTCTGGGGCGCCTGCTTGACGGGCTGCGCGCTGTTCTGCCGCGAGATGCTCCCCGTTGCTGGGCTCGTGTTGCGGCTCCATGGCTGGAAGTCCTCGGGCAGCAGTTCGACGAAATTGGAGGGAAACAGGCCGACCATGCGCCTGTCGCGCTTCAAGCGGCCCATCCACCACGAGCCATCGCCGGCGTTGAGGCACTCGATCAGGTCTCCTTCTATGAACCCGAGGTCGCGTTTGGTCTGCAGCATGGTCAGCGCATCGTGGTGGAGCAGGCGGTTGTCGTGACTGACCTCGCCGCCCCACGAGTACACGGCCTTGCACCAGCACGGGAAGCGCGTGGGCAGGCCAGGTGCGGCGGGCGCCATGGCCAGCGAGTGTGTTGAGCGAGAGGATGCTGGCTACCGCGGGAATCTCATCCAGCGGGCGACGTGGAGCGGGAGCAGCGCGACATCAAGCTGCGGTGTGCGTGGCGGTGAGCAGGAAAAAGGCACGGCGAGTCGCAATGCCTGTCGTTGCAAGTATAAACAGCGGAGGGATAGCGGGGAACGATTAGGATGCGATGGCTCGCGATAGCGAATACCGGGGTTGGGACGGACTGCCCGAGTTAGTGTGTTGTGTTGTCGCCTGTGTGCGTTGTCGCGGCGACCGCCAGACGCAAGGGCCGCCCTCCGCCGTGCGACCTCGACACAACGTCATTCGCTCCACCGCCCTTGCGGCGCTCCACCCCATCCGGAGCCTCGCCTTGCGCCCATTAGTCTACCGTTGCCAGAGCGAACTCGCGTTTCGAGTATGCCAGAGCTGCACTAGGTATCGATAGGGATGTCGAAACGCTCGCCCACGCGCCACTAGCCCTCAGCTAAGCGCTCGCGCGCAAAAACACACCGCATCTTGTCGCTTCTGCAGGCCACGACCCAGCTGAGGACGCGATGAACAAACTACCATATGCCCCTTCGGCCTTGGAACCATCCCAGAGCCTGACCCACGTGTTCTATGGCATGCCTGTGTATACGTGGTAGTCTGGAACGTCTCGTATAAATTTGCAAGTGTCTGCGCATGTTCAAATGTGCAGAACTGCCCAACGTCTCTGGTCTGTGGCCGCAACCCAACAGCACCCACAAGAGAGTCATGCGACGGTCACTTTCGATAAGCAAGCGTCGGTCTCGCCGGAAGCCTGGATGGACTGCACAATTTTCTTCAGTTTGAATGAGTACACTCGTCCTATATAGCCCCTTGGCATCACACCGTCCCAGCTGAAAGACCTTCTAGCCGAACAGGGTGACTTGAACAATATTTTGAATGGCTCAACATGGCAGATCTCCATAGCAATAATTAGCCCTGCCCATTTGATCGAGATCTGGTCCCTATGTGCGGCCCGCGACACCCTAGGCTCCACAGCGTGGTGCCCGAATCTCGGCCTGTCCGCTAGCGACTAGGGTACCACGCGAGACCTTTGTGAAATGTAAAGCGGATCTACAACAGACTACACAACTACGACGCGAGCTTGTATTTCCTGCTCAGCAGCGTTTTTTCAGGCCTGCGTCACAGAGTTCGTTGACGAAAGTGAGTCCATGTGTCCTAGTGCAGCCAGTATTGAATGTCGCCGTTTGGGAATGCGCTCTCAGGAAGGGTTTGACCCTGCGTGTCAAAGTTACATGGCGTCGCAATATCGAAGGGCTTATATAAAACTGGCCTTTGGTATTCACCTGCCAACAGGCGGGCTCGAACTCGCACCCTTTGTCACGCCACAGGTGTCAAAAGCCGCAAAAACTAAAAGCCACTTCGGAGTCCGGCTCAGAGAAACCCAATAGCTTGAGTTTTTTGTTTGATTTGACGACCAAGCCTGGAGAACAGTGGTATGTATACTTGTGTAATTGGTGGGTGGTGAGTGAGATGATGGATGGTTGGAAGTGAATGAAGCGTGAGCTCACGGAGCGAAGCGCGGGTGAGCTGATGAATTGAATGGAATATTGCCATTGCGCTACCTGCTGTATGCTAGATTTCCCTTGACGCCGTCGTCTCATCGCCAGCCGTCATGCTCCTCTGGCGAGCATCCGTTGGTTTTACGATGATGTTCGTGTAGCATGACCATGTCTCATGGCGCTGGAGGTAGAGGGTGGGAGGTTGCATACGGTGCTGCGGCTCGTCGTGGTCCTCGTTGCGATGTAGTGGGAGATCAGCTATGTGTTAGCAAGATGAGACAAAACTCCCTGTAAGATATCGTACAAGTCTCTCCTCTGGTACGGGAACCGGTTGCAAGCTTGTATAGCAGATACACGGTTGGCGGGCTTGTGACGAGCAGTGCGACAAGTCCGATGATGCTTTCTGAGTTGAGAGACATCTTGATCGCGGGGCCTGGTATAGAAAATGAGACAGGGCTAGTCGAGCACAGGATGATAATTGCAGGATACTTCCAAGAATTGCGATCCAGGGCACGTTAAGAGAAGTTGTGATAAAACAATGAGCAGATAACGTAAGCTGTGAGGAATACTGTGACTAGTCTTAGCGAATGGGAAGATATACAAGCAGCGCAAAGTTGTAGCAGACGGCCTACACATCTGGACTAGACTATCTCTGTAAGGAGTGTGACGAAATCCGGTGAATGGCCGAGCAAATAGACTTCAATTCGCTTTGAGAGCTCCGGGGGGAGGGGGGTCTTTTTCCGATTGGTCATTCCACAAACCACACTTTTGGCCTTAACCAATGAACAATATGATTTCTTATATACCCTGAGATGTGTAACTGTTGTCGCAAAAGTCTAACGAGGCTTAGAGGTGGCGTTGACGGTAGAAACGACACTTCTGGCGCCGGCCAATGGATATAGAGGAGGTATGCAACTTCTGGCAGCGGCCAATAGGGATGCACGACTGGTATGCAACTTTTGGAACCCTCCAATCACATGTGAGCCTGTAAAAATAAGGCGGCTTATTGGTGGGCACGGGATCTTGCCTCGGACTGTGATAAAGTCAGCTTGATAGCTGTCTTCAACCCTCCCACTTCCTTGATACTCTCTTTAACTGGATAGCCTGGCAACGGTCGGCTTCCAAGTATACATATTGAGGTTCTTGTCTCTAAACTGCACATGTGATAGAACAATATTCCAAAGTTGATCGTACCAGCCTGATAAGTGACAAGGCTGTACGTCAAGATGACTGGAAGGAAGGCAGAAAAGTCAATGTGGGAGCCCCACAAGGAGGAATTGCATCGACTGTACGAAACGGGTGGAAAGTCCTTACCGTTCATAATGAATCACATGAAGTCTCGAGGTATACTGGACAAGAGGTACGGCTGTTCAAATTGCATTGATGCCTGTGAATAATGTCGCATAGCAAACCGCAATACGAGCGAGTCTTCAAGAAATGGGGATTCACGAAGAGGAACATCTCAAAAAAAGAGTGGGAATTCATAGTGTCACGTCTGTCTGAGCGAGAAGCAAATGGTCAATTGCAATCCCACGTCAAGTTCCACGGTCTCGTGGTATCTGAGAAAAAGATTAAGAAACAAAGAAGGAACTACGCTTTGATGACATTGGAAAGGCAACAGTTGTGTAGGCCACAATGGCAATCGTTGCGACTGGTCATAAGCTGATGGGGAACAGTGCTGAAAGTTGCGCCTCGACCCGTAACGCCACCGAATGTCGAAGTCTATACACCTCCTGTGTCGCCTGTGCTACAGGCTATCACTTCCATGCCCGCTGCGGACTTTTCCTCATGCCAGAGTTCAGGAGCCAGAATCAGCATAGCCATGACCGGAGAGAGGAAGTTCACAAGTGCGGACAATATACCGTGGAGGCAATTCATGCAAGCCTTGAGCGATCTTCACATATCGGCCGACCGAACTGTCTCCGATCATGACGCCCTCGTCACGCACGATATTATGGTGGCTTCTTCAAATTTCGAAAACACGATTGAAGACCTGTTTTGGATTTCGCTCCTGAGCGAAGAGTTCTTCGCTCTAATCCTCGACGACAAGCCCTATCCACCAATGATACATCCCGCTTTTCTCGATCCGATTCCTTATATGGCACCTCGAAAGGACTGCTGTGCAGACATCAACCTTAAAGATCGGTACACTCTTTCGCCGGTTGGAAAGCAAACCGAACTTCTGAAACACGTTGTTTATCTGCTTTCTAATAACTTCAACCCGGACGAAATTGCGCCAGCCATTGTCGAGTTTGCCCGTGACGCACAAAATCGCAAATTTCTCGCCAGACTCATCAGTAGCGGTCTATATACAGTTGATGCCATGGCAGAAAAACTTCTGATTCCGGCAGCGATAGGAAACAATTTTCTTCTGATCGAGACATTAATCGATTCCGGCACCAACATCAACTACCGAGGCTACAGCACACGCTTCAGGCGTAGCACATTGATTACCTATGCGATTGAAAGTTGCAACGAAAAACTCTTCCAATTCCTGCTCGAAAATGGAGCTGGACTTCAGTTATGGGTTGAGCGTGAAATGCGAGACCTTACTTCGAATACATTAAAATGGATTGACAGAAGAGAGCATGTTCCAAAGATCTCATTATTGGACTACACAATCCAAGAGGCAAATTTCAACATCATCCAAGGTCTGATCCAATTCTTCGACGATAATTTGAATGAAACAAGCAACCGCTACGAGGCGGCTAGCTTCGTCCTCGCCGCTCACCGAGGTGACGTGGATATCCTTGAATTGTTAATCTCGAAAGATAATCAGACTTTCGACGATCTGAGGAAGACACCTTGGATCCTCTACGAAGCTGCCGCTTTAGGAGGAAGTATCCCAATGCTGATAGCACTGCAAACCATGGGTCTCGATCACTGTGCAAGAAGCTACCTAGGTCAAGGGAGCCCGCTAGTTTACGCGCTGCTCAGCCACAATACTAATGTCACGAACTATCTTCTCGAAAATGGTTTCAATATTGATACCTATGCTTCCATTAATAGCATATGTGGAATGCAATTTGCCAGGGAACTTGGACTGACACGAGATGCACACACGTACGCCCCAATTCACGCGGCTGTATTAACCGAAAATATTGAGGTGCTTCGCCGCTTCATATTGAAGGGAGTGGATCCTAATCAAACTGGGAAGAGACTCCCAATACAGATGGCTGCGTGCGTCGGTAACTTGGACATCTCTCGAGTCCTACTCGAAGCTGGAGCGTGCGCTGACTATGCGACCCTCCCCTACGGGTATCATGAGTTGGATAACATATGGATCGGAGGATGGAACGCCAACTGGTCTCAAACGAAGTACCACTCTGTTTCTCCTGAACAAAGTGCTATCCAAATAGCACTGGAAAGAGGCGATAAGGCCATGTTCGAACTTCTCATTCAGTATGGAGCCTGCCTGCCAAATAATCGTCCGTGTGTTTGTTTGCGACGAGAAGATATATCCCTAAGCCGACACATATTGCCAGCAATTTCAGGACGCGCAGATTCAAAACCCTTAAAACCCATTCCATGCCCCTGCCGAGTAGACTACGAAGAAGCCTGTGAGAACGATGACAATTGGATGTACAAGGACTGTTGGGCACAAAAGGCCAATGAAAGCGTCTGGAATCCCTTATTCAATGCCGCCAAAGGAAAGAATAGAGAACTCTTTACTAGAGTCCTTACAGCTGCGACCACGGACCAGATGCCATGGATGACTACTCGCTGTGTTGTCGAATGTATCAAAGCCTTCGATGCGAGCTTTCTTGACTTGTTGTTTTCGAGTAAAACATGTTCAAGATCTCCTCGTGTCTTTCGTCAGCTGATGCTACTAGCCGTGAAGAACAACGCACAGAGTGCTTTGCAGGATATTTTGCAAAACCATGAGTTCAGCGCTCAAGATCTTGGAGTGGGCCTTGCGCACGCAGCGGTCTACTTAAAAGAGCGTGTGATCCAGGCCTTCCTTGATGCTGGGAGCTGGCCGGACGATTCTGTAGGTGCTCACATCTGGCCCAACGGATACCCTCCACTAGACAAAGAAGAAGATACCGCGTACCAGATCAGTGTTCTCAGGCATACCCTTACAATCTACAATCATCCTTTCGCACCCATCATATATAACCACTACCAGAAGTTCGCCAGCAGAGCCCAGGAGCCACAGCTCAGGACACATTTCATACAAGCATACGCTATAGCCATACGGTGCGGAGACATACATCTAGGACAAATGCTTGCCAAAGCAGTAGGCATCAACGCAGTGCTATACCGGGCGCTGCCTACTCTAGTCCCAAATGAAGACAGATGCTATGTGTCAGCCGTCCGTTTAGCAGTCCGATTTAAGCGTTACGACTTCGTGGACTGGCTTCTGGAAAATGGCGCAGAAGTCGAGATTGCAACAAACAGCAGCCATGGACCCCTAGCGCACTCGTCCCTTCAAATCGCTTCAAAAGATGGCAAGATCTCGCTAGTTGGGACGCTGCTCAACAAAAGTGCTGATGTTAATGCTCGGCCAGCCAAGTATCATGGCGCCACGGCGTTACAGTTTGCGGCGATGAACGGCCATTTTGAGATAGCCAATCTTCTGATTAATGCTGGAGCTGACCTGACCGCGCCCCCGGGCGTTTTTGAGGGAAGGTCGGCTATCGAGGGTGCGGCTGAAGCTGGCCGCATGGACATGGCAAGCTATCTCCTTGGATTAGGGGTGGGCGACAGTTTGAAGGGGAAAACGAACACCAACTATCGGAGGACCGTATTTAGGGCGTGGCAGCACGGTCATCACGCTCTCTCTTCGATGATCAGAAAATGGAAGGCTGAGAACGATCCGGAATACTCCGAGGAGGCAGACTCTGTTGCAGCCATCTTAAGAACCATGACGCTTGAATCTCTGGCGTGTGCTGGGTCTTACAGACTGGAGCCGAAGCTCGTCAATCGTGAGCACCTATGCCATGATTGTGTGTCGTGGGATTGGCTAAAAATTTTTAAAGTGCATGAGTACAGCTTCACTGGCAAAGATGGAATGGGGATGGAAATGAGTTTGTGTCCAGATGTATTTATGTAGGGAATATCACGCCGCGCTATGACATCATGACATCCGAACATCAGCAAAGCCCATGTCAGCGCTGTTCGTGGATATAATCGAAATGTGTTCACGGACAATTTTTTACCAGCAGCAATGTTACCTTCAGCGGTATTGCAGGGAAACGTTGGCCACGCGTCGCGTCCCGTCTCCTCATCTTTCGCACCCACATCCTAGCGCCGATCGTTTTCGCTTGAAATGCGAAACACGCCTTCGTCTTTCCACGAATCCCTTTTAATTCCACTAGCCACAGTGCGACGGCTTTCATTTGCACTCATTGCCGGCAAATTCGCAACGTAGAGTTGTTTAAGGTGCAGCTTCGACATCTCTGATAATTCGCGATTTGATGGGCTACAGAGCTATATTCTCGACGACAGCGCGCGTTTCGAAACGACTAATTTCTCCGACTCCATAGTGTTAGTCAAGCTTTTGCCCAGCAATATGAAGGACGCTTAGCCCCCGCAAAGGCGATTTTAATCAATCTAATCTACCCAGGGGCGCGGCTAAACATTAATAGGATGATGACCTGGCTACTGCACGAACGCCGGCAGTTTGTCGACTTCATACACTCTTTTGGTCTCCGGTCTCTCATTGATTGATCTACTCTTCTTTGCATCTTCTGTTTCTGCCTGCTGTGCAGTAGTCTTTCGTTCAATCTTTTTTCTTTCCGATCTATCCCCCGTTAACATGCGCCTTTCCATTCTTTTGAGCGCCATAGCGCTGCTCCCATCTACCTTTGCTCAGCTCTCGGGCTCTGTCGGACCTACTACCAAGACTGCTGCGAAAAGAGCCATCAAAACTTGCGATGTGACAAAGTATGGTGCCAAAGCAGACAAATCCACTGACATCGGACCACCACTTGCATCGGCCTGGGCTGCATGCCAGAGTGGTGGAATCGTCATCATCCCAAGCGGTGATTATGTCATGAAGACGTGGGTTACGCTGAAGAATGGCAAGGGAGTTGGTATACAACTTGATGGCATCATCTACCGTACCGGCACGGATGGTGGCAATATGATCATGATCAGGGATACCTCCGACTTTGAATTCTTCAGCTCTACCGGCAAGGGTGCTATTCAAGGTCTGTTTCTTCTTGAGCTCTTATACTATCACCTCTGACGAGTGCGACAGGCAATGGCTATGAAATTCACGCCTCGCAAGGGCAATGCAAGGGCGCGCGTCTTCTTCGCACCTACAAAGTCACCAACTTCTCGGTTCACGACATAGCGCTTGTTGACTCGCCTATGTACCACTACTCTTTGGACACCTGCACCAACGGTGAGGTCTACAACATGGCTATTCGTGGCGGTGAATGGGGCTGCCTCGACGGCATCGACGTCTGGTCCAACAACATCTGGATCCACGACGTGATGGTCACCAATAAGGACGAATGCGTAACCGTTAAGTCGCCAGCCAAAAACATCCTCGTCGAGAACATCTACTGCAACTGGTCGGGCGGCTCTGCTTTCGGCAGTTTGGGCGCCGACACCGCCATCTTGAATGTTGTGTACCGCAACATCTACACGTGGAATTCGAACCAGATGCTCATGGTCAAGTCATACGGCGGCAGCGGTTACGTCGAAGACGTTGTCCTGGAGAACTTCATCGGCCACGGAAACGCATACTCCCTCGACATCGACCAATACTGGTCCAGCATGAGCAAGGTCGACGGGAATGGCGTCCAGCTGTCCAACTTCACCATCAAGAACTGGAAAGGTACCGAGGCGAACGGCGCGTCTCGCGGGCCGATCAAGATTGCGTGTGCAGACGGCGCGCCTTGCACTGACATCAAGATCTCGGATTTCGCCATGTGGACAGAGAGCGGTAACAAGCAGACGCTGACCTGTCGATCTGCATATGGAAGTGGTGGGTGCTTGAAGGCTGGCACGGGTGCGTCTTACGCCATGGTCACGAGCACGCAGACTGCGGCTCCTGCAGGATATACTGCTGCATCTATGGCAGGGGACTTGAAGTCAGCGTTTGGTACTACCAAGAGCATCCCGATTCCCGCTCTGCCGACTAGCTACTTCCCAGGTCAAAAGCCCATCAGTGCGGTCGCCGGAGCTTGAGGGATTGACTGAAGTTATCATCGCTGTTTGAGGTTTGAAGGGGAGGGTTGACATTCTATTCTTGTATATGTTATTTTTACCAGTCTATACGCAATCTACATGAGCCAGCTCACACATCACCATGCGGATCGTGTGTTCCGAGACATGCTTCTAGGCGAGCTTGCTTTTGACTCCTAACACTTACCCTCCACCACGACAACATTTGAAATCCCAGTCTCGATCCCAGTACCATAGGCTTCAACCTGAACATATTGTGCGCTGCCGGCGAAGTTCGCAGAAGTCTCAAACCCAGTCTTATCCACAGTAATCTTCATCCTCAGATCTTGCCTCGATGAACCGGCAAGCACATGCCAGCTTTGATGTTCTGTCGCACCGTTCCAGCTCATATACACGTTGATCGTGGCATCGTCTTTCAGACAAGCAAAAACATCCGGACGTGTTGATGGCGTTCCCACCCACTCAGACTTGTAGGTTCGGTAGCTTTGGACCGCCTGTGCTTCACCCCACTTGATGGTCTGGACGACGTTTCTCTCCCCGTCGAACTCTTTGAGAAATGGGACGCTGCCGTATCCCATCAACGAGTGCCCATTTGAAAGGAGCTGATGATTGCCCTGGCTAACAGCATATATCGGTTCCGCGGGGTCGAAGATCTCTTTGACTAGTGTGGCTTCTTTGGTGTCGGTGTCAACGCTCAGGAACAGACCAGTCGTTTGGTTGACGAAGGATACTACAGCACTGTTATCGTTGTTGAATATCGAGATCAGTATGGTCGAGCCGTTCTCTGCCTGGACGCGAGCATCGTGCTGATAACAGAAAGAGAGATTGTTCTTGCGAGCGAAGTCTCCTCCAGAGTGTCCGTTCAAGGTCCATTGCACTTCACCATCACGTCCGATCTTAAAGATGGAGCAGTAATGCCGCGACGAAACCAGCAAACTCCCATCCTCGAACTCATCCACAGAGTTGATATGGAACGGGCCCCAAGGATAAGACTGGTTCTGTCCTAGTTCCCCACGCGGGTAGGTCGGAGCAGCGTCTACCAGCGGAATCTCATTGACGTGCGCGAGATGACTCCACTGCCACAGAATTTCGCTGTTGGTCACGTTCAACTCAAGGATGATCGAATCCACGATCCAGCCATCCTCAGAACCGCCAACAGACCTCAGATCCCAGGATGTAACGTTCATGGCTCCCACGAACATGGTGCCCCGCGGGGTGATGTTGTTCTCGTGCATATCGATCCAGCTGAACGGTTTGTACTGGATGGGATCGTACAACGGGTATATGCTTTCGAGAGTGGGGTAGCTCGTGTTCCACAACGTTACATTGTAGATATTTTCGTAGTTCTGGTTGAGTATCTTGATAATTCCGTAGCCAAATCCCCATGGCTCGGGAAAGCTGATGCCGCTCCATGCGGCTAGGACGGGCTCTCCAAACAGTGTCGTGGGCTTAAACGCAGCGTAGTCGCCGTAACCGGACTGCCAAACCAGTTCGCCATCTTGTTGGTAAATGTTTAGGCTGTAGTTGTGAGCTCCGTTCCCACTAATAGGAAAGAATATAAGTCCAGGGGCTGTCGATTCGTTGATAGTAGCAATCTCGAGCTGAGGTGGTTCAAAGCCAGGAAGCGACCTGAATGTATGATATGGCCAAGTTGTGTTGTTCTGTGCGTAGGCCAACGAAACCGCGCTTATACCCATCCATAACAACGCCTGGACACGCATTACTGTTATTGGAGCTGAACGAGATGATTCGGATTGGCGAGCGATCACATCATCGCTTCGGAGCGTGTATTTATCTTCTCCATGAAGGTCTCTGCCTGCCGGTAACAGACTGAACTGCAAATTTGTAGCTCAGCGTCAGCGCAATCTCAAAGAGGCAGCGCAAGCGGATGGATTTCCTTGATCTCATCTCATCAGACGTAATGATCAACATTGTCATGGCTGTACGTGGAAGAAGAGTGGAGAACGTGGACAGGTCTCATCTTATCAGATGATCTGTCTCCGATGTCACTCCGAAGCCCGCCGAGGTGCCGCGTGATGCCACCTTGCGCCGGGACGATACGCCCGCGGACTCCCAACACAGCAGACCATCCTATATTCGCGGGAATTGAAGTAAGCTCGTCAATTCCTGTTTGCTCCTTCTATGTCTTCGCGTAAGACGGAGCTATGCCCGACTCTGGCCTCGCTTTTGTCCGATGCAGTGCGAATCGCTCTCTCGTATGTCGCGACGCGTATCTGAGACTTTTGTCTTTCTCTCACGTCGACCCCATTCTGCAGCAACAGTGGGTTGGAACAAGTCGTGCAACGACCCGTTGTAGTCTGCATCAGTACCACGAGCCTGGGGAGTGGCACCCCTCAACCGTCCTAGGGCAGTTGCTTGAACGCAGCAACCTCAGACCTGTCTGCAACACTGCGAATAAAGGCACACATGGCCCAGACATGACTCTGAACGAACCGTCCTGAGCCTTGTGCCCGGCTCTTCCACACGCCTGGAACTTGGCCCTGGATGCGGGTCGAATGGGTGTGGCTAACGTGGTGTCGCAGATGCAAGACAGTTTACCGCGGGGGATCGCGTCTGCCGACCGGGCTCGGATTTACGAGTAGCTGTCTCAAAAAGTCGCGTCCGTCAGTTGTGTACGCGACGGAGCCTAAAGATTAGACCAAGGTCCATGGATGGAACGACAAACCGTTGCGACAAAGGGCTAACCCTTAAGCTGGCCCAGCATCAAGCGGCTGTCACCTTCACAGGCGCAGCGGGTCTAGACCCATAACAAAACTGACAGCTACAATACACCAAACCTATCGATCTATACTCTGGTAGCCACCAATGAGTTTCCCGCGAGGAGCGAACGGCCACATTCCGGCCCGCTCCCTTGCTCACCTGACTGGCTATCTTGTTTTTCTTCCCATATCTTCACTTCATTCCTCAAAATGTGTTATGGCGACCAGTAAATGTCCCTGAGACAGATGTAAGTGTATGTTTACCCTCATACTCCCCCGTGTTTGGGTGATCGCGTTTGCCGCGAGTGCTTTGCACGGTCCGCCACTTCGCGCTCTCCTTTGCGCCGATGAGAGTAGGTAATAGGCGGGTTGGATGATCCGAATCGACTGACTAGTGTACTCGAATCCCAATCTGTGCCCACAGGACCGGACTTATACAACGAGAAGTCGACGTTGAACGCGTCAACATAGCGTCGCCTTGCACCAGGCCCAGCTACTGAAAACAAGCCCGGAAAGGATGCAGCCGGTTGAAACGCGCAACGCTTCCACCATGGAGTTGAGCATTACCACCATCGGCGCAATGGGCGCGGGTGTCGGCGTGCTTGTCATAGGACTTACGGTCTTCATTGTGATACTTCTTGTCCGGGCACATCGAGAGCACAAACGCCATATGGCAGACTTGGAAGAGCGAGGATACGCAATCGTTCAAACCCGGAAGGTCGCGAAGCGCAATTCAGTCACCAAACCACGGGCAGTGCTGAGACGGGACACAATACTGCCATTCAATTCGAAGTCGGGTTGGGGCAACCTCACGTCTGTAGAGACAATTAGCCCACCTGAGCCGCGATCCGTCCCTCCACACTACGCGCCCCCTAAACCTGCGGGCTTCGTACCGAAGCCAAAAAGACTATCGTGGCCATTCTTAGGGCGTCGAGTTTCGGGCAGAGCAATTCCTATGAGGAAGATCAGGGTCCCCGTGCTCTCTACAGTCCTAGAGAGTCCAAAACCTTCGCCCTTGGTTCCGGTGCTGAGTGGTCCGCTTGGGGAGTCCTCACCACGAAAGAGCCATAGTCGTCCTTCCTCAGACCAATCACTTTTACAGCATCATCCTGCGTTACGCAGGCAAGAGCAGGCATCTGCACCACAACTCGACCAGCCTCAACCAGAGCCACTTCGCCGGAGCCTGACCGCCAAGCCTGTACCCAAAACGGAGCTATATACACGACCAGTCCGATCCCAGTCTCTTGCTGACATTTCGAACGCCAGCAGGCCTGGGAGCATGACCAGATTCGCGCGACCACAGCTCCATGAGAGGTCAGTTAGCACCTCTAGCCAGGCTTCGGGAAACCCTCCCGATGGCGGCCTGCCCATCCTTCCCTTGGAGATCGCGCGAATCAAATCCGAGGCTCGCAGACGCAGCCTCCTCAGCCGTAGTCCATCGCGTCAGTCAAATTCGAGCTATGAGTCAGCTGGAAGCTCTATACTTGCTATGCAACCGAGTCCCATCATACGCTCACCCAATACACGGGTGCACAAGGTCGCCAAGCGGGACCTGAGGAATTGTACGATTGTCAGCCCACGACCATTCCGCGACACGCTGACGCTCCATGGCAAGAACATATCCTCACAAGGCTCGATCAAGAGCACCGCAGCTCGATTCAGCTCGGTAACGTCAACTACGCACACTGAAAGATTGGGACCGCTGCTTCCCAGCTCTTCAAGCCTGCAGTCTGTCACTACCGTGAAGACTGTCGATTCAGCAAATCTCAGCAAGCTACCATCGCCTGCACCAAGTCTGTCAGTGCGGAATGCGTCGACTCCGAAGCGGAGGTCGGGCTCCTACGTGACTCCGTATGGCTCTCCTGAAAACCGACGAAGCCGCTCCTCAGTCTTGCAGAATGTGTCCGGGAACCAAAGCGCTCCCAAGCGCCAGCTTTCACAAACTTCCACACGGGCGTCATCTACACGGAGCAGCAATGATAATCCATTCCAATGGGATCCAGCGCCTGTATCTGCAGGCAAACCCTCAGCGTTGAAGGGTAGTCCCAGCGCCCGTAAGCCCGGGCACAAACGCCAGAACTGCGTCCGTATCTCATTGATACCAACAATGCTAGGGCCACAAAGCCGCTCTCCAAGCCCTGCCATTCACGACATTGCGGAGGAATCGCCACAAGCCAGCTCCGAAAAGGTGCAAAACGTCGGACTTGGGTTCTCGAGCATGAGGTCCCTGCCTTCTCCTCCTAGCACTTCGATTTTCGCACCTGAACTAAAGTTCAACGCGACCAGCATTCGTGCTTCACTCGCCGCAAGCTCGCCGACCTTGTCCATGGCAAATTTTGACCACGGCCCGATAGGCACACCGGTGAAGACGCAGAACAAGTCCAGCCTTTATGGCACGTTGCAGCAGGATGGCGAAACGATGAGCACGGGCTCGGTGTTTAGCCTTGGCACATTTCCCAGCCCATGCCATGATCTGCCGCAATCTAGGGTTACGATTTCACCTCCCCCAATGTTTGCTTTATCACGGCCATCCAATGAATACGAAGACGATCAACGACCATATGATGAGATGCCAATGATGTCGTCCCCATTTGAAGTTTTTCTCGATATCAACTCTTCTCCTGGCCGACCTCTTATTGTGGACAATTATGACCTTGAACGACCTTACTATGTACAGCAAACGCCAACTACCAAACTAGTGCGAAACTTTTCATCTCCATTCTCTACCATTCCAGAAGAGTCTAGTCCTAGACCTGAAGGCTACGAGCAACTTAAGTCGGAAGACTCGCCGCCTTGTTCACCAAAAAGCATGCCATCTGATTCTTGTTCCAACCTGCGCGACCGCGCAGCGTACAATTTACCCATCAGAGATACCACCATTCCAGAAGAGCCAATAGATACCATTGACCCTGCCATCCTCAGTAAAGATGCTTTCACCAGCTTGAATAGCCCCTTCGACAATCAAAGCGGAAGCATTACCAAAGACACAAACGGTGACCGCAACATGCCAACAAGGCCCACTGCCGCAGTTTACTCGATGCAGCCACTCCTGGACGCCGCGTTTCCTTCCAGCCCACCCGTTCAACACATCGACCTGACTTCACCCCACGTGCCACACGACTCAATGGTGTTTGATCCACCAGGTCTGTACATCGAGTCATCGCCTATTTCAAGCCCCTCAACCCCATCTCCATCATCACCATTACCAATCGCCCCGGGATCCCCTCGTCCCGCGCACGCTCAATTACCCACCCTAACACCAACCCTAAACTTCGCGGCCGTGCCCACACTAGCACCCAGCGGACCCCGAGAACCCCCTGCACGCTCGCTCCGCTCGTCCATCCAGACACTCCGACGCATGAACTCAGACACGAAGAAGGGCAACAAGGCGGAACGACGGTATGCCAACCTCGGGCGCGAAGACAGCATCGCACTTCCAGGGGAGGAGAGCTGGCTGGAAGACCTTGACAAGTACGAGGACGAAGAGGACGAAACGTGGGATGAGGAGAAGGGACGAGCGCTGGTGGGCGATCTGGGATTTGACTGGGACGAAGAAGGAAATGCACCGGTGCTCGACCTCTATACCGACCCTGTGCTTACGTCGATCCCGGAGATATCGACGTCTGCGTCGTCGACGCCCACGCCGACAGTCAACGGTGACCAGACGCACAGCAAAAGGGCCGGCAAGGAAGAGAGTGTGGCGGGGTCCAGAGCAGAAACCGCCCAACCCCCGAGCGGCCTCCGAAGCGACCACAATTCCAGCATCTGGGACGACGGCGAGAAGTTCTGGGCCAGCACGCCGCCGCCGCCGCCGCCGCCGCCACAGCCATCCCTCACCTCCCCCAACAAACCAAAGGACCGCTACCTGCCATTGTCGTCTTCACCCCTTTCCACGCGCGCGGGCAGGAAGCGCGCATTCGAAGTCGCAAAGGACGAGACGCCGGCGCAGGAAGACGCCGTCAAAGCAAAAGGGAGTGTGGAAAGGGACGCCAAGCGGGACAGCGCAAACGGCAAGTACAGGAAGAGGAGCGTTCTCGGTGTGGGCACACCGAATGTGAAGATCAATGTGGTGCCGCCGAGTAGTGGGGGGCTGGAGGGCACGCCGGGGAGTTTGTATGATGGGGATGGGTTTTTGAGGGGGTGAATGAGGATGAGCAGAGCAGCGTCGGGCTGGTAATCTAACGACAAGGATAGTAGTAGTGCTTAATTGATATTGTTTAGTGTCTGAATGTTGCGCCCTACGATGCGGTGGGATGTGCTATATCCTATACTGAGGTTGATGGAAATCGCTGATTTGACAATTTGACCATCACACCCGCTTGAAGCTCACGCCACAACACCGGCCTTCTGGTGCCCATAAGCAAACCAGATCGACCATGCCGCCTCGCTAGATCCCTACCACTCCGACTCCCTGCGCCTCGCCTCTAAACTCCCTTCCCCCATCACGCCACCCCCTCCCCGACGCCCTCCCCACTCAGCGTGTACCTCGTCCCACTGAAACACGGGACCAATGCCCCAGGCATCTCCTGCTCGATCTTGAACTTGAACCGCCACCCCGTGCAATGCCCAGGCATGAGGATCTTTGGCTTCAGCGCCTGCAAGCCCTGTATCGAGGCCTCCAACTTCGCCGCGTCCCCGTCGGCGAGATGGAACCCCCCAACGACGGCGTACAAGGGCGCACCGCCGCCGATGGCGAGCGCGTGCTGGCAGATGTTGACGATGCCGGGGTGCGAGCAGCCTGCGAAGACGACGAGGCCTTTTCCTATGCGGTGGGCGGAGGTGTCAGTTGTGTGCGAAGGGTAGGGAGAGCGATGGGGGCTGGAGGAGATGTATAGAAGAAGTATGATGAGTGAGAAGTCAGACGCTGGGGCATACATGACATACCTCTGAGCTTGCACACGACGAAGCGCTCGTCCCGGATTAGCTCGTCGGGCACCCACACGCCCTCCGCCGTGAACCGCATGCCCCGCGGGAACCCGACCTCGTAGGCGGTGTTCCGGGGTACTTCGCCGGAGACGAGGAACGTGTCTGTACACGGGAGAGTCAGCGCCATTAGAGAGAGGGATGGGCACCCCGCAGGTCCAACTCACCCTCCAGCACCCCATGCGTCCCCCCCTCCCTGACTACCCTCGCCCCCGCGCCCTCTAGCTCTTCAAACGTCGGATCCGCCTCCAAGCTCGCGACAAACGGGCCCGCATTGAACCCCCGATAGATGGGCCGATCGGGATGCACATCCATGACCGGCTTCCCCAGCGCGCTGTCCGCCTTCCGCGCGGCGTTGATCATGCGGAGCGCGCGCGGCAGGCCCCCGGAGTGGTCGCGGTGCCAGTGGCTGAGATGCACGTGCTCGACGGTGGAGAGGTCGGCGCGCGAGCGGGCCACGTTCTTCTCGAAGACGTCTTCCTCGGGGCCGGCATCGAAGAGGAGAGTGTGAGATGCGTCTCCTGCCGAGGCGGTGATGAGGAGGGAGAGGCCGTGGGCCTGTGTCTGTGTGAGGGAGCGAGTTGCGTGTGGGGGTATATAGGGGGTAGATCGGAGAGGTCAACGCCGGCGGTGCAGGATCATGTGCGTATGTATGTGCCATACCAGGTCCATTGTACCGCCGCGTAGGGCCACGCGGCGCAGCTTCCAAGCTTCTTCAGGCGCCGAACCGTACCGTGCACTCAGCTTCCGCCACTAACTTTTCCTCCCCCGAACATAGGGGACCGTGACATGACTTACCCCGCAACATATATCCTCCATGCGCATCTCCATGGCCGCAGGGCCCCGCTCACCCGCCGGCAGCTCCCTCAGGCGGAAACTCGTCGCATCCACCACGGCGGGGTTCTGGCTTTTGGTAATGGGATCGAGTTCGTTGTCGACGAGGACCTGAATGGTCACGGAGTCTATCTCTTTCAGAGCGTGTCTATCCGCCATTGCGCTACCTTCCATAACTCTTTCTTTCCAGTCAAATATAAGTATGTCCGGAATGTGATGGTGGCTCAGTGGGACGGGCTATGTTCGTCGGATGTGGGGGTTGGTATTTATGTGTTTACGGCTGGGTGGGGTCCGGGGTTTATACTGACGTCGCGGTGCTGTGCCTCGCGCTTGCGGTAGACTAGCGCTGACGGTCTTACACCGTCCACGGGAGGAAAGAACAGGCTATCCGAGAAGCGGCGACAGCAAAACGTATTCCAGGACTTCATTGGGCCGAGTCGAGGGATGTCTGCCTGCGCGCGGAGTTGGAGGATGGCCACTCCGCCGCTGTGAGAGACGGGGTGAACGAGGTCTTCATCGTTGTGCGCGTGATGCTACCTGATTAAGAACAATATACCCTGCGGAGGACGAAGACGAAGTGTACGAGAGTGTTTCAGGTTTCTCTCAGCTACATGTAGGCTTGTCAATTGCTTGGTGGAGGAAGATCATGCTAACAGACCTCAGGATCCTACCTCTAACGCAGATACTAAAGCATTCTCCCACTCACGGGGAGTCTATTGCCCGAGGTCTGATATGCATGCAGGCGCTTGCTGATGCGCACAAGGGACACAACAGCACGAGGGGCATGTGGAACCATCGACACTGGATTCGTTGATCAACGGTTCATCCATCCAATTCTAATCCCACTCTCATTTCAGTTGTTAGTGCAACAAAGTTGCCCCGGAACACAAACTTGTCAACGCGCAAAGATGCATTCATGCTGTCTATCCATGTGCAAGAGCAGACAAAAGACAAAGTCTACCAAACGCCTGCAAATGTCGGCTCGAAGCCCAAATCGTGACTCGGTAATCGCACCATCGCGTGTACCATATGTACATGTCTCGTTCCCGTCCTCGTACACGATCCTAGGCCTTTTTGTCCTCCACAATCTCGTGCACCCGCATGTCCAAGCCCACCCAGAACTTCCTGCCCCGCCACTCGACCGTCACCCCGCCGTAGAAGGCGACGATCCAGATGGGCAGCGCCGACACCTCGCGCCCCAGCCAGGCCGCAAACCACTCTCTGAAGGTGCGTCTTGCGCCGTCGAGGAGACTGGGCGTCCGGGGCGTCTTCGCGCCGAGCAGCGGCTCGAGAGACGGCGCGTTGTGGTATGCCCTCGTCGAGCGCTGGGGGAGGATGAAGTCCGGCGTATGCTCGTCCAGCTCCACGGTCTTGGCGGAGTGGAGGAGAAGGTATTGTACGTAATCGACCAGACACCACAGGGACATTGACGCGAGCCACACCAGGGCAAAGGACGCCCAGGTCGGTGGGATAAGCGCGGCGAAGAAGGGGAGCGTGGTCAGTGCATAGGCGCCGTAGACGGAGCAGAGGATGGACTCGGTGCCAGGCTCGACAAAGGTGGCCGCGGTGACGGTAAACTTGCGCACGCGCAGCCAGCGCAGTCGCCGGTCGATGCACGCGGCAACGGAAGTGTGCGAGATGGGTTGGAAGCAGAAGTCACCGAAGAGCATGGCGTGCTTGCCCCATTTCTCGACTGGCTCGCCGGGGGCGGGCTTGTAGCCGCGCTCCTCGAAGGCCTGCGGCTTGCGCCAGAGGGCGTCGCCGATGAGGTGGTCTTCGCAGATGTTGTCGGAGAAGAAGTCGATGCCGGGGTCGCGGCGGATCGAGGCCGCCGGCGGGGTGGACGTGACGTAGTTGAGCTGGGCTCGGCGGAACATGGTGCTCTTGCCCATGACGCATGGCGCGACCAGAACGGTGTTGATGGCATTGTAGAACTTTGCGTGGGCGCTGGAGAGGAAGGCTTCGTCCAGGCGGCCTCCTCCGCGCTGCAGAAGTCTCCTGAAGCGGCTGCGGGAGTAGTTGCGCGGGTCGGAGCTCGTACTGGCGGCGATGTCCACAGCGTCGATGGCATGCTCGCCGCCGCCGAGAAGCAGCTCTCGTTCCTCGGTGGAGAGCGAATGCGAGTCCAGGTCCACGGTCAGCGGCGTCTGGTGCACGAACTTGTTCTTGATGGTGCCGCCGTAGCCACACAGAAGGTCGACCATGCGCCCGCACACGCCCTTGCCGACCCAGACGTTGCAGTCGAGTATCCACACGATGCTGTCCTCCCTGGCCTCCCGATACGCGCGGCTCATGTTCCGGATCTTGGGGTTCGGACCCAGCGCATGCTTGTTCTCCTTCAGCACGGGGTCCTCGTCTTCGACGGTGATCCTCGCATCCACGTTTGGAAAGTCTTGCAGAAGTCTCTCGAGTATGGGCATGGCGGGGTCCGACCGCTCCGACACGCAGAGCACATTGTGGATTTTGGTCGCGGGGTACGTCTGGCGGAAGGTCGCCGCGAGGCACTCGTAGAGGCGGGGCTCGAGGCCCTTGACGGGGCGGATGATGGTGACGTGCGGCACATCCGGTTCGTTCGCGGCAGCCAGGCACGTCGCTGGGCGCGGGCGTCTCGAGTAGTAGCGGAACAGCTGGGTGACGCCGATGGCGCATACCATCCATACTATGGCGAACCATACGAGGCACACCAGCGCGGCGTAGTGGCGCACCGTGGAGACATGGTCCCCGGCGTCGTGGGCCGCCGAGCGACGCATGCGCTGTGGTTGTTGCGGGCCTAGGTGGAAGCGGGGTGTTGTTTGTGCTGGGCGGGCGCACCGTGAATTTGGGTCGCGGAGCGCGGACGTTGCCGACTTCCTGTCACGTGTCGAAAAGGGGACGACTGGCAACGGGAGCTAATGCAGGTACGGATTGGCAATCTTGGAGAAAAGGAAGAAGAAAACCGCGAGTCAACGGGGCACGCTGACGTTCAGTCCCACCAGAGGCTGTGCTTCCGATGGTTCCGAGATCACTCTCGCCATACGCAGGCACTGCCTGATAGCATCCACGCGTCCGCGAGCGACCCCAGTGGACAGGCAAGATGACGACGAAGTCGTTTCTGCAATCAAAATTATGAGCCTCTGCGGTTTCAGCTCACAAGGCAGGACGCGCCTGCTGAGCCATGTTGTCTCGTATACATAATTCGAAGCTTGCGGCGACTTCGATACTAATACAAAGATATAAGGCAGGAACCCTTCCCATGCACCTCAAGATGCGTCTGGACACCCCCAAAGAAGTAAAAGAGTCCAAGCTCAACGCGAAGAAATAATCCCTAAGATCGCAAGCCAGGTTAGTGAGAAAAGAAAGCCCCTATTAAAACCAAGCAATACTCCAAATCCCGACCGTCAAACACAGATCATTTCTTGGGCTTCTTCCGCACTAGGCCTGCACCCAGCGTGTTCGCACCATCCGTGACGCCGGCTTCGACCTTCGGCTTCTTGCGCACCAATCCCTCCCCCAACATCGCCGCTCCTTGCGAGCTTTGACCCGGGACACTAGCGTCTGTCGGCTTTCTCTTCCTTGTTGCGACGAGAGTGACGGGTGCGCCGTTGGCAGGTACAGCGGTGGCACTTGCCGGCTTCCTGCGCCCTACTACCGTCTTACTCCACTCATCGATGCGTCCCAAGACTGCAACCTCCTCTTTCCATCGCCGGGTACTCCTGGTTGCCGCGGCACGGGTGGAGAAGTTTTGTTGCAGGAGCACTTCATGCGCTCTGTTGTAGTTCTTCAACGAGAACACTACAGTGCCCCGCGAGTTCGCAGGCCACCAGTAGTACGCAGTCATTTCGGGAGCCGTCGTCGCTGCTGCGCCCGTAGAACCGGTCGACACGGTCGAGACGTTTGACGAAGAGGACTTGATTTTCGGGAGAACAAGCGGTATAGGTCCATGTTCCGTGTTGACTTTCCGCCGCCTCGACTTCTTTGGGGTTTTCTTCTTTGGCTTGGACGGTGGTGAAGGAAGCAATGTCTCTTGGGAGAAGGATGAAAGTTGTGATTGTGATGGCTCGTTCTCATCTTCCTCCGGGATGGAAGGCTTCGGCGGGGTTATTACTACCCATATGAACCCCACTATTCGGCCAGCTGAACACTCCTGCCTGAAGGCCATGAACTCCCAGAACTGATCCAGAGTCTTGACACTTTTCCATTGGCCGTTGCTTCGAGAAGGGGTGCCACCCTCTTTGGTCATGGCATCGGTGCCTCGATCAGGGAGCTCATCGTCTAGCTCATCCAGGAAGCGTGCCTTGGGGTCGTCTGGGAAGTGGGGAACCAAACAGCGAGGCGGCGCGGCTGGATAAGGCGCAATCTGAAGCAGCGGATGTGAGGCAGCCCAACGACGCGGCGCATTGGGTGCAGGTGGTGGCGTGTAGTAGCGAAGGGTATCGTTGGGCTCGAAGCCCGGGATTACCAGGTACCCCTTGGCGGTGAAGTCTGCAGACGACGCGAGAGGACCATCTGCCGCAGACAGCCGCTCACTGAGCGATTTTGCCTCCTCTTCCTTGTACTGCTTCACGAGCGGGTCAAGTACCTTGCACCACCACCGCACCAGCTCCTTGTCATCAAGAACATGCTTTTCCTTGTTTTCTATGCTTGCCGGAAACAGATACTGATCTTGCGCCCTCGCAAAGAGCGACACGACCGTCCTCCTACCCTCTCTTTGACGCTCCTTTGCCAGCCATGATACGAATGTCCCGCATATTGCCTTCAGCGGCGATCCACCCTGCGCTCGACCAGTTCCGAGCAGCGAGAGATAGCCTGTGGAGTCGGCTTTTGAGACGAATATGGTGGTGAGATGTTTCGTAGTGTAGACTAAGACCTCAATGGCGAGCACCAGGATCTCATCAGACGCTGCTGCGCCGGGAGAGGCGATTGGATGGATGGAAGCAGCGAGGGTGTGCGATTCGCAGTAGGTTCGCTCGGGCTTCGCATGCGGCGGGGCTGCAAACAGCGGGGGTGACTTGGTCGGCGGGGTGGAGTAGTGGTAGAAGGTGAATGCGGCGTCGTTGGGGAGGGCTTCGGCGAGGAGGTCGTAGAGAGATGGCCCGGTAGCGATATCAGCCATGGCGGCGCAACCAAGACGGCGACGCCCCAGAAAACAACCAAAGCGGCGGCCACGCCCTCGAGGAACTCGCCACGACGTCCAGTGAGATAGCTGTCCGGTGCCGACGCGGGCAGAGACGTCGAGTCGTGGGGCGCGCCTTCCTCTGGTGCTGGGTCGCGCCTGCCCCGAACGGGCCTAGCAAGGAAGGCGCGCTGGAGCCATCCGAACTTTTGTTTGACCGGCCGTCGTGACACCCTCACGCTGCCATCGCCGTGGACGTCGCCCGCTGCCCGTCACCCGTCGCTCGATCCATCGCAGGCCCCAATGGCCTCCCCTCGACCCCTCCGAAGCCTGCTCTCGACGGCAACGTCCGCCGTGGGCGCCGCGCAACCCGCCCGGCGAGCCCTCGTGCGGACCTCCGCATGCGCATTCTCCACGACGGCACCGTCACGGGGCCCCGAATACGACACAGAAGCTGCCGCCCGGCCACGATGGCAACAGACGCCGCCGCGCATGGTGGCCCCCTATCGTGTGCGGCCGAAACCGCAGGGCCCCGAATTCAAGGTCAACGAGGACCCCCGCCGGCTCGACGAAGTCTACTCGCGCATGCTGGGCCCCGGTGGCGACAAGGTGCTGTCTGAAGAGGTGAAGTGGCTGGCTGTCACGCACAAGAGCTTCGACCACGGCAAGAGAGGATTCAACGACCGGCTAGCGTATCTGGGTGTGTTTCAACCGCGCGCCGAGGAGCGACCAACGAGTGGGCTGACAAGCATCCAGGACGGCGGATCGTGTCGCTGCAGACGTCGCAGGCACTCATCAACGCACCGCAGGTCGAAGCATGGCCGAGGAAAGCCGACGGCACGCCCCTCACAGACGGCTACGGCCGCGTTCCCTTTGTCCACCCTGCGCTCCACGGCCTGCAAGGCCTGACGGGCGAAGCCAAGGGTCGTGTGCTGGACAAGTCGCGGCTAGCAGGCCTGGCCGAGCGTTACGGCTTGGACAAAGTTACGAGGTGGCAGCCGAAACGAGTACGTCGCTTATCCCAAACTCCCTACTTGGCACTCGGGAGATTCCCTCGATTCGCGGCCCGCTAACACTACTAGGCGGATAATCTCCAGAGCTCAGGTCTAGAATCCGTTCTCAACACCTCATTGTACGCCATCATTGGCGCACTTGCCCTCGAACGGGGAGGTGAAGTCGCGAACAAAGTCACCCAAGACAAAATCCTGGCGCCCCTTGGTTTTACCTTCACCGTCGACTAATACCCCGTCTCTTCTGCATGTATAAACACTTAGACCTGTACAAAATGTACTATTACCTATAACATGTATGCATCGAGCTGCGCACGATGTATGTGTCTGAATATGACGCTCTTGACCTTTAACTGGATCAGACTTCCCTGTGCCACGCTCATCTCCGAGGGCTGACCATCCAAAACATCGGGCCAGACTCCCTAATATTGAGGGATCCGTCAATGCACCGTGGCCTCGCCGCCCACGCGTTCCCTCCAGATTGTCAAATAACGTCTCGTCCTTACCCCAGCCGCGGGCCGTGCACCCCCGGACCCGAAAGCTACAAGATCCTTCCCTCTCGCGCGAATCTGAAGGCACGAGAACGAGAACAATTGCACCAATCAGACCAAAGCTCGCCTATAGAAACCAACTCCTAACGAGTCACAATCCTGCGCAATAATGCATCCCTCGTTGTTGGTCGCAGGATTGGTCTGATGCGATGAACAGGTAGCACAAAGCCATAAAGTCGGGAGCAATCTGCATCCCGGGGCCCACCCTCTCGACGATCCAACTTTCCGGAGTCGATACGCGTGCTCACGAGCCACACGGTCGCAATATACTGCAGAGAGTGAGTGCTGACCAGCCTGCCACGCTCATGGTCGCCGCCGAGGACTCGGGCATTGGGTCCAACGTCCAACTTTCCTTGACCAAATCCATCGTCATCGCGTCCTTTACCACCATCGCCTGGTACAACGTTCTTGAGCTTACCATCCTCATCCACTCCTTCTTCAAGCGCCGCGCCGGTTTCTACTACTACTCCCTGCTTGTCGCTACGTATGGCATCTTCCTCCACTGTCTTGGCCAGTTCCTCAAGTTCTACCACATCAAGGATGACGGCTCTCAAGCACGAGACATTGGATACACTGTGCTCGCGTACTCGGGATGGATTGCCATGGTCACAGGGCAGTCCATCGTGCTCTACTCGAGACTACACCTTGTAGTGCAGTCGCCGTGGGTGAAGTGGATCCTCGTCTACATCATCGCAGACGGCGTCATACTACACGGAGTCACCGGGGTGCTCACGTTCCTTTCCAACTGCGCGCCCGACCCAACACCGTACATCCCAATCTATTCCGTCGTCGAAAAGATACAGATCACAATGTTCTTCATCCAGGAATGTGTACTTTCTGGAATATACATCTGGAAAACATCGGTTATGCTACGAACCGAGGGTCCGATATTCAACGCCAAGGAGAATGCTAGAGGTAGCAGAGGGCGGAAAGTCATTCTGCATACGCTGCTGATGAGCATCATCATCATCGTGCTCGATGTCACAACGTTGGGTCTCGAGTTCGCGGGGTGTAAGTCTCCCCCCAATCCCGCAGCCCCTTCCCAAACAAAATTTGAAGTCCATGCTAACCTCGGATCAGTATACGACATCCAGACGAGCTACAAAGGCGCAGTCTACTCCGTCAAGCTCAAGATCGAATTCACCATTCTAAACCAACTCATGAACCTCGTCAAGGGCGCGCTCCGCGACACTACCGCGTCTATCTCACACACGCAGACGGCCAAATCGCGACCCCGCCGCTCCATCCGTGCGGCGGACCTCGGCCACTCGGCCGGTGCGTACAGCCGCATGGACGAAGAAGGTCAGGGCACTGGTATCAAGCTGCAGCCTCTCAGGGCGGGTGAGATCAGCAAGACGACGACGACGGAGGTCCGCATCGACGAGCTGGAGATCGAGAAGGACGAGGTGTACAGTCCGGCGGGGAAGAAGGACGGCAGCAGCAGTCGCGGGAGCAGCGAAGTTTATATCATCGAGGGGCGGAATGGAGTTTAACTCTAGAGCATTGTTCTGGAGACGTGATACCTGACTATATCGTTGTAGCGTACTAGCGAGCGAATCTCATTTGTGACAGTGACAGCAACAGCATACGTACACATAGTATCGACCCATGAAAAGCTAAGCGACTCGACTCGTGCAGACTTAGTCGGCTTCCGCAGCGCAGCCGCCCCACCAGCATTGCCTCGCTACCCCAGATTCTCGTCAAGTGATCGATGCGGGGGATCAAGCGGCATGTTCGACTCATGGGTATGCGTGTTTGACTCGGCCGCTGTGCTGGGAAGGCGGGGAAGCTACTTCGCGCTCCATGACTAGAAGCCGCGGCTACGACACTATTTCGAAACCGCGTACAACATGAACCTCCTCCTATAATACAGACGACCCAATTGAGCAGCCCGTCGTCAAACGTCCCGCTTCCTGCCCTGATTTCCACGCGAAGTACTAGAGGACAGAAAAGAGATAGCAAACCCAACATGGCCACTGCAAGCCCGACGCTCCCCCAGGTCCCAAATCCTCTCGCAGAACCATCTCCCCCAGACATGCCCAAATCCCCGTGGACATCAAAGTCGGCTCCGTCGCTGCGCAAGACAGTCTGCCTTTCGACCCCGCGGCGCTCCAGGCACGCTATCTCGCCGAGCGCGACACGCGGCTTGCGAGACACCCCGAGGGCGTGGCGCAGTACACGCTGATTGAGGGGCCTCTGCTGAAGTGTACGTGCCATACCTCCTTTTCGTACAAAATCGCTATGTACTGAACACAGAGACTCTCTACATACACCCGGTTTTGTGGTTCCGCTGACTCGAGTGTAGACCTCGATGATCCGTGGGTGGAGCCGGGGTTTGCGAGAGAGAAGGTGGAGGAAGAAGTTGAGGTTGTGATTGTGGGGGGTGGGTATGGAGCGCAGGTTTGTGGTCCATTCCTTTTGAGATTGTTAGAGACTGGAACAGTTGATGAATCTCGTTAACGCTTGAATAGGTTTGTGCGGTGCGGTTGATGGAGGCTGGGGTGGAGAGTTTTCGGATTGTGGAAAAGGCGGGGGGATTCGGGGGGACGTGGTGAGTTGTCTGTCTTTGCTCCTTGCACTGGTGTTGAGCGACGGGGCTAATGTGTGGGATAGGTACTGGAACAGATATCCTGTAAGTCTTTTTCTTGTTTGGTGCATGTGTGGGAAGACTGAGAATAATGGGTAAGAGGAAGACTGACGGGTACAGGGGGCGCAATGCGACATCGAATCATACATCTACATGCCTCTCCTTGAGGAGGTGGGCTATATGCCTACGGAAAAATATGCAAGGGCAAAGGAGCTACTTCGACACTCCCATCTTATCGGCGAGAAGTACGATCTATACCGCCGCGCCTTGTTTCAGACTGAAGTCACAGACATGAAGTGGGACGAGGCGGAGGGGAAGTGGACGACGTACACCTCGCGGGGGGATGAGATCAAGTCGCGCTTCATTATTCCTGCAGCGGGACCTCTCCACCGACCGAAGTTTCCAGGTCTTGAGGGTATTCAGGACTTCAAGGGGCACGCTTTCCATTCAAGTAGGTGGGACTATGGGTACACAGGTGGCGATTCTGATGGGCACTTGGAGAAGCTGAAGGACAAGAGGGTTGGCATCATCGGTGCGTCCCTCCATGCACGCCCTAGAATATCCCATTGCTGATAGCGCGAAGGCACCGGTGCCACAGCCGTGCAGATCGTGCCCCATCTAGGCACTTGGGCGAAGCAGCTCTACGTCTTCCAACGCACACCGTCCTCCATCGATGTCCGTGGTAACGCGCCCACCGACCCGCAATGGGCCGCTTCTCTCACCCCCGGATGGCAGAAGAAACGCATGGACAATTTCGACAATCTCGTCAACGGCGGCGTTGAAGAAGAAGACATGGTCGGCGACCGCTGGACCAGCATCATCCGCGACCTCATCACCGCAGGCATCGACATGAGCAACCCGATCGAAGCAGCAGCGAAGCGCCAGATCGCGGATTACAAGAAGATGAACGAGATCCGCGCGCGGACGGACGAGGTTGTTGGGGATAAAGAGACGGCGGATTGTTTGAAGCCGTGGTACAATCAATTCTGCAAAAGGTGAGGAGCGTATGTTTGCCTGCATTTCTTGATTCTGCTGATCACAAAAACCACCAAAAGGCCGTGTTTCCATGACGAGTACCTGCAGACGTTCAACCGCCCGAACGTCAAGCTAGTCGATACAAAGGGGCAGGGCGTGGATCGTATTTCAGAGAAGGGCGTCGTTGCCAACGGCCAAGAATACGAACTCGACTGCCTCATCTACGCCACCGGCTTCGAGCTCGCCAACGACTGGTCGCACAAAACCGGCATCGAGATCCACGGTCGCGATGGCCTCACTATCACGGAGAAATGGCGCGACGGCGCGCAAACCCTGCATGGCTGGGGCACGCGCGCGTTCCCGAACTGCTGCTTTGTGCAAGTGGTGCAAGCAGCGCTGACGCCGAATTTTATGCATGTCACGAATGAGCAGGCGATACACTATGCGTATATCATCTCGGAGTGTCTGAGGAAGGGGATCCGGACAATTGAGCCGACTCGAGAAGCAGAGGAAGGCTGGACCGACATCATTGTCAAGGGTACTGCGATCCGAGGGGACTTTTTCAAGGAGTGCACGCCGGGATACTACAACAACGAAGGGAAGCCGTCGGAAAGCGGCGCGAGGAACGCGACGTATGGATTCGGCAGCCCTGCGTTTATCAAACTTCTGACCGACTGGAGAAAGGCAGGGGATCTGGCAGGGTTGGATGTGCAGTATTTTTCGAAAGAGGGTGAGGAGCCGGCGACCAATGGCACAGTTGCTGGCGATTTGGTTACTCAATCCGAAGTCGTACCAGAGCCGGACACCGGTGAAGTAAGAGAGGATGCACAGCAAGCGTCTCACGGCACTGTCGCTGTTGAGACACAGGAACAACACCCGGTTATGTCAGAGACAGAGACCATCGAAGCGAAGGACGCCGAGCGGCCCCGGAAAGATAGCGCTGCTGCTATCGAAACCGACGCACCAGGTCAAGCTACTCCGCAGGCAGAGACAGAGACCATCGCGCCGGCAGGAGAGCAGAGGACGCTCGCTCAGCGGTACTCTTTCTTGCAAGCAAAGCATCAGGCTGAGCTGAACGAGCTGGTCACGAGACAGAGGGTTGAGATTGAAAGACTGTTGGAAGGCGTGGTTTGAGATTAGCTATCATGATGTCCATAGTCAGATCGAAACAATGACGATGAGTTTTCCATCAAGCCTTGCAGGTCAGACTATTACGCTCGATCTACAAGCATCATTTTATTTAGCTAATTTTTCCCTGCAACGAAATACGTATTACAGCGTACATTGCCTCGGTGATCGGGTCGAAAATTTATGGATAGATGCGTGAATAGTAAATGCGCTGTTCGCAAACACATGAGCAGGAAGGCATTGAAATACCAAAAAGCCATCAGCCGAACTTATAACATGGCCCCACAGATACAGCTTTGCGGAAGAAAGCACCCGTATCCGTGCTTTCACTGTGCGCGCCGTGGAAGAGCGGCAGTAACCGCAGACTCTGCAGCAGATTTTCGAGACCCTGGGATGCGTTAGTATGCCGTCGACAAAAGGGAATGAATGTGGTAGCACTCACTAACACAGCAGAAAGACACGCCAACAGCTCCACCTCCAGCGCCGACCCAACCTTGACACCCCACGACGTGTACTTCCCCCGTTTCAAGTCGCACATCGCAAGCACCATATCCTGCTCCTTCCCGCCTTCCATCCACTTGCGCTGATACACATCGAACGAGATCTGTAGCCCCGTCCCCACAGCCAACGCCGCAGACAGCGCCGCCGACACCGACGGCCCCTTTCCCCTGACTTCACGTGCGAGCCCGTTGATGAGAATCGTCGCCCGGACCTCGAACCGCCCGGTGCTACTCTCCACCGCGCTGCACTCTAGTACCTTCCCCTCGCGCTCCAGCACCCTGTAGTTCTTTAGAAACAACTCCTGCAGCTCCTCCGGCGAGAGCACGCGCTGCACGCGGTCGCTGACGGCTTTGACCACGCTGGAGAACTCCTGCTGCAGCGTCCGTGGCAGCTTCAGGTTTGCGCTGCGCTCCAGCGTCCATGCCACGCCGCCCTTGCCGCTCTGCGAGTTCACGCGTATCACGCTCTCGTACGTCGCGCCGATGTCCTGCGGGTCCAGCGGTAGATACGGGACTTTCCAGATGTTCTTCTTGCCTGGTGTCGAGGTTGGGCGCTCCCACTGCTTGAAGCCCTTGTTGATGGCGTCCTGGTGGGAGCCGCTGTAGGCGAGGAAAACGGAGTCCCCTGCGTAGGGGGCGCGCGTGTGCACCGGGATGCGGGTGAGTTCCTCGACGGTCTTTCGGATGCCAGGTAGATCGGAGAAGTCTAGGTTAGGGTCCACACCTTGGGTGTAGAGGTTCAGCGCGAGGGTGACGAGGTCGACGTTCCCGGTGCGCTCCCCGTTGCCAAAGAGGCAGCCTTCCACACGACGGGCACCGGCGAGTTGGCCGAGCTCAGCGGCGGCGACGGCGCACCCACGGTCGTTGTGTGGGTGGAGGGAGACGATGACGGAGTCTTGAGGGAAGGCGCGGCAGAAAATCTCGACTTGGTCGGCGAAGGTGTTTGGGGTGCTCATCTCGACGGTTGCAGGGAGGTTCAGGATAAGCGGTACTTCTGGAGTGGGTTTCCATGCCTGTCGTACCGCATCGCAGAGCTTAATCGCGTAGGATGGGTCGGTGTCGGAGAAGGCCTGAAACCAGATTAGCTGGTGCCTTATCTGGATTCGACCGTACTTACTTCGGGGCTGAACATCAGGTTCCAGGTTGTATCTTGCCTTGTTGGGTCATCTTTTGTGATCTCCCGGGTGTAGGTCACACAGTCGACTGCCATATTGAGTATGTCCTCTTGCGTGAGGCCGAATATGGTGTCAAGGAAGGAATCGCTCGACGCGATGTATAAACTGATGGTTGCCTGTTTTGCTCCCGTCACACTCTCAACTGTCCGCTTGATGAACTCTCTTCGACAGGGCGATAGCACTTGCAGCCACACATCATCCGGGACAGCGTTCGGCGTCTCGACTAACCGACGGGTGAAATTGAATTCAGTATCTGAAGCTCCAGGGAAAGCTACGTCAATTTCTTTGAAGCCCATCTTGACAAGAAGATTGAAGTATGTCCACTTCTGCTCAACTGTCATGGGGTGTGCAAGACTTTGGTTGCCGTCGCGAAGATCTGTTGCTAACCATCGCGGAGCCTTTGTGATCTTCTTGGACGGCCATGTCCGGTCTTCGAGGGTAGGCGGTGAAAAGGACTCGTACTTTTCTGATGATTTGCGTAGCCTGTAACTGTTAGCAGGTTCTATCATTGCGAAGAGAATACTGAATGCAACTCACATAGGCATTGTGAAGGTGTTGCTTAGTGTTGGTCTGAAAAGTAAATTTTCCTACCCGCGTGTCGTTAAGATGACCATTCCTCGAACCAACGCCAACTTACATATGATTCACATCGTCAGTATGTCTGCTCACTGTATGCCGATCGTCACCATAAGACGTACCGAGCCAAGCCGAGCCGCCAAATCCGATGCAAGGTACGATCGGACCGGCACTTGTGCTGACTCGGTCTCGGTTAGCGCCCGGAAGCGGTAACGATCGCTTTCCGCTGATTTGTTTCACGCTTGACCTAGGGAAATGATCGCTGTACTGCGGCTGCGACACCGACGGACCGTCAACGTTCTGCAACTTCACGCCGTTCCGACATGGGTCTCTATGAGGATGGGGTTAATTCAAAATGGCCCGCTGCGCGCTGCTATCTCTAGCATCACACAGCATCGACTTGATCAACAGCTCATCAACGCCTTCTTCTCCAACAGTTTCCATTTCTCCCACACCCACCTTTAAAAATGCCCAAGACTATCCCTGTCCTCGACGCTGCTTGCCTGTCCAACGGCACAGCGCAGCAGCGTGCGGAGTTCAGCGCAAAGTTTCTTGAGGCACTGACTGAGTTTGGCTTCTGCAAGTTGGTCAACCACAGCGTACCTCTGCCAGTGGTTGAAGACACCTTCAACAAGATCAAGAGTTTCTTCAAGCTTCCTTTCTCTGAGAAGAAGGACATCATCAACGACCCCAAGAAGGGTCAACAGCGCGGCTGGAGCCCACCAGGCGAGGAGAAGACTTGGTGGCTGGAGAGCAACACTGGCGATGTAGAGTCGCCCAAGTTCAGCGACAACAAGGTAAGTCTCTTAACCTCATGCTCATGGAATCCATGCTGACATCCACAGGAATCCTTCGATTGTGGACACCCGAATGACAAGCACTTCCCCAACCGATGGCCCACGCAGGAAGCTCTGCCCGGCTACCAGCAGACCATGGACCGGTTTTTCTTCGACTGTGGTGACCTTTGCAGCAATCTCTTGGAGGTTCTCGCTTCGGCTATGGGCCACGAGTCCAAGCTCTTCTCCTCAAAGTGTACGCACGAAGCCACCACTATCCGCATCAACCACTTCCCGCCTGTCAAGCGCGAGACACTCGAGACAGGCCAGGTCAGCCGCATCTGGCCGCACAACGACTTCGGGATCATCTCACTCGTGTTCCCCGACCGCACTGGCGGGTTGGAGTACGAAGACCGTGAGAACCCGGGCAACTTCATTCCGATGCCCTACAACGGCGACGACGAGGTTGTGGTTATTGCATCTGAGACGATCCAGCGCTGGACCAACGGCAGCGTGCGGGCTGGTCTGCACCGCGTCACCAAACCTCACGAGATGGACCCCAACGCCGACATGGTCCCAGAAAGATGGAGTCTGGTGTACTTCGTGAAGGCCGACCGACACGTCAATGTTGGCCCGCTAAAGGAGTTCATCACAGGGGAGGAGAAGCCGATGTACGAGGATCTCACTGCGCTGGAGTATCAGGCGATGAGGAATGCGGTTCACTACCCAGAGCCAGAGCAGATGGAAGCTGTGGCAGCATACTGATGTGGTGTGGAGTGAGGAAGGGCGTGTTGTGCAGTGTGGTTGGAGACGTTTGTGTCGGCGCTTTCCTTGAATAGCATAGCTTGTTTAGAAATCTACGTCATCACCTTCACTATCACTGGCTCACCCTTCCATTGCGTCGGACTGTGATTTCGTAATCGACACAACGCAACCGTCGCTTTGTCAATTCTTTCCGTGGTTCCCACGATAACTTCTGTGGTTGTACCTTCACGCTGGCGCTCGCAATCCATGTATCCTTCGCTCGGAAACCGCTTTTACCGAAACGGCAGCCGTAGCCTTCACAAGCAACATATCACTCGACCAGCAGGTCATCAATTTATATGATAGTAACGCGATTTGCCAACAAGAGGCGACAAGGATGCCGCTGGCGGGGCGCAGGAGGCTGAAAGCCCAGACTTCACTTTGAGGGCCTCAACGTCACTCAGAAGACCAGTCCCAACTCAAGTCTTTCACCTAGCGCATCTTGTCTTGAGAGGACTTCACTGCAGATCAGTGCATCAAAGAACTTACCTCAAGACCCAAAGCAGCTGGAGTAGGTTACCATATTCCTATGTGTCACGAGTTCAACTATGCGCTCCATTGGTAGACAGAGCAGAGCTTTGTGCAGCCGATCTATGCAAGAAGTTTCGAGATCTACAGAATTGCTACAGAGCTGCATTTCGCCGCGCAAGTGTCCCAAAAAGTAGCGCATAGCCAGTAGTGCAAGTTGTAAGGCGTAGAAAAACTTTCGTCAAGTCTATATTCACAGCGTGAGCTGATGCAGTCTAATTTGGGCCACATGAACCATCGCCTCCCGAAAACTTGTTAGTACAGCATAGTGGCAGTATGCTCTACACCCAGCCCACCCGTTTCCCCAGAATACTTGAGCCACCCAGGAGGGCTGTAACCCCCGTGAACACAATCAACGTTCCATATCCGCTTCCGTACGCAAAGCCCACGCTATCCTTCCATGGCAGACCTCGGATTAACACCTCGCTTAGTGGTCCGCTCGCCACGTTGCCGATGCCTCTTCCGGCAGCCAGGCAAGCAAACACAATGCTGGGATCAGCCGTCTGTCTCTTCTTCGTCACATCGCGCATGATGCCGGGCCATGCGCTCGTGAAGCTGCCAGCGAAGAAGCCATAGATGAGACAAAAGACGTAGAGAGGTGCAAGGGACATGGAGAAGCCCCAGACGATGAAGACAGAGATGGTAGTTCCGATGGTCGAGATGAGGATGCATGTGGTCACATGCCACTTGTCGACGATGGACCCCATGGCGACGCAGCCAAAAACCGAAGCCACGTTGAAGAGGATGACGGTCAGTGCACTCAGCGTGCCCGACGCCCCAATGCTACGCGCATAGGTGGGCAGGTAGATTGAGGGGAGGAAGAACCCGAGGGCCTCGATCGTGTTGCACGCCTGATGAATCGTGAAGGTCGACGTCTTGAGGAACGAGAAATCGATCTTGCGCGCTCGTTGCTTTGGGGCGATCGGGATTCTGGGCTTGACGAAGTAGAGCAGAGGCGCGGTAAGTACGAAGAGGCAAATTGCCCACACGCGGAGGGTCGTGCGGAAGCCGTAATCGCGCAGCATCCATTCCATGACAAGAGGAAGGATGACGCCCGCAAGGCCAGTGCCTGCCCACATGATTCCATACGCGAGGCCCTTGCGCTTATGGAACCACTCGTCCATGTACAAAATGCATGGCGAATAGGTGAAGCTGCCACCAATGGCATAGATGACGCCTTGTGAGACGATGAGCTCCCCTGTGTTATTCGACAGCGAGCTCAGTGCTAATGCGAGACACATAACGAACAATCCGCAGGATGTTGCCCAGCGCTGATAACTCGGCCACATTTTCAGTAGCGAGAAGACCATGACCAGATCCAGATACATGATGCCCTGGACTTCAGTCAGCGCCATCCTTCTATGCAATATCGGGCCGAATGCTCGGGCACTTCTCGTGGTTCAGAGCATCGCAACCTTTAGCCAGGCGGGCCAACTTACCATCGCGCATGTGCCGATTACGGCAATATTGCCACTCCCCGCAAACGGCTCATGAGTTGAATAGTAGTCCTGGAAAACGCCGAATGAGAAGGGGAAACCTGCAGGACGTTAGCGAAATCCGACTCGCTACTCGGATATCGTATGCACGTTGCTGCATGCAGCAAGCATGATACGTCACAGAGCATACTCACCCCAGACCAGGGCCTCAATCACGAACGAGGCAGCTAGAAATAGCCATGCATCTTTCCCGCCATCCACAGGCGGCAATTGCTGCGCAAGTTCCTCGCCACGGTCTTCGAGCTCGAATTCGGACGACGCCGGAGTTGCGTCAGCCATGATCAAATTGGGGGTTTCGTATGCAGCGTGCAGGTGCAGGTCCACAAGGAAGATCGCAGGCACACAGAACTAGATTGAGGGTGTCGTGTACACGTTGCGTGCCCGCGTTTGTACGGTGAGGACCAGCGTCTTTTGAGCTGGGGTGCTCGCCCCCACGCTAGTCCTAGGAAGTGTTAGACAAAGCGCTCGATGACTCTTGCGGGCTAGCCCCGCGAATTCGCAATGATAGCCGTCGGAAAAGACGGGGGGACAGTGCGCTAAGCAAGATCAACACGCCGGCTTGCTGTGAACGGTATGTATATGCACTCAGTCCCGAAAATCAAACAACTGGCTGTCTCCTGTACCCCAATTTTTGATCCTTCGGCATTCTTGGAAGGACTTGGAAAACCCACTGCCTATTACTCAGCCAGCACTTGTCTCCATGGGCTTTAGTAGCATGCGGACCGTCGGACCGCTCGCTAGGGAACGCACCTGCGGACCGAAGCGACGATGGATTGCAGGCTTCGGCTCCTCTGTATCCACACAACTACAACCGTGTATCGCGCAATCACGACGACTATAATGACCAGATGGAAGACGCCATGGTTCGAGTGAGAGCAGCTAAGCCATGGCGCCAGGAATCGTCTCACCGCAGCGCTCATTCGAGCAAGACAGCGCATCCTCAGGTCCAGCAAGACTCGATGCATCCAAACTGCGCGTCACGAAGACGTTACATCCATCGAAGCTGCCGCCGGCCGAAGACCTGACGTTTGGCAGTCACCACACGGGTAAGATGGCCTGACGCGAACAACGCAAACGAGTGGGTCAGACGATGCTCATGATTCGTGCAGACCACATTCTCCAAGTCCGGTGGACCTCAGAACACGGCTGGCAAACGCCCCAGATCGCGCCATACCAGCACCTGGCCCTCGATCCTGCAGCTGCCGTTCTCCATTATGGATTTGAGTGCTTCGAAGGCATGAAAGCGTACAGGGATGCTTGGGGCAGCGTCAGATTGTTCAGGCCTGAGGTTAATCTTGACCGCCTCAACCGCTCAGCTGCCCGAATCGCGCTGCCAACCTTCGATGCTGACGAGCTCCTCAAGCTCATCGCTCGCTTTGTGAAGTTAGAGGAGCGGTTCATATACGGGTAAGCAACTGGACCGGCCTGCGTCCGAAGTCGGCCAAAAACCCTAACCGTGCTGTCGCAGAAAACCGGGGTACTCGCTTTATATCCGTCCGGTCATCATCGCAACCAATTCTAATTTGGGTGTCGCTGCCCCCACATCCGCCCTCCTGTACTGCATTGCATGTCCTGTCGGTCCATATTTTTCCGCAGGATTCAAGGCCATTACCCTAGAAGCCGCAAGCAGCGTTGTGGCGACGAGAGCCTGGCCTGGAGGGGCTGGCAACCATAAAATCGGAGGCAACTATGCGCCATGTATGTATCTCCTCGGCCTAGTCCGGCCACTCTCGATGATGGGAGGCACCTCAACAATTGGTGGCGAGTCCCGAATTTTGTGACGCATGCTGATTCTTGCCTTGTATAGGTATTGCTCCGGAGAAAGCAGCCAAAGCGCGAGGGTTCCAACAGCTCCTCTGGCTGTTTGGTGACGATGACCGTATCACGGAGGCCGGTACCATGAACCTCTTTATAGTGTTGCGGACTGAACAAGAAGGATGCTTCGAGCTGATTACGCCGCCGTTGGACGGTATGATCCTGCCTGGCGTAACACGGGATTGTGTCTTGAGTCTGGCCAGGGAAAGGCTCGCGCCTTCGGGGTGGACCATTAGTGAGCGCGAAATATGCATGTCAGAAGTCGTGCACGCAGCAGGGGTGGGGAAGCTGGTCGAGGTGTTCGGAACAGGGACAGCCGCTGTCGTCAGCCCTATCCGCGCGATCAAGTATCGTGACACTCTAGTTCAATGCGGACTATCCCGCCATCAGAGCGCGGGAGCGATAACGGCGCTGTTTAAGGAGTGGATTGAGGCTAGGCAATATGCTGTGGAAGAGCACCCTTGGAGCGTTCCGGTCAGTGAAATCAGCTAGCCATAGTGAAAACAGGATCGAGAGCGGCACTCACATGGATTTGGCCCCCAAATAAAAGAAAGACTTTAGTCTGACCCACTTGCAATTTTTGACAAGCCAGAAGAGTGTTCTTGTGTACGAACCTTGCCCTGGTTAGGCTCCGAAAACGTGCTAACGGGATGCATGGTGCTCTCCGCAAAAGTGGGTCTGCTCCTTGGGGGAGGCTATGCCTACGCCTCGTCATGCTGATCGCGAGGGTCTGCGACCAGGTCTGAGCGAGTGTCGCCCGCATGCGCCGGAGTTTTGAGATTTTAATTGAGGCCTTCCCCAAGTGGAATGGCTCCTTTCGAGCAGACCAGGACGACACTCTGATTGGTCTACAACCATCCTCACAGAAGCCGAATTCTTGGTTACATCTTACGTGGTGCACACAAAGACTATTGGGGTCCAATCGTATCTCTTGTTGATGTCATATCGCTCGTCTGCCCTATTCAGCTGTGTCTGAGCGTGCAGGTGCTCGGTGTCTGGTTGTTGCCACAGGGTACCTGGTCCTCCACATAGAGCGCGCGGGATGCCCTTAGATCTGAATCACCAAGCGGCCATTGCACTCGCAAAACCTTCAACTCATGGAGCCGAGCGGATATCGGAAAATCACACGCCGTAAAGGTGCATGTGTTAACTGTCGGCAAAGAAAAGTACGATGTAAGGGGGCGGCACAGCTTGATCGTTCTGTTGTGTGATTGGTTATGCTGATGGTTGCAGGCGATGGAGCAGCAACGTGCTCGCAGTGCCTTGTGAGCGCCCCTGTGGTGGCAATGCACGTTATTCGGAGCGACTAACAATGGATGGTGTAGAAGCTGAATTTGCAATGCGGCTACAGCAACAATACGACCAACCGAAATGAGAGACCCCGTCGGAATACGCTTGAGATAAGGACCGAAAGGAGTCAAGAACCACAGATCGATGTGAACAATGACCTACCGCGAAGCATCGACAACTTCACGGTTAGTCCCAGTCAGACTACTAACGGGACAGATGTGGGAACCTTCTTCTTGGACTCGACGCTGTAAGCCTGTCCAGTCCAAGACTTGCACCTTATCTAACACAGATAACAGAAACACAGGCCTGTCGTTCCCGACTCCAGCTATCGAGGGTATCGGCCCGCAGATGTTGACACCAGACGTTAGCGACGACGTATCTCCCTGGGCGAGCGGCGCCGCATCCGCGTCATGCGATGAAGATCACCCGCTGGACCATAGCATAGACCTAGGTGATAGTTCGCATCAGAAGAATAGGGTGTGGCCTGAAGAGCTTTATAGTACGTGCAGAACCGATTTTGTTGTTGCCTTCTTGCTAATACTCGAGAGAGGACTTCTCGTCATTCGCAGTTGTCCGCTTTATCGGTCAGTCGGCGGGCGACTTGCGTGCCTCAGGTAGGGATGAGGATCTTCAGCATCGCATATGGAACAAGGTTCGTGGGCCCACGAGAGTGGATGATCCACACAAGGGACAGACACAAGCAGCGCTGCCGTCTTATGCACAGCCGGAGATCTTGCAGTTTATCGATTGTAAGATTACCCTGAAATGCGACTCCCGGAATCCGCTAACCTGAGCTGATAGTGTTCTTCCAGGAACACTATAGGTACGCATATATTTGCCAAGCTTCGAGAGACTCTATGTTGATACCTGCAGCTACCCGATTTTCGTCAGCAGGCAGCTTGTTGTGGAGATATTGATGGAGGCCATGCGGTCGGCTACTCAGATAGAGCCAAGCGCACTGATATTGTTAAATTCAGTCCTTGCGATCGGCTGTCGTGATGCTCTACGCAAGCATCGGATGAAGTCTGAAAAGACGTCCTCGGTATCTCCCGTGCGTCCGCTACAATACTTTCAATGCGCCTTGGACCGCCGCGCGAAGCTCTCGAACGGCCCGCCAACGGTGCTGAAGCTACAGGTACGGACCATCTTCTGCCATCAGAGCCGCTGCATACTCATGTCTTGACTTAGGCTCTTGTTTCCATGGTAGGTGTCTAAAGCAAGTAGTATGAAGCGATCTGATTCGGCCTAGATTTTATTCGTGCATCGCGGGCACGATTCAGCTTTGACAAGATCTTTACTGTCGCAAGCAATCAGCATGATCTCTGATCTCAGTCTGACTACCCCAACGGCAAGCGGTACAGCGACCACCAACCCAGAAGAAATTGAGCGTATGTTCTGGCTTCTCTATTCTATTGAGAAGCCACACGCTCTTCGGTTCGGAAGTCATTCTGTAAGTCTTAGCTGTCGTGGCCTTTCTTGATATAGTATTCTGACAGTCTGCTCAGGTAGTCGACGACGATCTACTCGTATACCACGCACCCTCGAAAAAGCGATCGGGTCTCTTCACCCAAGGCGTGACTGACTACTCCGGCTGGGAGATCGTGAATTACCGATACGCCCGCCTATGTTCGGTGATTGTGAAGACGTTGTATAGCCACCTCTCCCTACGTATGACAGCAATTGAAGTGTCCGCGGCAATCGAGAGATTATCTGGTATGCTTGAGTCTTGGAGGTTGTCAATACCAGCTGCATATCGCCCCGACCGGGATCTGGACGGCCCAGAATGTCACGAGCATGCCGGAGATGCGATCATTAGGTCGGAAATATCCCTCAGATATGCGGAAGTATCTCTCGCCATCCATCGATGGGTTCTTGCTACAAGCGATTGTCCTCCGGAACTGGTGAAGGCTCACGTATCGAGCAAATCTCAGTGTGCAATGATAGCGAAACGAGTCCTTGGGGCAGCGCATTCATGTCGAACGGACTCTGGAACAGACTGGTAGGTCATTCCATGCCCCCAAAACCGATGCGACCCCCGCTCGATTCGCGATCTGGCTGACATTGTATCAGGCCTGTTGTCATGCTTCCGGCCTTATCTGCCATGGTTCTGTATATCCTGATGAGAAGAGGCGATGAAGGAGGAGATTGTTTGCCCTACCTCGGCATAGCATCGGGTTTCTTTGGCAAGTTGTGTGTGAAAGCCGAAACCAACGCGGATCTGTTCGCGGAGGTGAGTGAGCTGTTCCTAGCAGCACATCCAAAAACGCTGGGTCAGTATCAAACACCACCAGAGTCGATGAGAGGTTCTATCGAAGGTGACCCGTTAAGACTGCAAATGGACCACAGGGGAATATGCGAGACAACGGGCGATTTTGGCTGTTTTGATTTTCCACAAGATATCGCCGAAAGTATATTCGACATTACCAGTTTAGACGACATGATGATCCCAACGTAAACAAATAAAATAAAATAAAAGATCGTGTCGGGCATATGGGCTGTTTAATCGATATGAAGTGTTCCAGATCGAACGATTGAAATGTACCTACCAAGCGAGGGCTTCGTTCTTGAGGTCGTCCGCGAAAGGGTCACTCTGGCCGGTCGCTAATTGACGCCGTCGCACGTTTGCCTGTGAGCGAACACCTTCTTCGTACCACGGTGATAGTTGGCGTCTGAGCTCCTCATATAGTTTGATCTGGCTGTGGAATGCAAGGCTTGCCTCGATCTCACCGATACCACTTAGCAACTCTTGCTTACGACGCTCCGGGATCTCGAATCGACCAATAACAACATTTTGATCGTTTCGTAAGGTCTGCTGTTCAAGATTGATCTTGATACATTGTCCTGTATTCGATTCGGTCACAATGCGGTTTACCACATCTGCATTCACCTGCGCTAGAAGCAGGCCGTTCTTGAAAGCATTGTTGTAGAAGATGTCTGCGAAGCTGGGAGCAATTACGCAACGGAAACCAAAATCTTGCAATGCCCAGACGGCATGCTCCCGAGAGCTACCACATCCGAAGTTAGGCCCTGTAGCCAGGAGGATCGATGCACTGCGAGATTCAGGGCGGTTCAAGACGAAATTTGGCTTAGGGCTCCCGTCCGGGTTGTATCGAAGATTGGAAAAAAGAGCATGACCTAGGCCAGTGCGCTGAGTGGTTGTACAAAATTGCTTGGGAAAGATGGCGTCTGTGTCGATATTTGCTCGCTCGATAACGGCTACAGATCCCTTGATGTTGTCTTCGAAACGAGAGTTATTGGTAGCTTGTTGCGCTACCTGTTCGGCTGCATGCTTTGAATGCTCAGATCCAGATCCTGAAAAGCTTCGTCTTCCAGCACCCTGACCGTAGTAAACTGAGTAAGCCTGATTCATGCTATCGTGGTGTTCTTTTACGTGCTTTTTGACGGCTGTCCACACGCGTTTGGCTTTGCTTGGTGACCCAGAGTACTCCGACGAGGTGGATATGAGCGAGGATTGCGAGGAACTGTCCTCCTCCGACAGTGTTTCACTATCACTCGAGAATCCTACATCGAAATCGACATTAACGTGCTGTAAGCGTGCAGCAGGCCCAACGGATTTCGCAACCTGAGAAGGTGCCGCCAGTGTGCCTTTGATTGCAGTGGCAGCGGCAACAACCGGAGAGACGAGGTGTGTTCTTCCGGCTGTTCCTTGTCGACTTTCGAAATTGCGATTACTTGTACTGGCACATCGCTCTGTCGGTGCAAGAGAGTCCTCATTCAAGCCCACGCACATGCTACACCCGGCCTCCCTCCACTGGAATCCAGCGCGCTTGAAGATTATGTCAATCCCTTCGTCTTCGGCAGCACGCTTGACGAGGCCCGACCCAGGCACAGCAAGGGCTAGCTTGATGTTAGGTGCAATGGTGTGCCCTCTCAAGATCTGAGCAGCCGCGCGGAAATCTTCTATGCGGGCGTTGGTACACGAGCCGATGAAGACCTTGTCCACCGCAATATCTGCTACATTCGTTCCAGGGGTAAGACCCATGTATGCCAGAGCTTGAAGGCAGCCCTCCTTCTTGACTGGATCCGAAAAGTCGCTGGGAGCAGGCACCACGCCGGTGATTGGAATGACCTGTTCCGGTGAAGTTCCCCAGGTGACCGTTGGCGTTACGTCGTTGGCATCAATTTCCACCACTTTGTCGAAGACGGCACCTGCGTCGGTCCGGAGTGTCTTCCAATAGGCTTCCGCCATGTCCCAGGTTTCACGTGGCGCCATCTCGCGTCGCTTGACGTAAGAGATCGTTTTCTCGTCTGGGGCAATGAGTCCGGCTCTTGCACCGGCCTCAATCGACATGTTACAAAGTGACATGCGACTTTCCATACTGAGGTCTTCGATCACAGGCCCACTGAACTCAATTACCGAGCCGGTTCCACCAGCCGTACCTAGTTTGTGTTAGCCTATTTTTGATGAGTATCTTCAAGTATGCCTGAGAACGGCTTACCAATTGAGCCAATTATGTATAGCATAAGGTCTTTTGATGTCACACCGTCTGCGAGACGCCCGCGAACTACCACGTTCATGTTACGACTCTTCGTGGACACGAGAGTCTGCGTGGCCAGGACGTGCTCAACCTCGCTGGTGCCGATTCCGTGAGCGAGGGCACCGAAAGCTCCATGGGTACTGGTATGGCTATCCCCACAGACAATTGTATTTCCAGGGAGGGTGAAGCCTAGCTCTGGTCCGATGACATGAACGATACCCTGCCTCTTCGATCGAAGACCGAAGTAGGGGATATGGTGGCGCTTGACGTTACGCTCTAGTTTCTGGACCTGAATGCGAGAGTCCTCGCGGGTGAGGTATGTTGATGCCTTCACGCCTTGAGGACGTTCTGATGTCGGCACATTGTGGTCGGATGTCGCAAGGGTAAGCTCAGGACGCCTCACAGAGCGACCGTGTTTGTCCAGCCCTTCGAAGGCCTGTGGGGAAGTGACTTCATGGATGAGGTGGCGATCGATGTAAAGTAACACTGTGCCATCCTCCCGCTCAGCCACAACGTGAGCGTCGAAGATCTTCTCGTAGAGCGTGCGAGGCCGAGTGACGGAATCCATGGCTGAGCTACGACGGCATATCCAGAGTGTCCTTAGGGGACGGCATTTCTGTGGTCTTCATACTGTTGCATCGGTTCACTCCTGTGCCACGAAAGACAGCCCGGTCCGACGTGGGACGCACCGGACCGAACTCGCAGATCAACTCGCATCCATCGCCGCATCTGGAGGGTGATCGTCTGCTCAACAAACGTTCCGGCACGTCGCCAGCGAGACTGGGTCTAGCTGTCTCTGCGCTCCGTTCGGATACACGATGTTGTTTCAAAGTGAGGAGCAAGAGTGCGAGTCGCTTTAGAGTACCGGCAGCGGAACGCCTGCATAGGCTAGTGCATACTGGGAGCGCCTGCCAGCTGCCCCAGCATGCCTTCCTGCTTACTGTGCAGTTGACAAGAAAGACAGTTTGCAAAAGCACATGAAATGAAATGCTGCAACAGTGGTTCCCATGGTTCATGATGGACATAACGGGATGCCAGGGCAGAACGTACAGTGCGATGGCGTTTTGTGGTCGGGGACGGTTGGGGACGGCGACGAGGGCACGCCAAGACGCTAAATTGCTAGCATCGATTAGCCAGGTCCACGACCACTCTCAACATCTCAGTCCATCTCCCAAGAATTAACAACGTATGTTTAAATTACCGGGACTACTCCAATCCCCTGATCCAGAGGTATGGAGCAGTACCGATTTTGCACCATGTCGAGCAACTGTGCAACGTCGGGTGCACTTGCAGAACCTTTGGATCGGCACCCGTGGCCCGCGCATGCATCCCAAGTGTCACGAGAGCAACGAGCAAGATGTCTGAGGCCCAGGTAGGCTAGATCAATATACTGCGTTCGGTATCTACGTGTAGGTACAAGACGTTGGATAAGGAGAAAAGGTCTTCTCCCCTATCCAGCGTAGATCTATCTTCTCGCTTCGTCGCACGCCCTCGCCAAGGGTGGCTAGCGCCATGCTTTGACCAATCAGCTAGTAGACGGGCCACCCATCTAATAATCTGTTGACTGACTGCCAGCGCGCGATATCTCTAAGATATACTACTGCCAGCAGTATATCCATGCTTGTCAGGTAGCCTCTAAGGTTACCGTGACACCAAGTAGCAACGGCGGATGCTTCACCCAGCTATCGTACATATATCAAAAAGCTCACTAGTACGGGGATAAACCCTCTAGAGGCTCTGGAGGGCGAATTAGACTGGCAGAGCAGCTCCACTCATGTTTCTTCGGCCAATGCTGATCCCCACAAAAAGACAATCTACGTTCCAGGTATGAGTCACTTGTATCGGAGTTTTGAACCTGTTTAATTCATGGAGGATTCAGCATCTGTACGTATTGCACATGCTTTGACTCAGTGCGCTTGCAGGTTCGCCTCCGAAGTGGAATATGGCCGACGTACCATGTACGTACGAAACCCTCAACACACTTGAAAATTCTGACTTACCGAGAATCTTGAATAGAGGTAGATTGATCTAAGCACATAGTTTGGTGCGCTTCGACATCTTTGTACCTCTTACGATTACTCACAACCGTACTTCGATTGCGACGGAGAAGTGCTAGAAAGTCTCTCTTCCCGTTCACATCAGAAGGCAACTCGGCGGCGAGAGATATACCTCAATCTTTTCGCAATTTACTCCGATCAAATGCAATGCACCTCGAATTGGATGGCAAAACATATAGAACTTATAACCACCGACGCCCTGCCCTCAACAGACTATCCGCAACTTTCAGTCTTCACATAGTAGCGAACACTCTGTCCATACGGAGAAGACCTGTGCCTGAGATTTCGTGGGAAAGAACAGAGAAGGTGTTTCTGAGCGGTATACCCTGTATGAGCCGTACTAGTTCTTAGAGACCGCTAATGAGGCTCAACTCCAAGTTTCAAGGAGCCAGCATTACGCTGCGGGAGCTTATGCAAAGGCAACTTGTACTGATGGTGATTTTCAGTCGCTTGTCACATATAATCTCAGAAGGAATAAGACATATTCAGAGGCTCTTTCTGATATGGGAACAGAACACTTATACTTATGTGAGTGAATGAACTGGATTGATCTTACAACTAATAATACAAACTAGCTTTCGATTCCTGCAACAAGCTTAGGCCGATGAAAAGAGTCTACTCATCCGTAACCTCGAAGCTGTCGTAAAACGTGTCTGAGTCGAAATCATCAGCAACCGTCGTCCCAGCCTAGCCGACAAGAATCTTTCCGTTCGTCTTAGCCGCTAACAGATCCATGACCCACTTACCAGCATACTCAATCGCCTTCTCTGGAGTATCGCTCAGCGGAATCAAGAATCCCTGGGTTTCAGCGGGAGTGAACTTGAGGTCAGGGATCTTACCCGACAAACTCAATGGCCATCTCAGAGATATAGTCCGAGACGTCTCGCTCGTTGTTGATATCGCTGTAGAAGCGCGTGAAAATGTTCCCTGCGACTGCGCGGCTCGCATGGCCGACGTGGATCTGCTTGTCGATGCGGCCTGGACGGATAAGCGCCTTGTCGAGATTTTCAGGTTCGTTGGTGGTCATGATGAGGACGACGCCATCTGCAAGTGCGTCGATCGCATTAAGTAGGCCGCTCAGCGAGATGGAACCAGTAGGGGCATTCCCGTGGGTTGGTCGCGATGATCGCGTAATGTGGGCGAAGAAACCACCTTCAGCCAGCTCAGTGTCCGAGTTTGGCTTCTCTTCCCCGTTCTTAGATGCATTCGGGGAGTCTTCAGAGATTGACACCTTCTCACGTCCGATGCCTGCGGAATCTATGTCCTCTAAAAGCACGACTGAACCATGTCTCGCAGACAGGAAAAGTTCCACTAGGTGGCCCCCATTGCGGACCTCGCCGATAGTGATATTATACAGAGAGGCCCGAATGTGACCAGCGAGTGCCAGTGAGATGGAGCTCTTCCCGGTGCCGGGCGGGCCCTGCAAGAGGATACCGCGCTTGTATGGAATACCGCTGGCAGAGTATCACTTCGCACGGTCCTTGGAGAGGAACCGATCGATGCCACTAACAATATCAGCCTTTACCTGCTCATCGAGGTCGATTGTACTCAACGGGCGGACAGGCTTGATGCACTGGTCCCACATTTGCAGACAACGCGCGTTCGAGCTCTGGGCAACCGCGAAGACGGGCGTAACGCGCGACTCCTTGACTTCTTCGGTGGAGACGTAGTCAGCGAAGCGTTGGAGCAAGGTACCAGATGGGTCGAGGGAATACACGGTGATGCGCTCACCGGAAAGTTCGTAATAATCACGTGCGCCGTACTCGTTCCGATTCCCCCAGATGCTCTGTTCATCCTTCTTCTCTTCAGCCTTTGGAGTCTGAAATGAGAAATACAATGGGTGCTTTTGGAAGAAGAGTTTCCCACCCGTCATAGCTGTCCGCTTATTGCCCACGAAGTCTTGCGTCTGTGTAATGGTGTTCCACTCGCCCGAAGAAACGGTGTACTTCAGATGGCGATTGGCGCGGCTAGCCCCTTGGGCATCAAGCCACTTCTGGATGCCGCATGTGGTCTTGTGCTCAATAGGGAGCGTGATGCTGGAAGTCAAGTGCTCCATAATGAGAGGTTTGGCATAACCCCAAGCGAAGCGAATGTCCATAGCAGCACCAAATGCGATCAACATCTTTCGAGTGATGGAAGTTATGTCGAAATTAGCCTTGCGCTTCAAGAAACCGTAAAGCCACTTCCAGAGCGGTGCGAGAGGACCCAACCCTTCAGGAGCCACCGCAGCGATAGCGATTTCGAACGCTGAGCCTGCAGCGGACACACCTGTACCAGCAGGTGAGGAAAGACTAGACATAAGACCGAATGAAGGCCGAAGACCTGGGACGAAGGTGGTAGTCATACTCAAGAACGAGTTTGAAAATCGAGAAGTCGGTGTGCGGAGAAATCGCAGTGAGTTCTCCAAGGTAGGCTGCTTGGTCCCGAGTCTCTCACAGCTGATGGTATGTGCAAGTCAACGAAGGCTCCTTTATGTGAATGAGAGATCCAGAACAACATTGTGCACCCATAGCTGTGCACTCTGATCGAACAACACAAAGGACAAATATATGCCTTGTGTAAACATGGTGACTCTAAAGTATGACCCTGTCCAATGTCCAACATAGAAAATTACCAACGGGCTTTAAGTCGAGACTTAGATCGATGCCTGTTCTCTCGTTGATGTCTCTCAAATGACAGAGTTCTGTGTCATTACAGCATACGCCACTGCGTATGGCATTCAAACCATCACCCTCCTCTTTCCCAGACTGAGGTTCGACAGCCCCGTACTGACCCTCTCCCATTTGCTCTGGGTTCTCGACCCACTCTCATCTTCCCACACGACTCCCAAGCCTTGGCCAATGCCAGCGTCCGCATCGCCGCTGTCAACCACCTCGATACCCCATCGCAGTTTCCCAGTCTCGCTTCTGAACCAGCCCAGCCTTACGAGTAAGTTTTCATCCTGCCGCAGAGCTTCTATGCCGTGGTCTTTAACTAGCGTGAGAAGATGATCGCTCCCAGCTACAAGAAGCATGACGTCGGCCATGCTCTCGATGTTGCGATGTAGCGGTGATAGAAACCTCCTGTGTAGAAAGCTAATAGCAATGGTGATAAGAAGAAGTGAGACAAGAATACCGAATGAGAGCCATGTTGCGACATGATTCATTCTCAATAGCTGGACTCTATGATCCAGCCGCGCGTCTACAGTCGCATCCGGTTTCGCTGGCGGATATGTCTCTGGGTCCTCTTGTTTTAGTGTCTTGGTCTTCTCGTCGAACACAACCTTCTTGCCCAGATCAGGCATCCGGTCTCCCGGCTGTTGGTATACTCGCCGCGGCATCGCATCTGTATCCCCCGTAGCGAAGTGGGCAAAGAAGGTTCCAATAGTCTTATCTACTAGTTCCGAATATAGTGTAGTGTTGGTCAAGAGTGCAGTGGTATTTTTATCAGCAAGGTAGTGCATGCAGTAGGACATCAAGTCCATTCCGGACTGATCCTCGCGAATGAAAAATGGTGCGCCAGTTCGCGTGTAGTTTGGATAGATGGAATCAAAGGTCCAGACATTCGTTTCATCGTCCGATGTAACGTAACCGATCTGTGGTGCTTTAAGCAGTGAAGAGAGGAAATAGATACCGTAACTGTGGCGGGTAAGCACTAAGAGGGTTGATACGATCGTATCGACGTACCTTGACGTGACATTGCCATTTTGTTGATAATCATCATTCGGGGACTGGCCTGCATCGCTGCTATTGTGCGTATAACTAACGAATACATCTTTCCACGGGTCATTGTAAGGCTTAGGATCCTCCATAAGCTCAAAATTACTGACGCCACCATCTTGCCCAACAGTCACCCTCGCACTGGCGATTTCGATGACTGGTTGGCAGTCCACTGACTGAAACTTTGGCACTTCGGTGAACATGGAGAGATTGAGCCTTGTCTGAGTGTCGGCGCAACCGTAGGTTGCTGGATAGATTCTCTCGTCGTACGCTCTGGAACTCAGCGTGAAATTATCGCGAAGAAAGAAACCAGACTGGGCAGCTCCCTGCATCCAAGCTGCGGTAAAATTGATTGGCCATTGGGAGAAGCGGTACGGAAATCTACCTGGCATACCGACACTGTAGTCATTCCACATGGCACCAGTCATTAAGGCGTTAGAACCGCTTGCGCAGAACTGGAGACCGTTGCCTTCGTAAAATGGAGTGCCGTAAAGTGTGTAATTTCCGATGAAGTATCCTCTTTCAATGCCTTGAGGGTTTGCCGAGGTATTCCAGATATTCTTATCGGTGAGATCGTAGGTAAGAAGCCACGAGTCTTCGTGAGAGACCTGATAGCTTTGCGACGTGGAGCTGCAAGTTGCCCGAGCTCTTATCGCTTGTGTCATGACGGTCATGCTCTGATTATTCGTTACTTCAGACAGTTCAACTGGTGTGAAAGCCCAGCCGTCTTTACTCCACGCTGGCTCATCAGCTCCATGGACGATCTGATTGGTAGCGCTATACAGCCAGGTAGAGTCTTTGGTCCAATAGATACCGTAATCAGAATTGAAGGTGACGATTCTCTCCAAATCGGCTGAAGATAACACGCTTGTATCGTTATTCTGAAACTGATCACTGCTCACCGAAAAAGAGTTGCGAGTACTCGCAATCATTGGGAGACGCCGAAGATCTGTCGTGATATTCAGGCGCGTCTCTGTTGACTTGTACCCGTTCTCACGTGCAAACAGTGCGGAAGCTGTGATTACGACTACAAATAATCAGCAATGGTCCTTTAGTGTGACCAACTTTGGTACCTACAGATCTGGCACATTATGTTGCCAATGATTACGAAGAACAACAGCCAATGGCGGTTCCGAGCTGCACGAGAAGAGCTCTTAATCCAATTGGTGGCACTGTAGTGCATTCCCGGACCGTCTTTCCATGGCGCACCCCCGGGCTGCGTCATCGCGTTGAAAGGCTGTAGCTGGCAGAACTTTTGGTGTATGCCATCCCACCACATACCGAGTATTACCGCCAAAAAAGTTGGAACAATGGAGAAAGGCGTAAATCTAGCGACATGACCTGAGATTTCTCCGAGTTCTACCTGGTTTACAAACAAACTCTGATAGAGACGATTTCCCGTTGAATAATCATAGAGTATCGAGATTCCTATCGCGATTAATATCAAGTAAATTGCTAGGCCGATAAGTGAAGTGATGCGCAGCGTTGTTGGCTTCCATTCGTGCACCGATGTGTTTATTTTCAATTCACGGCTTGTATCGTTGCTCTTCAAACTTGATGTCTGGTCGTGTTCCTGCAGTTTTGGATCAGTGCTATATGTCGTGCTCTGAAAGCATCTTCGCGTCTCGTCCGAAGAGGCGATGAACAGTGGCTTCCATGCTGCTTTGTTCCATTGCCCTGATGCAATGAGGTCAGCAATGCCTTCTGTGGTGGAAGGATTACTCTTCAAGTTGAGCGACCGTCGAGTCGTGCCACACTGCCAGGCCAGTGCAGCAAGAAACAGAGCGCAAATGCCATAGAGAACGGAAAGCGCTATTCCCGTCCCTTGAAACACTTCCACACGGGTCACGATACGCGCACTTGTTCCTGACGTCGTCCGCGTTTCTGAAGCATTTGGGCCCGCCAGTGACGACTGTAGCAAACTAGCAAGGAAGGTTTCCATGGCGGCTTGGGCTTTTCGCGGTATTTCATCGTCTGAAATCATAGAGTTGAAGTCATACTGGTACTCAGCGGAGAGCAGGAGCGCAGAATGATCGGTTTTGTAGTGCGCAGGGTTCAGATAGGATAGCCAATTGGACTGGTGCAAGAGTCTCCGTGCCTCTGTTCCATTCAAGACTTCATCGCCAACCTGAACATAATTCCTCTCAAACTCTTCGCGATCAAAAGTGACTACGGAGCCGATTTGTGACTGCGAGAACTTCACTGGAATTTCCGCAGTAGTTATCTCTAGCTGACATTCCCAGGCTTTCTGTGAGTAGTTGCCTTGAAGAGTCTTCACAACATCGTTCGAAGTATCCACGAGCTGAGTCGAAAGGTGTATAATGTCCTTATCTGCGCAGGCTGTGGAGCCGTTGTATCTAAGAAAAGGGCTCCCTGGGCCACTATACTGGTAGAAGGAGTATGTGTAGGGTCCAGGGACATATACGTAGGCTTGTGTTGTGTTTTCCGAGTCCATGTAAGCTGTCCAGCCTTGTCCGATGTCATCGAGTGGATCGAGGGCACGTCCCCACACGGCACTGTTTACTCTATTCGCCATCATCATAGGAGCCATGTCGATTTGGAACCGACAGCCGCTATCAGATAGCAGCGTTGTAGTGTCCATTTTTGAGGTGCCATTGATCAATATTGTGTCGTCATGCCCAGGCAATACAGGATTCCTGTGGCCAGTTGCAGAGAAACCTCTGGTGTTGTTGAGGCTTATGGTTGCATTCATGGTCTTGCAGTTGTATTCCGTACGGAAAACTGAGGTTTCTGTCTTCAGTGACTCTGTCTTGTTTCCACCAATCCCCCTCAACATATCGGCCGCGTCCGCTCCTTCGTGCCAAAAAGGCAGCACGGTGTATTCACCGAGCGTCCAAGGGTCAACTGAAAGGTTGTAAATGATGCTACCGGTTGTACCGAGAAACACGTCTGGAGAAGCTTGAAGCTTCAGTGAGGCGTTTGTTGGAAGTGTCCTCCTCTGCAATGGCAAAGTCTGGAGTAATGTGATTTCGCCCGTCGTAAGAAAGCTGGCCGACATGGAACTGATAATCAAGCTTGCGATGACAAAGACTGTAGTGGCGTTTGCCAGTGGCCAATTGATAGCTCCGCCGTTCTTTTTGCGAGAGAACGCTTCCGCCAACATCTTCCACCAAGCCCCAGGGACATGGAAGACCGAGTTAGAGGCAGAGGTAGGGCTTCGTGCCATTCTAGCGAAGGGTTCGGTCCTGCGGAAGTCGTTGAAGACCATGGCGATCAACCGTGCATATATGACTGCAACTATGGTAGGCGTAAATCTCCAACCGAAAAGGAGACCACTTGATCCGTCATCGTTGCCCAAGCCATCATGGTGCTTCGAGTAACCAGTCAATACAGCCGTGATCGCGCAGAGGCTAAGAGAGACCACGGTCATAAACGTCAGAAACGGCACACGAAGAGTGTACGGGATCCATGGTGGTCGACAAGGATGTCGGGCAGCTGTCGAAGAGATGACAAAATTTTCGCTCTTTGTTGGGACTTTCGAGTAACCTATATCTTGCAAGAAAACGTTCTCGTTGGAGAGCTTCGATTCGGTGAGCTGCTGGGAAGGCTCAGCTAGGCTTACCGGCTCGTCATTTGTTGACACTGAGACGTATGCCATGACGCAGTGACATTGTCCAAGAGTGAGGAAGAATAGAAGGGAAGAGTTGACATCCAAAAGCTGGTTGTCGCTTCCTGCGTTTCACGTGCTGAGAACCATACTAAGAATAGCCTAGTCATTAGTGATCCTTCAAGCCTGTCGTGGCCCCACATTGGGGGCTGGTCCTTTCGAAAACGGAAAGAGGTCTGTGATGCATAGTCCTCCATGTCAGACAATTGATTCTTAGCAATGCCATGACAACACGGGTGAAGATTGTTGGGCATGGATGGAGGGTAGCGCAACGCAACGCAACGTGATGAAACTGGCCGCGCACGCGAATTTTGATCAGCCTGCGATGAGGCCATTATAGGACTAGTGTAAACGGTCGTTGTAGTTTCTGTAGCGCTAGAAGCAATAATGCAAATGCTACACGGTAGGAGGAGCTAATAGTGATTTCACGAAGTGAGTTACGCGTCAAACGCTACGACCTACAGTTATCAAGTGAGCCACGTGAACACCACGCGTGCCAATTGTCTTCATGCTAAGTCTTAGTCTAGATCGAATCTATCATCATGATGCTTTTGGTGTGTTTCTTCATTTTAATTCCGTTTGCTCCATGCACGATGCCTTAATGCAACACCACCGCTACAATTTGCGCGTCCTCTTCGAGTGTCTTACCATACCTCTTAGGCCCACATGGCTCGGAATTTGGTATCGAAGTCCTCCTTCAACGCTTGGAATGCCTTGAGCACATTCAGCAGACCCGCGCCCTCTTCCCAAGCTGGCCTGTCCTGTGCGTTCTTCGCCGCCACTTCAGCTTCCTTCTTCGCCCTCTGAGCAGCAACCTCTTCCTCAAGGTCTTCTTGATCCGCATCATCATCCCAAGAGTCCACAACCTTCTTCTTCTTTTTGACCTGTACGGGCAGCTCTGTCTGAGCCGGACCAGTCCGTGTAGCTGTGGAAATCGTTGAGGCAGTTTCGTAGCCTGAGTCATCGGGAAGGAACTTGTCGTCTTGCATAGCCTCTGCATCCTCTCCCTCGCCTCGAACGTCGGACAAATCCAAGTCGGACGCCGCGGTAAGTTGCATGAAATTCGACAAACTGGTAACGATAGTCGCCAGAACCATACTGAAGTCATTCAGGACAAACCACACGTCACCACGTCTAATGCGGTTCGCGATGACGATGGCGTTAACATCTCCGTGGTTGAAGAAATCATAAAGGTAGGCATTGAGAGGCAGTTCCGACTCTTCAGGGTAAAGACCGACATATGGTATGACCGCTTCCTCCAAAAAGACCCCAGAGCGTGTAGTTGTGCAAAGATCATGAACAGAGTGGAAGACGTCTTCGTGTCCTGAAAGTGCCACGAAGGGTGAGCGAACCTTAGTGGGCGCACGCAGCTGCAAGCCATCAGCCGATGCTATGCCAACACTGCCGGCTTTGAATTGCGTCAATGGCAGTGCATCGTCCTGTTCCTTGAGATGCTGGTCCACAAAAGTTCCGACATAGGCCTTGTAAATGTCGAGAGTAGACTGATTGTGCTTCCGGAGCAGCTCAGCTGCATCGGTTGGCATATCAGGGAGAAAGACTACAGAAGGACTGCGCTTCACGACCTTCTCCACGAACTCTTGGTCCGCCTGTCGGCAATATTGTCGTCCGAAGAGATGGGCCATGGTCAACATAAGCTCCCGCAGAGCGTTCTCCTTGGCAGTGTCATTCGCATTCAGATTTGCGCATACCTTATGGAAATAACCGTCCTTGAGCAAAGCATGGAATGCGAACGAAGAGTTCTCGGTAAAGTACAAATGACTTACGCATCCGGCAAAATTCAATGGAGCTCCACGAGCATCGAGAAGGAATTGCCGTCGTAGATATTCGATGGAGAACCGAAGGTGATGTAGAACAGTCATTTTAGACTCTTCACCGCCAAGGTACAGGCGTGGTTGCGAGAGCAGTGCGTTCACAGATCGAGTTGCGAACTGAGATTGTTTCGAATCATTCAGGAGCGTAAATAAACGGAGCACCAGCGTCGTCGTAATGGGAAAGTGACCGTTGATGTCCGGAAGACGCGAGCTGATGAGCTTGTGGACTCTGCTGGTAGAAATTGAATGGAACACAACATTCCCGAGCATATCGAACCCACGTCGACCGGCACGACCTGCTGCTTGTCTGAAGTTAAGGGCCGATAGGAACACGGAATCTCCAGTGAAAACCACCGTCTTGCAGGGCTGCGGAGCATGTTAGCTTATGAGAGTAAGATAGATAAACGCCCAAACTTACCATGTTGATACCGAGTGCTAGCGTACCCGTTGCGATGACTACGCGAAGGAAGCCTCGCCTGAACAGGATCTCACACACTTGCCTGTACTTCCTGTTGAGACCAGCGTGATGGACTGCAATACCGCGCTTCAAAGCAGTGATGAGCCATTCAGGTACATCTCGTCTGAGCAATTCTCTCTCAGTCTTGTCCATCTCATCTTGCGACATCTTCCTGTTGTCCGCGAAATGGAATTTGTCGATTGGCTTTTCGGGGTTGAAAGAAGCCCAAGGACTGGCCTCATTGTTGGCTGCGTCTCGTTGAATGTCCTCCTTGGTCAGTCCTTCTTCGGCACCACCCTTCTTTTTCGACAATTTAGGCGGTCCGCGTTTACCAGCCTTGAGCATGATCTTCTTCCATTCTTCCCACTTCGCCAGCGTGCCCTTCCATTGGGCACTGGACTCCTTCCAAGCTGTTTCTGCATCTACCAGTTGCTCCATCAGTTTCCGACAGATGCGTTCGCACAGACCGCGGTCGTAGTTGAAGAGGATCGCAGGGAGGGCATCTTGTTCGTGAAGCTTGGAGAGCATAGGAAGAATGCTCTTGATGTCGTGTTGTATCTCAACTTCGTTCTCCTCACTATCATCAGCATCTTCGTCCGGCGTGGCTTCACTATCCTTGTTAAGAAGCGATTCCGAGGTTGTTTCTTCTTGATCTCCTCCTAGGTCTTTCACTACAGCGTCGAATGGAGACTCCGGATCCTGCATCCAATCACGGAGCACAGACTTCAGTGCAGCCTCCCATTTGATTGTATCGATCTTTCGGATCACAGAGGGCAGCGCTACCGCCGGATCGAGTGATTTGTCCAAAGGATGCCTTGCAGTCTGGCGCTTGGACAAAGTTTGCCACAGCAGATAGCAGTCACGTGCCTCTAGAGCCAGATCGGCAGGTATGCCTCGAGCTCGGTTGACAAGAGTGGAAACAGGATGGACAAAGTGGAAGTCTTTACTGTCGTCCAGACCTAACTGTGCGAACGCGCGGTTCTCTTCGAGGCCAGTAAACTTGTGAGTGTCGGTGTCGGAGGGTTTGTAGATGAATTTTCTCAAGTCCGAGTAACGGTGAGGATGCTGCACCATGGTCAACTTGTTGCCAGCACTTCTTTGGGTAGAGTCCAGCCAGGCACTGAACTCATCGGGGTTACCGATCGTAGCGGAGAGTGCCAAGATCGGGCAAGGAGCCATGAGCAACAGCTGTTCCCAGATCAAGCCGTCCTCGGCTTGCCCTATGCAGTGAACTTCATCAAAGATGATCCACTTGATACGTTTCGACCAAGAGTTCGCATTGGGTGGCGACAGCAGCATGATTTGCAGGATATGCGGTACCGTAACCTAAATTGGGCATTAGCATTGACAATATGATTATATATCGGGGATACATACGAGAATCTGGCAACCAGTCGGGTTGTTTATCCTCATATCGCGAGTATGAATCGCCCAGACACTGTTTCCGGCGTAGCCATAGCGCTTTGAGAAGCGACCCTGAATTTCGGCGGCGATTTGATTGACCAGAGCCTTTGTGGGCGCCACGTAGACCAGTACGTCTTCATCATTGGCTTCCAGAACCTGCTTCATGGCGTAGAATGAGATGAATGTCTTACCGGCTGACGTAGGGGCGACAACCAGCAAGCTTCGCTTCGCATCGATCTCATTCAATACCTTACGTTGCCATGCATCCGGCTCGAACGGCACACGAGGATCAGGAGCTGAGTCAATGCTTCGGTCAAAGTAAGGACCGCAGTGAAGCAATTGGAACTCTTTCTGTGGAATCGGCAAGGCCAACGAGCGTGTCGTAGATTCAAGTGCGAACTTGAAAGCCAGGGGTCTATCGCCTTCCGGCTGCGGGAGAGGCAGCTGAGGCAGTGCCAGTTCTTTGAAAACCGTTTGAAGGCACTTGATGATCGTCGGCGTGACAGGTCTGTTGAACTTGGAAAACGCTCCGAGCTCTGCGAAGATGAGTGCAGCAATCTTCATAGCTTCGGGCTTTTCGTCGTTTTTGCATGCCACCAGCCACGGATCCAGGAGAGCGTTCAACATATACAGACGTACTTCCGCCTCGAGCGTATCTCGCTTCAAGTCTGCCGAGGTACCCGTGTTGAGTGTAGCCAGGTAGGTTTTCGCTCGCTGATAGCGTCCGGTCGCAGTAGGCTCCTTTTCGATCGTGCTGACGGTCGTTCGCCAGCCCTGGATGTGTTTCTCCGCAGTTGTCTCTTCCTTTGCACTTCGATCCGCGGCAATCTTAGCCAGCATCGCTTCCTTGCGGGACGGGGCAGCCTTTTTGTTGCCCTTAGCAGCTGGTTTTTGTTTTGGCTTGGCGTTCTCCTCAATTTCAGCAATCGGTTTCACAGAACGTCCTCCAGTAGTAATGGTCTCTGGGTCCAGAGATTTTCCAACTGTGTTGGTGAGACTTTGAGCATACTTCTGCATCTCGTCCATGAACCATTGATTGCGCTTCCGCGTCCAGAACTTCTGCTTCTCTGACTTGGCTAGCTGCTCTTCACGTAGCTTCGGGTCCAACGGTCTTTTATGATTGTGCCAATGAGAAATCTCCCGGAAAATGTTCGCCGTCGTTGCGTCTTCCAGATCACCCACGCGATCGATTTCGAGCTTCACGGGTGCAAGGTGTGGATCGAATATCTCATTGGAGAAGGGTAGGACCGCGTACGACTCGCGGCTTGTCGTCTGAGATATGTGCGATGTTGCTGCTGGTGTTGTGTCAGCGCAGCTTTGAAAGCGCGAAATAATGATTTGCTCACTGGCAGTGCCATTGCTAGCGGCAATATCGTCGCTGGAGAATCCCGAACCCAAAGCTTCGCAAGCCTGTGCTAGCGTGCGGGATACATCGTTGAGACCTATTGCCGTATCCTGAAGACAAGCGGAGATCAGTCGTCCGTCAACAAGATCAGCCACATCACATGCGCAATGCCATGCCTCCATATTATCGGCCCAATCTTCAGAAGCCAGTATGGTCGAAGCTTCTTCGCAGAAGACTTCCAATGACTCCTTGACGGTTTCATCCAAACCGGCGGCGGTCACCAAGCGTTCTTGGAGCGAGAGACCAGAAATCAAGGCAGTATGCCGGAGAAAAGCGGAAACAAACTCTTTGGTGACCTTGTTACCTGCGAGCAGGGCGGACAGGACGATTGCGGTAAGATAGTGTCGCTCTGTCAACTGGACCTTGACTTTACTGGCAACGCTTTCCCAAGTGCTGCGCTCGAGGTATCGCTGGCGGGGCTCATCAATAACATCATCCTCGTCAAGATCGATCTAAACACATGTCAGCAAATTTTCGTAAACTTGAGACTAAGCCTCATGCTTTGTCACAGCATGTTGAGTGTTGATCAGAAAGAACGCCCACCGGGGATTGTAACGACTAGAAAATATGCATTGCATTCTTGGGCATTCTGCAGCGCGAGGAAAAGGCGAAATTACCTCCAGAGAGAGCCCACTACCTGTACCACGTAGGTTCTCTAGAACTGTGGCGATGATACGAGCATCTTGGAACTCGAGCCCGTTTATTAGCACGATGCTGGAACCCTGTGCCATACTCCAGTGTATGAGTTGGCGAAAAATGACCTTCTTGCGCAGTTCTTCGTCTTCGTCGTGGTCTTCATCTTCGAGGGCGTCTAGAGTCTTGTCTAGCAGATTTCTCTTTCGCAAAGCTTTTGAAGAAGCACCGTCATGGCAGAGGATGAAATAGAACTCTGTGGTTCTTAGGTACTCCACGAAGTCGTCAGAGGTGATTGATGGGAACACGGTAATCAGCACTTCTGGGTGGGTAGCCTTGAGATTGACAGCAAGATGCCGAATGATTGCCTCCCTTGCCAAAAGGTACTTGGCGTGGGAAGCTGTAGGGGCAAAGGATGGAACGCAAAGCTCGCGATGCTGGTCAAAGAAGACAACGTGGAAGTTGGCTCTTCTTGAGATCAGATTGCGCAAGAAGTTTTCGACCGTCCAGGTCGCGTGGAGGAGTTGGAATCCGGATTCGAAGTCCAGGTGCTCGTCGCTAAAGCAGTGCAACAGCAGAGAATCGCCGTCTACTAGAAACAGCTCATTTCCAGAATAGTCGCCGACGATGTCGACGCGACGGGAGTAGATACGGGCATACCACTCAAGCACGGCATTCTGCGACTTGGAGGAGCTGTCGCCATCCTCGTTTGCCATGTTTGTGGGGTGTCAATTGCGTGAGCTTCAGACGTGCAGCATGTCAGTCAACGGGCTATAACTGTTTAGTTCGGCGACAGCAGTAGCACCCGTAGACGTAGGATGCACAAGTATGGGTGAGGTGTGAGGTGTGAGGCTCCGAAGATGGAGGGGCAGGCGTGAAGCTTGGGTGATGATGGTGGGGGTGTTTGCGGGGCAGACGTGAATTTGGAAAATTAGTACAAGCGCCACGCGCTATCGATGTAGCGTGTTTTAGGCGAGACGCACTCGCACCTGCCACGACTCAGACTGGCTGCATCTCAGACGTTCTCCACTGGGGCGGAAGGTGACATCGCAGTTATCTAGCCCATGAACGACTCTGTATTACTCCTCATATTGCTAAGCTACGCCCGATGACCTGAGGCTCTGGAATAGCACTTTTCCCTCTTCGTGCCGTTGCATTTCTGTGTGAAAGCGGGCGTTAGCGACTACCCCAGCTTCAACTCTCACGTTGTCACTTACCAAGTCAAAGTATTCCAGAACCAAGTCGTCTTGGTTTGGAATATTATGGTCTATTCCTGCCGCTGAGTACGCTTCAAATTTCGGCCCGTAGCGATACCTAGTCCATCCTTCAAGCGGTGTGTTTGGCGTAGTTTCATTACGCGTCGGGCTGTATCCGAACACACTTGTCCACTGCTTGATCTCCTCTTCGAAGTTTTGCGGGTACAAGACCGTATCGACGGTTCCATGGAGTACCTGTAATTTGGGTCGGAATCCAGTGTAGCCAGGGTATGCTCTCTTCACCAGTGTTGCCCATTCAGCTCCGGTCTTGATGATCTTGCCCGTCGCACAGGCGTCGGACCATACGTCGAAGCCGTCGCCAGCGAAACAACCGAATGGGACTCCAGCCCAAGCGCTTCCAGCAGCGAAGACATCTGGGTAGGCGCCCACGAGCACGTTCGTCATCATGGCGCCTGAGCTCGTTCCAGAAACGAAAACACGGTCCTTGTCGCCACCATACTTCTTCAACGCCCATTTCACCATGCTCACAATTCCTAGCGAGTCACCTCCGCCGTTGTGCGTCAAAGTAGCGTTGCTGCTCACGTCCCAGCATTGGTCCACCACGTTCGAAGTATTTGGATATATAGTGATGAAGCCGTACTTATCGCCGGCGGCCGCCCATGACCGGTATTCGAACACTTGCTGGGCAGTTCCGTGGCACCAGTGAGGCGCAACAAGAATCGGAGGCTTCGATTGGAGATTCTCAGGGACATAGATGTAGAATGACACGTTCCTGGGATTCGGGCCGAAGTCTACGACTTGGGTGAGGTTTGAGGACAGTTGTTGCGCGAGCGCAACAGCTGCCAGCAGCGACATGACGACTGACGATGCAAACATGACTTTCGATGCCAGAGACGGGCAATGGCCGACGACCTGATCGAAACACAGAGCAATAAGCTTCTTTTGAACCTAATCGCTGATCAACGCTAAGCATGCCCATCCCACGTGTCATTCTCAATTATTCCACCACTCTATATGATATCTTGTTAATGTCGCGGACCGTCGACCTGCCTATCCCCGGTTCTGGGTACGTAGTTCGAGTTCGGGTGGCATTATAGTGTGCTAGTCAATCGCTTTAGCCTATTTGGACACGGAGCGAAGGCAGGATTGATGAATTTCCCCGTTCGCTAGCTGATCGCTGCGCATCTATCTATGTGGCTATCGAGACACCTGCAGTCGGTCGTGAATCTAGCTCACTCTCATGCACTATCGGTCGACAGTTTGTTTTCAGATTTCGAGGTCACGTCCCTCTTTAGATGCCCAGTTGCTTAAGGTCTTTGACAAACACGCGAGCGAACTGTCTGTCAGGCAGAGACACCACCCCGAGTGATCTATGGAGGTATTTGCATCGCAGCATATGTACTGCCAGGCCTGCACCCACCGTAAACAACAACTTGCCACCATGACACCCCGACTCACAACCTCTGATCACTCGCGCGCGGAGGAAGATGGCACGCCCAACTCCAAAAAGTGATCGATGGCCCTCGCGAACTATCGACGAAAAGCGCCCGTTACTCGACGGCGTGAACGCCGAAGCGCCTTCCCTGGCTGCAAAACTGCCCTCCCGCCGTGTGACATGTGCGAAGACGCAACACGATTCTTTCCCAGTCGACCAAGGATGGATACCATGGCTCCAAGTCATGGCGAGCTAGGTGCTGTTCGCCAACAGCTGGGAATTACCATCCGCGTATGGCACGTTCCAGACCTATTACACCCAGAATTTACTATCCGAGTATGACACCGCCACAATTGTACGGATCGGCTCTTTGCAGCCCTTCCTTTGTACAATAGGCTGTCTTCCCGCCGGTATTCTGCTGGACTAAGGGTACCTTCAAGGCCTCATCGCAGTAGGGTCAGCGCTCGAGATGACTGGCTTTGTGGCAGTCTTCTTTTCGACTCAATACTGGCAGATTTTGCTTTCTCAAGGTGCTCTTGTAGGACTGTGATTGCGGTTTGCATGGTCTCCATCCAGTCGTAGTAATTTCTATGTGGTGCATTCACGCTGAAATCCTACAGCTACAGAGGGATGAGTCTTCATTTACCGTTTATGTTTACCTTCATTATAACGCTGCTCTGGTCCAATAACTTCCCTTCACTGGTCGTCTTCTGCCTGCTCTTTGGTTTCGCGTCGGCAGGCACGCTAATCCTCCCTTCTCCCATCATATCGAAGCTATCACCTGGTGCAGCGGATCTCAGCGTACGTTTGGGCTTGGCATATGTATTTGCAGCGTTTGGCGCGCTTGTCGGGAACCCATTGTCGGGCTCTGCCAAGAAAGCAGATGTCCCCGATGCTGTGCGGGAATTTCGCGGCGTTTGGTGGGTAGCTGCTGGAGTTCTGAATTCGGCATTCTGCGTGCTGTTGTTCACGAGGCGGCTCAGGGTAGGCACTGTCTTTTGACGGTGCCGCGTCTAGGTGTTGATTGGCTGTTCTTTGTTGGCGTGGTCTTCTCCCGGCGAGGTGCAAGTAAGCCCTTGCTAGAGTGCGAATTCTGGCAATAGGAAACTTTGTGTTCCAAATTGGCATTCTTAGAGCCGCCTCATCGTTCCTAAGCGACGGTAGGAGATAGATTTGGGCTTTCAGAAGCCCAAGTCCCCATAATTGCCCCTCGAGTATCTTGGTCTACAACACATCCCCAAATGCCACCTGATACTATACCGTTGATGCCCACATCTACACAAGAGCCATCCCATTTCCATTCTAAGTCTCATGATACTTCGAACGCGCCCGCACCTCCTCCCCAAAGCTGGACAATACCAGCGTCCCAAAGATCCCCACCACACTGAGCCCACCCAACAAACTCACGCCCTTATGCCTAGATTAGTGAACAACAGCGTCGCGAAAACTACGCTCGCACCCACGGTGATGCTCCTCCTCCACAGGCGATTTCCCGCAAATAAACTGGCCGCATACTTTGGGTATGAAATCGGAAAGTAGATTACCAAGCTCTGCATCAGCCAGAAGTGCCCGACGCAAAAGTTCGCTACATCTGTCAGCGGTACAACCCAGTGGATGTCCGGATCGGCAGTCCATGCGAAGATGAAGAGTCCGGCGGGCAGCAAGACGGAACCAATTAGCGCGGGAAAAGGGCAATGCTCCTGCTCGCGAAAGGCTTTCATGTTGTCGGGTATCATGTACCAGTGCAGGTAGGCGAAGTAGCCAAGCAGCGCTATCGTTATGCCGACGAAGTAGGACAGAAAGGTGAGACCGGTTTGCCCGGGATTGAAGCCGTAGGAGCGCGGGAATACAAGAGAAAAGATCTCGAAGAAGGTATAGAATACGCCGTACAAGTAGCCCGTATAGACGTTGACGAACACGGATGGGTCTTTGAACATGATCTCTAGGGGGCAGATGAGCGCGGAGGTCAGGATTTGCGAGGCTAACATGTGGTGCTGGGCGATCTCGCTCTGATACTGGAGTCTGGAGTTGCCTGTGAATTTGCGCAAGCGGCGGGCGCGACGGAAGAGGATATTCTCGGGGGACGTCTCGGGCATGAGGATTAGGAGGATGACGACGAGCAAGGATATCCAGGAGATCTCCCACGAGGACCATCGTCAGCCTTTGCCATGGCTGTGTATCCGCTGATCATCGGCCTACACGCAGGCGCGTACTATGCGGCTACGACGTACTATGATAGCCCGTACGGAATGTAGATGAGCTCGAACAAGTCGGATATGGTTGCGCCGCCGTTCGCCAGCGCACGACTCTCGAAGAAGCCTATCCAGGAGCGCAGGGCGAGAAGTGAGCCGTCATGGTCGCTGGTGGCTGTGAGGAAAGATAGGGCCCAGAACAGGATCAAGGTGATGTAAAAACCTGGATTTCTTCCAATCACTAAGATCTCAAACAAAGGGCCAAGACGATGTCGCCGATGCCGTAAGTCAGGATGAAGAGCGAAAGTCCAAGGAACGCAGTGACTGGACTGACGTTGAAGTGTTCTAGAAGACCGCCGCCAACTGAGGTAGCGTAGAAGAGACCTGCTGCGTAAACGGCCGCTGTGTAGAACGACAGTATGAAACCTACAAAACCTTTCTTGAGACCGGGCCAATTTTTCAGATTCTTGGGGTCATCTTGGGTGTACCAGTCGACCAATATGACACCGTGATCTGTCTCCTCGGGGTCAGAGGTACGCTGGTGCAGCGCAGACTCAAGATGGTTAACCTGGCGCTGCAATGGAAACTCAGTGTTGTCTACGGCGCCGACGCCGTTCGCAGTCCCGTGCAAACTTTGCCTTTCTGCCTCCAAGTCTGCACCTACATCAACTTGTTCCAGTTCACGTCGACAGCTCAATTTGTCGACTGCATCACCCAGCTCGTCGGCAACGTCCTTGAGCGACTTACCTTGGACATTTTGGCTGAACCAGGAGATTACCTTGATACAATGCACTGGCCTCATACTGAGCCAGAAGGAAATGGGTGGAACAACCGAGTACACTTTACAGCCTGTTATGTACTAGCCAATGCTGAGTTATCCTAGGTGGGACCACACAACGATCAACCATCCAGATCATGATCCTTCCATGGTCTTCCTGACGCCGGACTTGAGGTTCCACACGGTAGAAGAACTTTGCGCGGAATATAACGAGAGTCTAGAGTCCCCAACCTGGCATCTTCTAAACATACTAGGAATTACTGATTGCGGCCGCGGATAAGCTACCGTAACTAAGGACCCTAGAAATGTGCATCACTAGTCGGAGTTGGTTGAGTTCTTCGAAAGCCGCGTCAGAGCCACCATCAATGACAATGCTCTCTAGGTCAAGTGGAATGATGTGAGCCTCGGTTACTCCCCTTCTTTGGGAGCAAAATCATTGGGGTTCTCGGATGAAGATGCCCTCGAAGGGTACCTGACGGATCACGAGCTGCAATTGCCGCTATATTCGCCAACGTCACTCATGTCTGAGTACGCCAACGCGCCGTATTCTCCTCCACCCTTATCGCACTCAGATGACGACTGAGTTTCTCAGACGCAAACCTTCCCCTAAATCAACAAGCGCTTCGATGTCTACGAGATCGTGCACGCAATGCACACAGTGCAGTGATGAGAGTAGGAAGTGCCAGTGTACATCTTGGTCTTCCCTAAAGGTTAGATTATAAGAACAGAAGTCGAAGACTTTGTGTTTTGCTGGCCCAGACACATTGCAGTAGTAACCCTTTGATGTCGATAAATCCCGTAGCAGGTCTAAATTCATAGATTTCAGCTGTACACATTAAAGCTCTCAGCGAGCCCATGCCGTCTATCCAGCCCACGACATACATACAAATGACAACGCCACTATATGCAAACGACCGTCGCGTCCTATCATCACACCAAGCTGGCCCCAAATGCCATCGACCCCAGCACCACCGCACTGCACGCGAAAATCGCGGCCCAGCCTCCTTGCGCAGGCTTGATGGCGCCAGCAGCCGCACCCTTCGACTCCAAGGGACTCGGCGAGCTTCCATCGCCGCTTGTTCCGCTGCCACTGCCACCGTTCGTCGAAGTACCGCCATTCCCGCTGCTGGAAGGACTGCCCTGGCCCTGGCCCGTCTGATCCTCCTTGCTCGTCACCGAGCCCGCAACGCAGGCCTCCTCATCCATGCCACCGTCCTTTCCAAACGCCACTTCCGCCGCCTTGCTCCACAGCGCCGACACATTGAGGTACATGTTGGGCTCGTAGTAGATCCTACAGCTTGCAGTATCGTTGAGGAATTGGGTGGGTATGCCATCTTTCTCGAGGCCCTTGCGGATGTTGTCCTGGAAGTTGACGCCGGCGGTATTGACAGCGATGCTGAAGGGCATGGGGAGGAAGTCGTACCAGTCGTTAGCTTCATCTATGGAGGAAGCGAAGCCCTTAATGACGCTGGTAGAGACCTGTTGGAGGTATTCAGATGGCAGCAGCATGGAGCCTTTGGTGCCTCCGACAACCTGCATGGGCCCAGTGCCGGGGACGCCGCCGACTGCGAGAGTTTTAACGCCGGCTTGCTGCACCATTAATTCCGTGAAGAGAGAGCAGGTGGAGGCGCAGATGCCGTCGGAGAGGATGATGATGTCTTCGGCCTTGAAAGGTTGCTTGGTGAAGTTGGCGCGGTCGAGGTAGCCGGTCATGCTGATGCCGATGGCGTAGGTGTCGTCAGAAGTTTCGATTGGATCAGAGAGGTTGTACTTGAGGAGGTCGCTGAAAGAGTCGTCGTTGAACTTCTGGGGAGGGTACATATCCTTGAAGTCGGAGAACTCTTCATCATCGGCACTGATGTAGGAATGGAAGTTCCAGGGAGAGGTGTACAAATTGCCGTTCGAGTCGTTCATTGTCTTGATGGACGACAACTTGTCGCCGAAGAGCTCGGAGCCCTTGTGCCCGCGCCATCGCGACTGTAGCTGGGGTTTCTCATCGGGGAAGAACTGGAGGAACATGTCATATCCGAGCAGAATCTTGCCACCACCGTTCGTTCGGACATCGATGATGTGTTTGTCAACGTTCTGGTCCTTAGCTTGGCTGATGTACTGCTGTACTACGCCCTGGAACTCCCTAGCTTCTGAATTGTCGCCTTCGCCGGCCTCTACATTGAACGTTTGGACCATCAAGACACCCACTTTGCCGGCCCCCGTATCTACGAAGTAGCCAGCCAGCTTGACATTGTCTGATCCATGCTCAACAACAGCCTTAGGGTAAGCCCAAGGGACCCATCGGCGGTTGAGCTCTGCTTCGCGAGGATATTCCACGTTCCGAGGTACATTGTGGTGGTTCAGAGACCTCTTCGTCTCGGTGGTCTCAAGAACGGTCGAGCGCGGTACGATGAATGTTTCGTAAAAGTCCTGGCCATCCTTAATGAGGGCCCACTCTGTCGGGTTGTTAACGACAGCAGAGTTCACGAACTCGCGCGAGGTGCCGTTCTCGTAAGTGATATTGACCGAAACGCCTGGGTAGAAGCGAGGGTTGGCAAAGTAGCCAAAGTTCTCTGCTGGCTGCATGTAGAACATGGAGTTATATCTCGAGTCCGGATCGTGGTAGGTAGTGTCCATGCTCTCGTCTTTCACGAACTGCACGGCATCTTTCCCGTCGATTTGCGAAATTGCGGATCGCTTGACGTTCGCGTCCAAGGTCTTGTTAAAGTCGCCGATACCCCAGATCTTCGGATTGCTCTTGCCGTCCTCCGAGCCCGAAATGAGCGCAATTTCGCGGTCTCTTCGCCAGGTGAAAACTCCGCTGTGTGCCATTCCAGAGAACGTGAGATGCCCATCGTGTGCTTTGACAAACAATCTCGCAATATCGATCTCAAAATCATATTCGTTGTCGTAGTCGCCATTCGAGACCTTCTTACCAATGTCGTCCAAACCTTGTTGCAGATCTACCCCTTCGTCACCATATCCCTCTGGTGGATTCTTCAGATACGACAACGTTGATTGCCACTCCACCATGTTCTTCACACTCTTCACCGTATCGGTCGCGGCATCTTTGTTGATGGGAACGGACTTGAGGCATGCATAGGCGAGCTGGTCCTTTGTCAGCACTGGTATATACTTGCGATTTTGTCTGCAAGCAACAAGGGTTGACTTACTTCTGCATCAATAACGGTAGTCTCAGTTATCAACTCTGCGATCTGACCACATGCTTTTCCTGTCTCTATCGGGCCTGAAGCAGATGCTGTGGATGTAGCCTGGTTGCTGTCTGCCGTTGCACTTGTACTGAAGGAAAATGTCTCTATCTGCGCAGTAACGACAGATGCCAGCACCGAAATTGCTGCGATGGACCTCATGTTGAGAAATTACAGCTGTACTAGCTCGAGGGCGTGAGGAGGGGTTCGATGGAGCTTGGAAATAGCGATACGTTTTCCCAAATGCGAGAATACGAGGCGCAGTTTCGATAGTTTAAGAAGCTGGAATATAGCCGGATTGAAGCGAAAAGCGAAAGTAAAGTCGAACGAACGCGATACCAGCCGTGCAATTCCTGAAATCCTAAGCTCTTCGAGGACGCAAAACAATCTGTTTTGTGAAACCACGTCTTCAAGTTATTCCAAAGTCCGGCTAGTCTAAGCCCGTATGCAAGTGCCCGCTCGCTGTCGAAACGATGCTTCCTCGACACGCAACAAACAATTACCAAAAACAAGCGAATGAATAGACCTTCACACAAACGACTGTGCGAAAGGGCGTTGTCCTTCCCATGTGGGGGATCGCCTCCGTCTTATTGTAGCGCATCTCCCATCGAACATGCCTCTCGCTGGGCTAGCCCTGTTTCGAAACTAGCCGTGGTGCCGGCATCCTGTGCCCACGCCGCAACTCTGATTCGCCGGTAAATGAAGATGATGGACAAAAAGAGAAGGGTGTCAGCCCTCTGTGGAGCGGCTAGAGTCTTTGCGTACGGCCATGGCGGTCGCACCCCTGCGCGGCGGCTGAATGGGGTGCGGCAACGGTGCCGTGCGCTGCGGACGCTCTTCAAGATCCCTCCTTCGCCTGTGTCCGAGGCTCCAGTTAATATCTCCGCATCTTTCCCATGTCTGTATGTACAACTCCATCTTGCAGTACGCTCTGTGCCCCAGTTGTAGTTGTGGATGCTCGAGATGCGAGGAAAAAGGATGTGCGCCAAGAGCTCGTTGCCTCAATACGAGGTTCATCCACGCCGCTCAGCATTTCAACGCCGCACGTACCGTTCGCCTGCACCGCCTCATCTCGCAATGAATGCGGAGTTGCGGCTCGGGCTTGCAAGTCTTCGCCTCCAAGGCCACACGTTCGCAAGCGATGGAGTTCTGAAGTCCGTTGAGAGGCCCACTCTGCCGGTGACGTAGCGGGCCCCTTGATCTCCTCTCACCCGAACGAGCTTATATCGACACCGCCGCATCAAACACCCAAGACAATTTGATTATGTCTTTGTTGTATGAATTATCTGCTCCATATTTGGATTTCTCGATATTTGAGGGTGTGTAAGCAGGGAAAGAAAGTGTCTGATGTTCTTCGCGTACCTGCCTGATTTGCAAGGGGTTCGGTCAGAGCGACGGACTTTCAGGCGCTCGCTCTGAAACACGCCTGCAGGTCGCGGATACGCTTCGGAGATATTTCTAGGGGCCATTCTCAAGGGGGCAACAATGCAATGGGACAAAGATTGCTGGAACACATCACATTGGCGCATGCAGATGCGCTCGGATAGACAATTTCCAGCAAAATATTGCAAGACACGGCATCTTTTATCAATGCGCTTCACTCACAGGGCACTGATGCTGACAATAATACACTCTAGCTATCCCACGCACATGTATAGCTGCAAGTACTTAAATGTTTCAATAATAGGTCAAAAATTATACATGAATACCTTCGAGAGTTATCCAAGAATGTCAGATTACTTCTCACGTCATATATCTGGCCAAACTGGGCGCTGAACATATGCCCTACTGCACACCTGACTGCCAGTCATACTATATGAAACCTAATGGGAGCAGACTTCTCTTCAAGCCTTTCAATACTTCCATTGGTCCACGGATCCATCCAATCTTCCAGATAACAGGTTCCCAAAACATGTGTCGTAGTCTCGAATCGGAGCGCTATGGGATTTGAGCACCCATAAGCAAGGCAAATATGATCTCCCCAGCATAGATAGCTCCCCAGCGCGAACCGACCAGATCGCGTTATCCACAGCGTGCGGCCACGCATGACTTCTACCATAGCTTGCTCTGGCGCTAATTTACTGTCTGCAACGTCGGGTGGGCCAGACGGTAAACGATCGTAGCTCGCTGCGCAACAGTGATCCGCAACAAGAGCCCGGCGCAGCCTTGTCATGGTAGGTTCTGGAGCGAAGCCAAGGTCAACGGTGGATTCGGCAAGTCCGGTGCTTTCACGTTTCTGTCTTGACGCTGAAGAGGCTTTGTGCTCAGCATGCCTCTTTATCCTGTTCCATGCCTTGATGCAACGGTCCAACAACGCGTTGAGATGGATCTCGGTAGCCGTTAGGGAAGACAACGTGCCTATCTCGGTTTCAATGTGGTCTAGCACAAACCCATGAGCCAGTATCGTCCGCTTCTCCTCGCCCGCACAGTAGATCGAACCACGCCAGGTGGTACGGTAGTATGTGGTATGCGTAGGGAGAAACACAGGATACAACTCTGAGCGTGCACTAAGATCTTGTCGAAAGTTGATTTTTGATCGTACAAATGGCGCGACGAGGTTATCTTCTCTGAAATCTGGCGTCCAAGTCGGGATTTGCGTTTTATGTTTCGTGTTCTCCACGGCCCTAGGGATCACTTCGAAGAGATCTAAGCTGCCGGTTCCTTCTATTATTGCGGTAGCTGTATCGATCATGGCGACCTCTAGGGTAGAATCATACGAAGGTGTCAAATTGATGAAAGAATCGTGATTAAGCCCGAAGAACGCGTACAGGCGATCAAGCTGCTCCGAGGTTTTCGCGCGAGGTGCTAAGTGCGAAAGCGTCTGCTCGATGGGGGAGTAATTATGGCTGGTATGTCTGCGCTGTTCGATGTATCGAGCGTACATAATGCAAATGTTATCGACTGCTGTGTTGGGCTCATTTATGCCTTCTACCTTTGCGTGAAGATCTGCGAGGGAGATCATGCGCGCTTGATCTGGGAGCGTCGATGTCGTGGCTAGAATGAACATTGCGGACGGGGGTAGCACGACTTCCTGGAAAACCCATGCTCTCTGATACCACGTCGACTGCAACAACTCCAACCAGAAGCTTTCCGTAGAGGAACGACGAGGTCCATGCGCTTTGCGGAGACCACGTAACATGTGCCCCATGGACGAAACTTTCGGAATCAATAGGTCCTTTGGTAATTGGCTGCCCCCAAGATCCTCTGTGGGAGGGAGCTCAGCGTCGGGCTTGCTCACTCGACCAAGCCACACCAGAACCCGATGGCACGAAGTGTATATCTGACCCATGAGTTTGACTTGGTGACCACGTTCGCTCATGTCATCTTGATCAATGCAAATTTGATCGATCCACAGATATCCAGTTGAACACTGTCTCTCCACGAAAGCAAGAGCTTCCTTCAATGGTTTTGTGATGTACAGAAGCTTCCCGTCATTGAGGGTGATTGTCTCGTTTCGATCACTTGTACCCCACACGTAGGAAAGAGCCTCGTAATGGGGCGCTTGATCCAGAGTTGACTCGATCAACGAGTAGTAGCACGGGACATCTCCAAGCTCGGGAGATCCTTCAACATCCAATGTTCCACGCGCCGAACATGTGTGGCTCGGCGATATTCTTTGGCTGCCGAGGGAAAAGACCCCCCTGCCGTCTTGTTGCCGGTGGGAAGGACGTTCGACTTTCAGAAGCCGAAAGCTCAATGGTGTTTCTAGCTTTCTATAGATATAAAACGAGTTCTGGACAGCTTAGCATGAGCGTGTGATCTTGTCGTAGGAGTTGAACGTACTGGATGAGTCCACTGAGAGCCCACATCAGCACCTGCAGTATCTTTATCATGCTCGAACATCCTCCAGTGAAGAAAGTAGATCAGAGTAAGTTATGCCCGTGCACCTCCAGGAGAAGTCAGTAGGCGCGACTGCACGGTGTCTTCGGGCAGCTTATTTAGTTCGAAAGCAGCCGCCCACCTGAGAAGGAAAGCGCTAGCCGAGACGAACGCGGATACGAGGTCTAGCCACAGCCACGAGCCCAGCTGAGCTGGGCAGAAGTACTGCGTGACAGCCGAGTTACCACTACGACACAAATTGCTTTCTTATCTCATGGAAGCCAGCGCTGGCACAATTACACTTTTAAATCTAGCGAACAGACTCTATACACACCCACACATCACCTCTACCCCAGCAATACCCTACGCTCCCCTAAGTCTCTCACACCCTTCCCTTCTCCCTCCTCCGCCTCAACTCCCCATCCCTCCACCCCTCCACCTCTGCCAACGCCCTGCGCGGCTCCTTCTTCCGCGTTAACAAAAACCCCTGTATCTCCGCGGGGCTAAACCTTCCCTCCGGGATCTTGCTCGCAAACTCCTCCGCCATCTCGCCCAGCTGCGCCAGCTCCACGACATCGAGCTCGGGCTCGCGCGTCAGCAGCTCAAGGAACTCTTCGTCCTCGCGCGTGCTCGAGAGCGCGGGCTGCGCGGTGGGCGTGGAGGGGCGAGCGGGCTTGGATGGAGGTGGGGAAGCGGTGGAGGGTGATGACGACGTGCTGCTGTACATGCGCTTGAAAATGTCTCGCGTTTGTGCGCGCGTCGCGAGCGTGAATTGGACCTGGAGGTCTACACGGCCGGGGCGGATGAGCGCGGGGTCGAGCTTTTCGGGGTGGTTCGTCGTCATAATCAACACCCTGCCTTCATGGCTGGCAGCGCCGTCGATGGTGTTGAGCAGCCCGGAGAGCGAGATCAGCGACTTGATGCCGGTGCCGTGGAGCGCGGCGCCGGGGAGCTTGGGCAGGGGTTCGACTTTGACGCCGTCTTCGGAGGGGGTGCCGTCGCTGCTGGCGTCGGAGGTATCGATGGTGGGGCTGTCGTCGGTGCGGCGGAGGCCCGCAGAGTCGATGTCTTCGAGGAGGACTACGCAGCGGCGGGGGAGGGTGGTGAAGAGCTTATTTAGGTCTGACTCGGTGAGGCCGACCTCCATGAGCGAGATGCAGTAAATGTCAAGGCCAAAGATACCGGCGAGCGCAAACGAGAGCGACGTCTTGCCAGTGCCAGGTGGACCGTGAAAGAGGTAGCCTCTGCGGTAAGGGATACCTCTGGCGGCGTACCATCGCGCGCTGGCTGGGTGGAGATACTCATTGATATCCATCACGATCTTTGCCTTTTGTTCCTGGTCCAACGAGACGGTGCTCATAGGACGCGAGGGCCGGCAAGACTGTCTATCCCACGCACAGTCTCTGCGCTCCTCCTTGGGTGCTGGCCGGTAGACGCTCGTCATTTTATGCTCCTTCGTGAGCGTCCATCTCTTGATATGATTCAGCAGCTCCTTGATCGGCTCCGTGCTCCGTCCCACACACTGGATCACCAAGAACTGAGTATCGGAGTTATTCCAGATACTCCTCGGTTTCTCCTTCTTCGAGCGCGAGAATGTGAACATACGGCCTGCGTACCAAAACTTGTCGCTTCCGAAGTTGGGCTCATACCGCGGCGGGATATTGCTTGCCCATTTCTCGTAGTTGAAGATGCCAGACTCGTCGAGCACGTCCTCGTCTTTGGCGTTTTGCTCTTCGTCGCTGTCCTCATATGCGCTGACCCACTTGGTCACGGCCATTAGGTCGCGGGACACCCGCGTCATATTTTGTTCCGCGATCCACTCGACTACCTGCCGGAAAAGCTGGTCTTCGTCCTCTATCTGTACCGACGACATGAAATAGCCTGCGAAGATCGCATACACGCGGTGGTACAAGTACTGCCCTCCCTGGGCGAGCCCAATCACCATGAGACATCCCGAGACGAGAAGACCAATGTCGAAGCCGAGGAGGCGAAAAATGACCTGGGAGAAGATGCCATATCCAGGGATCAGGGCGTCCAGCAGAGTCGAAGGGAGACTGGGTAGTGTCGCATTTGCCGACCCCAAGTCGAACTTGAGGCTATTCAGTCGCGGAAAGTCCATGATGAGCGCTTGTAATGCTGCTGCGGTAGGCATGGGAAAAGCCTTCCTCGACTATATACTCCCTCGTCCACGCAGCCTCATCGATAGCGACGAGCGGCCACCTCTACCGGCACCACCGCGCGCTGGCCCATATACCCGATGCGTCTAGTTCTATTCCTGCGGTAGGTGCGTGAGATGGAAATCTCTGTAATCAGCCGCTGATAGGCTGCGGGTCACCTGTTGCCTGGAAAATGTACAGCCTTGCGGGTTGGCATAGCTGAAGGGCGGGAGGGTGTTGTCGCGCGGCCAATGGCGAAGTGGGGGAGTGAAGGGCGGGTAGTCGCTTCACCGGTGGCAGGTAAGCGTTTGGGAGCGGATAGACCAGGGGCCAGGCAGCAGTATGCGTCATAGGGTAGTATAAGCCGATTATGTGGACGCCTGCGCGATGTGTTTGCGCGCTGAGAAAGGTGCATGATTGCGGCTGCCCGCATTCGGGGTTAGCGAGGTGCAACGCTCCAACCTGTCGTGGCTGAAGTTTTCCCCCTCCGCCACAGTCACCTTACGTGGCGCCCTCACATCGCAGCGTAGCACTTCTTTTCATGCGGATGTGTCAATCAAAGGGTATCTCAATTCATTCGCAAGCGTGTTTGTATGTATTTTCTTTCCTTTCTTTCCTTCCCGTCCTCGCCCCCAAACAAAAAAGAAGCAGACAAACGTCTCAGGCACAGCCGTCGACGCGTCCAGATGCCCGATGGAGCAGGCAGAAAGTAAATGTGCAAGTGGTATACGAAAAGCCAAACCCAAATCCAACGAGTCCCTATCCCCAGGGATCGCGCGCACCAGTATATCCAAACCAAGAGTTATAAACAAGCCATCGTGACTTCGTGCAGCGACTGCGTACGCACACCATGTACGGGAAGTGCACCGGATGGGAGAGGTGATATGATATGATGCTAGAAACCAAACCAAACCAAAGTGCAGTATGCATGCCAACGCCATTCTTCAACCCACAGCGCTTAGAAGTGGCGGCGGTGCATGTGGTGCGAGTGCTTGCGGTGCATTTGAGCGCGGGGCAGGATGGCGGGCGAGGGCTGCTCGACGGCGAGCGTGTTCTCGGCCGGGGCAGGGCCGTCGACAGTGACGGTGATTTCGACCTGCTGGATGGCAATCTCGTAGACGGTGCCGGCGCTGGTGTAGACGGACGTCGAGATGATGCTGCCAGCGGGCGGGGCAGGGGCATCTGCGGGTGGCGAGGTGGGCGCGGGAGCCTCCGCAGATACAGGAGTCTCGGGAGCTGGAGCTTGAGCTGCTGAGGAGGCAGCGGGGGCTGGGGCCTCAGGAGTGGGTGTCGCAGGCGCGGGCTCGGGGGCGTCGGCGCCGATGGACTCCTGGCCGTCCATGGCAACGGAGATGCCGCCGCCGAACTCGTCGGTGACGGCGCTCTTAGCGGTGGTGTAGGACAGGGTGGGCACGGCGGGGAGGTCCTCGGAGGCGATGGTGGTAGGGGCCGCGGTGGCAGAGCCAGTCTCTCCGGGCTTCAGGAGACCGGTGGCGTATTCAGGGCCGAACTGGACGGGCACATTACCGCAGAGACCAGGGGCAGGACCTTCGCAGTTGTCGGCGTCGAGCTCCTCTGGCATCTTGAACTGACACTTTGAGCCCTCCTCCTCAGTCTGCAGCTCGAAGACGGGGCAGTCGGAAAGGAGACCAGACGGGTTGGTGCACTGCTGGATGGCATTCCCGAGGATGTCGGTCGACCAGCCGTTCTGGAAGTCACCGTGGTAGCCGTAGCCGGTGGGATCACCGTTGGCGAACATAAAAGTACCGGGCATGCCCTTGAAGTCGTAGGTCTGCCAGATGGTCTCGAAGAAAAGCGACGGAATGCGCTTAGGGAAGCCCTCAGGGCACTTACCGCCGTTGACGAGGTCTGGGTAGGCGACGTGGGACTTGTGGTTGGCGGAGTCGTTCTCGCCATTCCAGCACGACGGGAAGAAGACTAATGTCCTGTTAGTCTCGGCTCTTTGGGGGGGTGACTTGACTACTCACTCTCAGCACGGATACCGTCGACGCAGTTGTCGTCGAGGTACTGCTTGTCAGGCAAAAAATGGCGGTACATGGACGGCTCAGGGTCTTTCTGGTAGTTCAAGCAGTTCATGCCAATGCCCTTCTGGCCGAGAAGGAGCTGGCTCTTGTCGGACTCAGTCCAGAGCGATTTCTCTGGGTCCGGGACTGGACCCGTAAAGTTTCGCAAGTTCATGTCACCAGCGAGCATGCGGAAATCCTTGGGGAATGTCTCGATCGTCTCTCCCTCATTGGAAAAGAGCAGGTAGTATGCAAGCATACCGCCGACCTGTCGAACGACCTGAGTAGTACCGTTCTCATGCTGGAACATCAACGCTGGTGTCCTACAAGAAATTAATACAGGATCAGATGACTATCAGATTGTTTATTTACCAGTAGGCCGACTTGTCGTCAGTGGCTCGGCAAGATGTGCATTCCGAAGCCCTGAGATCGTCGTAGGTCGCGCTCAGACCGAAGTCTGTAGCAAGGATCAGCACATGGTTCCCCATTGTGAAACCCCAAACGCCTCATCGTACAACAACCCTCGGGATCACCCCAGTCTTAGACTGTCAACTCCTGGATGAGTTCGTCGCAGTTTCCCGCTGTCTTCCCCATTGTAATTTCCGACAGCGCTGACCTGGAGACGAAAAACCCATAGAGCGGAAAATAATTAGAAAGTGGATGCACTTACTGCCTCCTCCGTGAATAGCGTGTGCGTGGCTGGAGATCTTGCCCGGGGTAACAATGGGATCAATACGCGCGAGACCAGAGCGCGAGTGGCACTCCATGCGCCAGAAAGCGTCGGCGGTTCCTGAAAGAATGGCGGCGGCCGCCGAGAGCGTAGTAATGGACTTCATGGTGACAATAGATCTTTACTCTTCACAGAAAGGTGGCCAACGATGCGCAGGTTGAGTGCGAGGCGACGGATCGAATTTGACGGTCCCACACTTGAAATGAACGATACGATAGTCGGTATGCGGGGAACGGGTATGTCGAAGGCGACGCGGTGAATGCGACGATGCGATTTGGCGTAGGATGTAGATGGGGTATCGATGGGATCAAAATTCGGCCTCCAGGACTATTCTCTTCCTATTCAAAAAGCGCTCGATCAAGACTGTACACTCGAAAAGAATGGATAGCGTCCAGCAAGCTGAACAGCAGGGTAGCGAATGGAAGATTGCGTAGGCGACAAAAGAATGGCAGGCACCGCAAGGGCGAGGGAGCGATTGTAGAAAAGGGAGCGGACGGAGGACGAAGGGCAGATATCACGACCCCAAGTCCGATGGTGTTCTCCGGGGGCCAGGGGAGATGAAGGAATGGTCTGTTTAAAGAAGTGAAACGGTGCTGGGCTGGGGGCTGGGATGTGCGCCCTGGGCACAGGGATCCCCGCTGCTGAAACGGAGGGAGGTAAGGGATCGCCTAGGACCTGCGTCTGGAGAGCCATGCGCCATGCAGCCTTGCAGCATCGCCATGTTCGGCTGCCCTGCTTCGCGAGGTTTCTGTCCCACGCAACTCTTGCAGCACCGCGGGAGTCAGCAGCTCTTGCACACTGCGACGACGCTGGCGAACTATCTCAGGCGCGCATGCCTCGTAACGCGCCAGTTGTCGGTGTTGCAGACAGGCGCCACCTGTTTCCCCAGGCGGCTTGGACCCGCCGCGGTCCACAGTGCGTCGTGATCGTAATCTCCATGGCCGAAAATACTCGTGAGCGCCGCGCGCGCTACATCACCAGGCCCAGTTTTGCGGACCATCGCAATCCAGCAGGCTCTCTGATCAGCGGGAGCTGCACCCGCGACGCCGAGTCCGGCAGTCTTCGGTTCGCCGCGCTGTCCAAGCACCGCACATCGTCCGCAGGCGAGTGGGCGTCACCGTCATGATCCTCAGGAGGTCGACCTGCCGAGGGCCTCTACCCAAAGTCGCCAACGCGCGCGCCCGCAGCTGCTGTGCATCCCGCCGTGGCCGCGCAGCACCGAGAGAAAAAGGCAACGGCCGCGGTCAGGGTAGGCGCCCAGCATGAGACCCAATTTCCCGTACTGCCATCCATATCGATAGGACATGCGTCGCCATCGTGCAGCGCTCTTGGGCTCGTCTCCGGCAGACCAATCGCAGGCTGCCGGTACCTGACAAGCGCCTTCGTCGCCTGAACCTTGCTGCGCTTGCATCGCACCTGTTTCACAGAAACACGAACGCGCAGCTGTCTCTAGGAGGACGCCGAAAAGTCTACAGACGAATCACGCGCGGGATGGGATTTCTGGGAGGGAAGGAGTCTGCTGCGGTGATGAGGCTGCGAAGGAGCCCGCAAGAAGCACCAAGTCCGTAGCGTGCACTTCTTCGTCTCGACACAGTGCCGATGCTGGAGACTTGCTCAGCCCCGCCATGGCAGACAGTTCCTGCTCCGAGGGCAGGCCGGAATAGCACAACGTGCCGACTCGGCTCGCTTGGTGCTCACCCAGCACCACAGAATGGACTCCATATAGGTAGCTTTTCTTGCCCGGCGGCACAGCTGCGCCTGGAACACCCGCAAATACCTCCCGCAAATACCTCCCACAAACACCTTTCTCGCGCTACGGGCAGCGCGAAGGCGATTCCTAGGCGTAAGACGGTGTACCTACAGATACGTTCCCGGCCAGCTTTGCGGCGCAGATCTGCGTAGGATCGTGGTCTCTGGGTTTACCGCTGTCAGTACGCTCACTCCTCGCTTGGATATCTGTCCTAGGGTATGTAATATGATCCTGTGTGTGAACGATAGTGGTCAGGCACCCAGCCGGTGATTGTCCTGAGAGGGAGACCGTTTCATGCTGGGCGGGAGGTGAAAGCAACGAGCATTGTAGACAAGTTACTGTCTAAGGCAGCTGTGCACGTGAAGGCGACTCGTGAAACACTTCTAGTCTTCTGTCCCGCGTGCGGGGCAATGCGATGAGATTCTATCTGTGGGCCTAGATGAGCGCGATGAGGGTTTCCCATGATCGAGGTGCGATGGCGCGTCCCAGCTCCAGGCCCGCGGGAATGTACCAAGCCCCCGTTAGTGTTCAAACCTCAGGCACCACCACTGGCCAGATCCATGTCCTTCCAAATCGCAACGTAGTCTCGCAGAGCACTACCCAGCATGAACACCTTTCAGCGTATTTCCGAACGCCGCACCGTTGGGTAACGATGTATCGCGGGTTTCTACAAGGTTTCTACGAGGGCCCAGCCGCCATCTGCTTCCAGCTACCGTCGCTGTGCCACGTTCCAGCCTTGGTGTAGTCGCCACGCGCACTACCGTCCAAGAGAGCGAAACGGAAGTACTCTGGTACACCATCCATGTGGCGTACCCAAGTGAAGGAGCTTTCACTCGCGTCTTCGTAACCACGGAAGCGCTCTACATCGTTGACCAATATACTGATGCCATCGTAGTGCTTTGGGTGCGGGAGCGCCCACTCGAAAGTGATGTTCGGCCTGAGACCCGTACCAATGTTGTTGTAAAGGATGGGTGCAGTGATAGTGGGAAGGGTTGTGCCTAACTGCCCGTCGCCACGCAATTCAGCCGGCGTTTGCAGGATACTGTCGAAACCCCAGCGTGCGATGCCGTTGATGAACAGACCGATGAGAATACCTTGGAAGAGCAGACTGGGCCTTGTCTGCATGGACGTTCCGCCGACCAAGAGTAGGCCGAGGATATAATGATGAATGCGGACATTCATACGAGGGATGGCAACCAAGATCAGTATAACAGCGACGTAGATGCCGTAGAGAGCGAGATATCGAGGTAGACGTCCTTCGACACGAAGACACCAGGCCTGCCCGATCGCGATGCAAAGGAGGGTCAGTACGATGATGATCAGGGCAGGGACAGCTCCAGGCTGGTTTTTGATGTCGTGAGGAGTCAACCGCTCGATAGGAATTTTGTCAAAGGTGTAGTTGTTGAGAGCTCCCACCCAGCAGCCTCCCAGCCACAGAATGGTTTTCTCGACCTGAGCATCCAACCCAAGCAGCGTCCTCCTCACGAAGAACTTATACACGGCGAACATGCAGAAGCTGGCAGGTAAGAGCCGACCGAGAGCGATGCTGACAATAGAATAGTAGTCGGTAAGATTTGGAGGATCAGATGCAAGCGCGACGTGGAAGAAGATGCCTAGGAACATGGACGGGAAGAACACTGCGGGCGAACTTGTGAACAAAGACAAGAGGATGGTGAAGGTCAACGATACACCTAAGAGGGGCCATCGCAGGTCTTGGCACTTGGAGTGAGTGCCCTCCAGAAAGCCGAATGACCTCGGGAAGTACGAATTGAAGCCAATGCTCTTGATGTGCTTACGGTTGACGCTGGGGTAGTAACTCCTTTCGCCAACGAAAGAGAGAACGCCACATCCGCCAGATCTGTCGCTGATGAAACCGGCGTGGATAGCTGCTCCGCATATGAACGAGTCGCTGCGGTAGTAGGTATTCTCCAGTGTCTCTTCCTCATCGGTCGGGCCGCCTATTACCAGCGGTCTGTAGTTGATCTCTTTAGCGCCCACTGCGTGAGGGTTGAGCACTTGTGTCCGCTTGCAGTTCGCGGGGCATCTGAAAGCTATAGTCTGATTGGCGAATGGTCGGCACTGGTCCCCATTAAGACCACAGCTATTCGCATCACTCCATAGCCTGTCGGTGCACCGAATGTTGACAGGTGAACCGTAGCCGGGAATGTCTGCGGCGAACGCAGATCGATGCAGAACTAACGAGAAGCTCAAGAACCATGCAATATAGAAGACAACCAATAGGGCGATTTTGTGCTTGCGCTTTGGGAAGTAACGATCCAGCAGGTTTATGGGCGCGCGCTGTACACGAGGAAAGAGCGGTCGGATGCTCCAAGGTCGCGGAGGCTGTGGACCCTTGACCCACGCCTTGGTAGCTTTCCAAGCGCGTTGCAACGGCGGGGGAATGTATTTGCTCGCGGAGGAGGGTTTCTGCGTGAGTTGCTCTTCGTCGGAAGCTTCGGAAGCGTCTACGAGGGTCGCATGGGCGGCAGTGGAATCGTCTGAGAAGGGTTGCTCGTTCTCGTCATCGCGATATATTGGGGGTGGGACGCCCTCGTCGACAGGCTCGGTCCCGGGCGGCATCTCGTAGATACTGCCGAGTTCGTGACGTGAGTCCGGTCGCGGCAGGCTGGCGGCGGGCGCTCCACACACGCTGGGCTGAGGGCTGGCAAGGTGTCCTAGGAAAGGCGCTGCAGACGATGCTGAACGAGACACAGAAGGAGTAACAAAGTATACGGCAAAGGAGAGTCTATCCAACGATTAGATGTGTATAGGCGTTGTAGGAGCTGTCGCAAAGAACAAGCGCACGCGGCGGACCTGCATGACGCCGGCACGTAGCGGGCCCATTCCGTGGGTCCGATGCCGTCACGCTAACAGCTTCAGCCTTGCCATTCGTGAGCGGACGAAGGCGCACAGCAGCGCGAAGCCTCGCCTGCTGTGGAGGTGCTCGTGCTCTGGGCCGGCTGTTGCACCCTTTAGAAGCACCTGGTGAATATGAAGACAGTACTCATGCAGGAACTGGGCGCATGCATCCTGTGCCGCTATGTGTCAAGCGAAACAGCTGTAACTCGTCATAGAAGGTGAGGAGCACGCTCTTCCATTATTAAGCGGACGTTATCGTTATCGCCGGCACGCTACAGAGCTCCAGTACTATCACCCCGGACGGAACGCACTTGCACTTGTACTGCTTCCATCTTTTCGCATCTGGGCTTGGTCGCTGCTCCATATGTGGTAATATCCGTTTATATTGAACAGAGCCTGGTATTTTGGAATACACCGCCACTTGAACATCATGTCATACACATCAGACCCAGACAGCTTTCCTGAGCCAGTCGATCTGTCCCACCATCTGTCGCGCAGCACCAAGGCGCGTGAAGCTTCCGCCATCAAGCGCTTCTACAAGTACTTTGCCATACCCGGAATCTCCCAACTCGCAGGAGGTATGCTCACACCCCTGCTTCTCATGTTGCTACCCTGCTCAAAGACGCACTGTACTTTCGCCAGAGCTTACACCCCTCAGGTCTGCCTAATGACAAGTACTTTCCTTACGATACCCTCGAGGCCAAGGCGAGTCATACAGTTTGCGCCCCCAGAAGCGTCATTGACCGGTATTAGGTCGCGCATCCCAACCGCTGGACGCCCACGCCCAATCGGCCTATTGACCCTCCACCCAACGATCCGCCAACTGCAGAGCTAGCCTCTACGTCTATCGCCACACGCAAAGACAAAGATGAACCGCCCTCAGCGCGCCTTGTCGTCCCCCACAGTTCCGGCGTCCAGAACCCAACCCGCATTATCGATCTCAAGTCGGCACTGCAATACGGCACAGCTCAAGGCTACCCTTCGCTCTACACATTCATTCGCCAGTTCACACGAGAGAACCTACATCCATTCGTACCGTACAAAGGTGGGCCAGACATCATTCTGACTTGCGGCTCAACGGATGGCTTTTCCAAGACCATTCAAGCCTTCTCCAACGAGTGGGCAGAGGGTCATGACCCTGTTGAAGAGCGACCGGGGCTGTTGGTTGAAGAATACTGCTACATGAATGCCATCCAGACGGCAAGACCAAAGGGCTTCAACATTGCGCCCGTGGCTATTGACGATGAGGGCATGGTCGCGAAGGGACCGGGAGGTCTTCAGGATGTGCTGGAGAACTGGGATTTCACCAAAGGACGCCGGCCGCACCTCATGTATACCGTCACCATTGGCCAGAACCCCACAAGCGGCACCCTCAGCGTGGCGAGACGTACCGAGATCTATGCCCTATGCGTCGAGTATGATATCTTGATCGTCGAGGATGACCCATACTGGTATCTCCAGTTCCCCTCATCTTCGCCTGCAGCCACCGCAACTCCTAAGCCCAAGAAGTCATCCGGTTTCGAGTTCCTTGATTCACTCATTCCTTCCTACCTGTCGCTCGACTACCAGGGCCGCGTCATTCGCCTAGACACCTTCTCCAAGACCGTCGCTCCGGGATGCCGTCTCGGATGGATCACTGCGCAACCGGCTCTCATTGAGCGCATCCTACGCGTCACGGAAACCAGCACCCAGCAACCATCAGGTTTTGTGCAGTCGATGATCGCGGAGCTTCTCATGGGCCCTCAGAGCTCCACTGACCCAGGCCGAGGCGGAGCCAAAGACGGCAGCGGCTGGAAAGTTGATGGTTGGGTGCGCTGGCTCGAGGGTCTTCGCGGCAACTACGAGCGCAGGATGAACGCCATGTGTGACGTTCTTGATGACAACAAACACGCCGTCAAGGCCGGGCGCCGCAAGTCTATGACTGATGTCGCCGATGACGAGGACGAGTGGGCTGTCGTGGAAAAGACCAAGATCTACGACTTTGTCCGCCCGCTTGGTGGCATGTTCGTCTGGGTCCGCTTCGACTTCACGTCTCACCCGCTCGCGAAGCAGGTCCCCGCTCAGCGCCTCTCGCAAGCACTCTGGGTGTTCTGGACGACCAAGCCATACCTTGTCCTTGTGGCGCCTGGTGCGATGTTTGCGCCGACCGCCGATATCAGGGATGGTGACGCCTTCAACTGCGCGCGATTGTGCTTCGCGGCGTGTCCCGTGGACGAAGTTAAGAGCATCACAAAGCGGTTTAGCGACGGTGTGCAGGCCTTCTGGAGGATCAAGAGCGTCGAGAAGATCAACAAGCTGCTGGAGGAAGATGAGGCTGAGGCTGGCCAGGTGGATGCGGGGCTGGCGCTGCTGAACGGTATGTGTTAGTGGAGGTGTATGGCTCAGCGTGCGCCCGCGCATGCGGTAACGTAGACATAACGAATGACAACGAAGGCGTTCATAGCAATGGGTTAGGAAGGCGTTTCTCTACTCGAAATTGTTCACTCGATACATTGTGTCATACAGGGTTATGTTCTCGCATCGACGACCTCGCGCCTTACCCATGCAGCAGCGTTTGTTTATATCTCTCACCTCTCACTTCACCTCACTGCACCGCACATGCCCGCCTCACCCGCACGCCAATGCCTACCTCTACCCGCTATGTCTTGCCATCTCCATCAATTTATAGTACTATACATACTTTTTCGTTTGAAATCCTAATATCCTTCGACCGACACAAAGAGTCGCTTAGTACCTGAATTTGGCACCAAGTCGACGTTGACAGTGCACCGGTTCGAAGCCGAATCAAAACTACTTTGAGCCGGGGCCTGCGGGTGAAATGGCTTTTTGCTATTTTTAAGACGCAGCGGCGGCGGTGCGGTGCGTTCTAAGAGGGTCCTGAGGGAACGAAAGTTTTATTTTGTCTTTCCATGCAGGCAAATGGGAGGAGTATGTGCCCAAAGGTCACTTTAACGCGAGAGTATGCTAATAGGTAGTCACTCACTGAGTGTCTCAGAATGCAACGTGCTTGTAAGCTCATCTAGGCTCCTTCTGTTAGTCCCTCTTCGCCTCCGGTATTCTCTTCCTCGGCACTCCCCTCTTCATCTGTCATCCAATCTTCTACTTCACCATCCCTGTTATTCTCCCCCTTATCCGTCGATTCGCCCTCTCCCTCCTCTATCCATTCCCTTAACCACAGCTCACTCCTGTCCACCCACCCCCATGGCTCCTCAAAACCCTCTTCCAACTCATCCAGTACCCTGACCGCCTCTACATGGGCCCTCCCATCCTCAAAAAACCTTTTTGAAAACTCCTCAAATTGCGCTTTGACGGTCGCATGAACCTGCTGAACGGCATAACATCTCCAGGCCCCCTCCAGCGCCGCAGCTACTTCATTGAGCTTCTCCGCACCAGCATCGTCCAGTGTCTCGTCCAGTATCTGGGATTCATACGCATCGCCCATGCCCTTGCAGAGCTCCATGTGTGTCAAAAGCGCCGTATTCAGGTCCTCGTACGCTGTTTGCGTCTCCTCAAAGTACCCTAACACTGTGACCCCAGCGGGGACTTTCTCCATCTGCAAGGGATTGGCGTGTTTACTATACTCTTGATGCAGGCAACACGTCGCCGCCTCTATGTATGCGAGTCCCGCGATTTTCTGCCCGTGGTCGATGCTGGCTTTCAGCTGCGTCGTGATATGCTCGAGCGCTGCCTCCTTGTCACCCGTCACGACTACATGCTGCAAATGCCTTGCTCGCTCGGCGGCCATGAGGAGGTGGTCAAAGAACAGGCCGATTGCTTTATCGTAGACCTGGATGCTTTGTTCGACGTAGGAGAGGTCATGATAGTCAGCTTCGTCATCCCTGAGGTTGTTGAGCAGGTTGGTGTGTGCGTCTAGTGTGATTTTTTTAGAGAAGGCGTCGGGGTAGTGGATGAGGGCTAGGCGGCGCTCGTCGCGGGCTTTCTTTTGTTGGTCTGCACGCTTTTGCTTGCGTTTCTGCGAAGAGGGCATCGCCGGTGGCAAGAGATGAGGCCGAGGTACGGACTGCTGTCGCTTGGTTTGCGGTGAGTGCTGAGTATAGCATCCTGGCAGTAGTATATATATGGCTGCCCAGAAAGTTCACGGCTGATTTGTCGCGTTAGTACGTTTGCAGAAGGATTGCCATAGGCTTGTTGCTTTGCAAAGTCAGATTTCAGGGTGAACAAGCTGCCTTTGTCAGCTCGTTGCAGACCATCAAGAAGTGCTTTGTGCAGCTGGTGGTGTCCTGGTGTAGATGCTACAGATTTCATACCAGAGTCTTGTTGCCCCCATTTTCCTATGATCAGATGGTGAGATCCCTGTTGATACAAATCACGTTGGCTTCTTCCTGCATCAAGTGTGTTCGTGAGCAATTTGCTATTTTAGGCAGCCGTGGCGGTCGCATGGCTGGCTTATACTAGCTACAAAACTGCGGGATATGACCTGGTACAGTGCTTGTGTGAAGGTGGTTTATGGTTATGGTGGCTATTAGGTCTTCAATGAGTCTCGGAACTAAGGATCTTAGTCGCTAAAAGTGACGCATTGGTAGAGTCAAGTTGAATAGAACGCTGCTTGCGCAGAAGTGCTTACTTTCGCTATTATTGTTGGCAAAGCACAACCAGATTTAAGTTGTGCACACGTAAAGCGCGTTCGTGGCACTAAATACAGCATTCCCATGCTCCATATTCACCCCGAACACCTCAGCAACAGATAATCTACCAATGTATATAAGTCTTCAAACTACTGGCAACCTCCGTTTTCCCATTCAAAATAAAAATACTATCAACGTTCAAAAACGTTAACAGTAACACGAACGCCAACTTCCAAACCCTCAATCCTTGGAAATGCCAATAATCCCAATAATACCGATTAGCCCAGTCGTGTGCACCATCTGGGCCCACCGCCACCCTATGTCGATGAGGGAACTGTCAAGCTACCCACCCTACACGCTTGAAATGATGGCAATGGAAATCGAGATGTGTCTCGATCAAGACTACACTGGGCACAACTCTCCGCGCTCCATGGGAGTTATCTTGAGCAGAGTCAATGCACTTCTGTATGGAGGGTATGGAGGATTTGGGCCGTCTAGTGACAGCGACTCGGATAGCAGTATTGGGGGCGCTGTTAGGCCGGGCCGAGGGAGAAGAGGCGGAAGAGGCAGAGGCAGAGGCAGGGGAGGAAGGAGGGGCAGGATTCCACGGCCGGTGCCCGAACCGAGCGATGATGAAGATTCTCTGATTGGGCATGCTGGAAGTGACAGTTCCGACAGCCACCCAAGCTGGGCCTAGAAGCGATCGGAGAAGCGAATGTACAAGTCGGCTGGCTCCTCTGATGTTCCAGTCACGTATTCCGCAATGTATCCTAAAGAACCTTGACGAAATGCGCATATTGGATCGGAAGTTGAGAGTGAAAATCGAGAGGTGCGCTTACTGGTATTTTTAGTGGGAATGGTTTGGACTGTTTACCAATTAGTATAGACATCAGCATTGTTTATTGTTTGTCCGCCGTAGCATTAAGAAACTTACGTCACCAAGCTGTGTCCATGAAATATTGGCCAAGAAGAGAAAGGATTAGAGGGGAGGATGATGGATGGGCGGGTGCCGCGGATTCTGTGTTGGTTGTCTCCGAGGCGGGAAATAGAGCGGGTGGCAGGGAGCATATCGATGGCATGTGAAATAGGTGAGCTGGTGCATTCATGTATCTTCAGTCGCTGTAGAAGTGGCGAGCGCAGCAAGATGATCGTAGCTATGAAGCTCGCGAGTGATGCCTGGTCCTGAGATTCTGCTCAATTTGTGTACCAGCGCTGTGATCTCATCTAATATGCTGTGATTTCTAGGGCTGCTGAGATTCCGACTATGCGATCGGTCATTGACGAGATGAAGCAACGAGTGCACGTAGCCGATTATTCTTTATAATGAGCATGATGCCTTTGTCGAATGCCTAGTTTCTATAGGCAATCCTGGGCGGTACCCGGTGGATGCACGTCGGATAATGCACAATACTGGGCAGGAGCATCATGGCCATACCAACTCCACACTACTAAAGACGACAACAACCAAGCATCCCAGCAATGCGCATAAAGTTGCCAGATCGCGGTGTACCGTGGACACGCGGGACGAGGAAATAAACTCGCATCGCAGTGGGACAAGCCCACAGATTAGCGTCAGATCCAACCCCTGTTCGAGCTCGCTTAGCTTTCGTGGAAGCTGCGAGCACGACCGCGAACTTCTTCGACAACACAGCCACGTACATTGGACCCGCTCCCTTGAATTACACAGTTGTTGGTCAAGCTATGGTACGGGGGAAATTGATTGTGTTCGAGGGCCTCGATCGCGCGGGCAAGTCGACACAATGCCAGATGCTGGTGGAAGCGCTGCAGAAGGATGGCGTTAGGGTGAAGCATATGCGGTTTCCTGGTATGTCTTCGAATGATTCAACTTCAAATTTGAAACCAAAAAAAGCCTTCGCTATGAAAAGGTCATTCATTTTGTTTTTATATTGGCGCATGGGCTAAGTACTGCTAGATCGGACGACACCGATAGGGCAGATGATCAACAGCTACCTCAGCGGACAGAGCGAACAGGAGGACCATGCTATCCATTTACTGTTCTCGGCGAACCGCTGGGAAGCAGCGTGAGTATAGAAAGCAGAATCTGCAATCTGTTCCTTCTCACACCTGAACAGACCTTCCATTGAAGCTGACCTCGCCGCCGGTACCACTGTTATAATAGACCGCTACTACTACTCCGGCTGCGTGTACAGCGCGGCAAAACGTAATCCTACTCTTTCATTAGCCTGGTCCCGCCATCCTGAAGTCGGGCTGCCGCGGCCCGATCTCGCCTTGTTCCTGGATATCTCCGCGGAAGATGCAGCGAAGCGCGGTGGATATGGAACGGAGAAGTACGAGAAGAAAGAGCTCCAGGATCGTGTGCGAGAGCTATTTGATGTGATGATGCAGAGCCAGGAGAGGGATGACTTTGTGCGCATTGATGCAGGGGCGAGTGTAGAGGAGGTGCAGCAGAGGATTCGGGAAGAGGTGGACAAGGCCATAGGGAGGGTCGATAGTGGGCAGCTGCCACTCAGACATGTAGAGTCGTGGTGAAACTTGCGCGTTCGTCACGTTGTAGCAACGGCTTCTCCGTCATCAACATCTTCCATCCACGTCTCGTCCAGATCTTCGTCCTCTTCGCCTAGCTCTTGTGGTTCCATTGCATCCGACTCAGAGATAGCGTCTGGCTTTCTTCTTCGCTTGATTTTGAACATGGCTTCGGTCTCCTTCTGGCCTCGTGTACGGAGACTCAGTTCTTTCATCAAGGTGGACCACTTCAATGGTGTATGGCAGCTTGGGCATGTGCCTTCGATGGGGATCAGTGCATCTTGGCTGCCTTCTTCTGCTAGGAACCGGATTGATAGACAGTGTAAATGACAAGTGCTCCGGCAGGTCGCGACCGGGCACACTAATGCAAGGCCGCTGGAGAGACTCAAACTTGTGCTGCAGACGCCACAAGAGCGTGGCCTTTGCTCTTCGACCAAAGAATTTACCTTCTCGACATGAGGCTTGCAGTCCTCATATGCTACGGGTATTGCTTGTATAACGTCGGGAATCTTGAATACAGTCATATCGCCGGTGGAGGGATCGGCAATAGGTGCTGGGGAGTCCGCAGGCGTGAGCTGTATTGTTATGCTTGCTCTCAATTTCGACGCCATTTTCGCAGTATGCCTCTCCCAAGTCGTAAATATATCCGGCGCAAAGAACCTCACGTGGAGCGGCCACCTGCTGAAGCTTCTGACACCCAGTAAAAAATGCAGGTTCTTCAACCGTGCCTCCAGCGACATGGGTGGCCTCCTTCTCCTGCTTGGCGTGGCTTTTGTCTTCTTCTGCAGCGCTTCGACCCTTGCGTCGCGAACATCTCTGTCGATGTGTCGAGTCGCGTGGGTGTTTTGCCACGCCCATTCGAATTGCAGAGCGGCGTATTTGGATGGAAAGCCGGTCACGATGCATGTCATCTCCCAAGGCCGCTTCGTCTGCAGCGATGTCCGCTTCGCGCCGCCCTTGCTCGAGCCATTGTGCTGGCCTAGCCGACGTGCAGGGTTGGGGGTGCTGCCGATGTAGTACGACTTGCGGTTCTTGGAGCGCAACAAATAGCAGCAGTAGAAGGCGGGGATCGGCTTCTCCATGGCCGCGCACGGCGACACGGCGAGACTGCAAATGTGGTAATAGAGGTGCGCGCAAACAGCAGAGGCAACAAACAAAAGGAAGTCGGAAGGCGTGCAGGGCTGAGGCGCCATTGGCTGGGATGGGGGGCGTTCCGTGCGCATCCTTGCTTGCAGCGGCCAACGTCAACTCGTGCGGCATGGTCAAAAATATTGGCGCGGCCGGCGAGTTAATATTGAGGTATACAAAATACGCAGGCGACTTGGCTAGGTGCGTCTCAATACGAATCGCCGAGCGTCACGTTGGCAGTAACGCTGACGAACGTGCGACAGCTGCTCAGTAACATCTCTGATACGTGCTTGCGAGATGGGAAGGTCTCCCGATGCAGACGATTATGATCCGCTAGAACATGGCTGGCAACTCGCAGCGTTGGGGGAGTGAGAAAACCCGGTCCCAGAATTCGCCTTGCTGTTTCAGGCGGCATGGCGACTGAGCGTGTGCTCTCATACTGCATACCTTCAATATCCTCCGAGACTGGTACCTCATTCAAAAGATACATTTTTTAGACTGCTCCGTGTCCGCATCGTCGCCGTGATCGGTGAATATTATCTGCCGTTCTTTGTCGGCTGAGGATCGTTCTTGGGCCTGCCTCGACATCGGTTCGCACGAGTTGGGTTAGTCTACCACTACTACAGAGCCGGCAGGAACGTCCACTCGCGCTTCCCCCATCAGTCCATAAACTCTTTCACCTCTCCGCCGACGTCTCCCGGGACCAATTCTACGCTGCTGCCCACAACCTCACCCCACCCGGTGCGAGCGCAACACTCAATCTAACCGCCTACTCGTTCATTTTGCGTGCAGCTGCACACCGCTTTCGCACTATTCTAATCCCAGCAGTCGCCTCCGCCGCAGCCCTCGTTCTGTGCCAGACCCCCAGGCTCCCGCCCGCCAGCTCTGCGCCCCGAATACATATGCGAATGCGAATGCGACACTGCAGTAATCACACAACCACCATCGTTACCTCTCTGTAGTTTGGGCCGGAAGAGGGCAGCGCTGGGTGCAGCAGCGACGGCATGGTCGATCTCCTTCCCCCCAGCGGCCCGCCGATGGGCGGCACGGTGGCCACCTTTCGAGTCGCAAGCGCAAACGGAGCGCCCGCTGCACCGAAAAGCAGGATGGGAGGCACGCCGCTTACTCCAGCGAGCGGTACGCCATCTGTCGGCATAAATGGGATACCTCTCAGCGCGCGCAAAGCGCAGGCACTGGATCTTGCGACAGTGGAGCGCAGAGGGCAAGGCATGCCCAACAATCCGCCACCGAAGCCGAATCGCATGTTCGGCCTGCAGGAAGCACCCACCTTCAGACCGACCACGGAAGAGTTCAAGGACCCGTTGGCATACATTGCTTCGATCCGTGAGGAGGCACAGCAGTTTGGCATCGCCAAAATCGTCCCGCCAGCCTCTTGGAACCCGCCATTCGCCATCGACACGGAGCGCTTCCACTTTCGTACCCGCCGACAAGAATTGAACTCCGTGGAGGGCGGCACGCGCGCAAACTTGAATTATCTGGACCAGCTGGCCAAGTTTCACAAGCAGCATGGCAATAGTCTTACCCGTTTCCCTAGTGTAGACAAGAGGCCGTTGGATCTCTACAAGCTTAAGAAAGCCGTCGAAACGAGAGGCGGCTTCGAACGTGTTTGCAAGCAGAAGAAGTGGGCAGAGATTGGACGAGACCTCGGCTACAGCGGCAAGATCATGTCTTCGCTGTCTACCTCGCTCAAGAACTCGTACCAGAAGTGGCTCCATCCGTACGAAGAGTATCTGAGAGTTGTGAAACCTGGAGTGCAGCAAATGATAGAGCACGAAAATGGCGGCCCTTACACTCCTTCGCCAGCGCCGTCGCCTATGAAGAAATCAGCGCACGGCACACCGAATGGCAACGCCCTCGACTCGCCAGCGATGAGGGCGACGGTCGCACTCAATGCTTCAATGCATACTGATACTGCACCGACACCACCCCCAGCAGATCTTCCACGACCTGTTGTTTCGTCTGGCTTTACCGCTGTGAACGCAGGAGGCTTCACAGCTGTGAATGCACAGTCCCCGCAACCCACTCCGCCAGCGGCAAGCACGCCAGCACCAGCGCCAAATGGACTCTCCCACATCAACGCAATGAACGGCTATGCTCACAGCAATGGTGACTCTCGCACTTCGACACCCCTACGAAACGGGAGTCCAATGCTGTCAGCGCACAATACGCCTGATCTGCGACCGTCAGCTGTTGGTCTGACTCCGCTTTCCAATCCGCAAGCGTTTCCGCATCTTAAGCGAACGCTCTCCCAGGAAACGGAGGGCGGCATGACTGACGACGCCGACGCGGCAAATGGCCGTCGAAGCAAACGTCTGAAGAAAGGTAAGCGCATCCGTCACCTGCAGCCTCCACCTGTAATTAGGCAGGGTTGTGCTGTAGCGCCATCCTGGTTGGATCTCGGCGCCTCTGATCGGTCGCTGTATCTTTTATTGGCGATCCACTCCGGCTAACAGCAACACTTGCAGATGCGGCGCCGACCGTGGCGGGTTCTCACATGACCCAACCTCGCCAGTCGACACCCAGTGGTGGACGAACGTTACACCCGCGTGTTCGCGCTTCCGACGAGCGTCCTGGCGATGTAAGTGCACTGTCCTTTGACATCCCTGTTCCAAGTTACTCATCCAATGAGCAGCGATGTGAAACATGTGGCACCGAGAGCGATCCCTCCAACATTTTACTATGCGACAGTTGCGATGCCGGATATCACGGATACTGTCTTGACCCCCCAATCAGAGGCATTCCGGAATACGACTGGCACTGTCCCAAGTGCCTGGTTGGCACCGGCGAATTCGGATTTGAAGAGGGCGGTACCTACTCGCTACGACAATTTCAAGAGCGTGCGCACCTCTTCAAGCAAGCTCACTTTGCCAACAAGATGCCTTTTGACCCTGTCACCAATACTCCGAAGCCTGTGAGCGAAGACGACATCGAACAGGAATTCTGGAGACTCGTGGAAAGCATAACCGAGACAGTCGAAGTAGAATATGGCGCCGATGTGCACTCCACGACACACGGAAGTGGATTTCCCACAATCGAACGCAATCCCCGGGAGCCCTATGCAACTGATCCTTGGAACCTGAACATCATGCCCTACAACTCGGAATCGCTCTTTCGTCATATCAAGTCCGATATCTCCGGCATGACAGTGCCATGGTTGTACGTTGGCATGGTCTTCTCAACCTTCTGTTGGCACAACGAAGATCACTTCACTTACTCCGCCAACTACCAACATTTCGGCGCAACCAAGACGTGGTATGGAATTCCAGCTGAGGATACGGAGAAGTTCGAGCAAGCAATGCGCGATGCTGTGCCAGAACTTTTTGAGTCTCAGCCCGACCTCCTCTTCCAACTGGTCACGTTGTTGACCCCTGATCAGCTCAAGAAGGCTGGGGTGAGGGTTTTTGCGCTAGATCAGCGCGCTGGCGAGTTCGTCATTACCTTCCCGCAAGCCTATCATGCTGGATTCAATCATGGCTTCAACTTCAACGAAGCTGTCAATTTTGCGCCTTCTGATTGGGAGCCTTTTGGCGAGCTCGGAGTTCAGCGTCTCCAGGACTACCGTCGGCAGCCATGTTTCTCCCACGATGAACTTCTTCTCGCAGCAGCCTCGCGAAAAGACACGACGATCAAGACCGCAAAATGGTTAGCACCGGCCCTGCAACGAATGCGCGCACACGAAACCAAGATTAGAACAGAGTTTGCCGAGAAGCATAAAGTTTTCCACGGACAAAAGTGCAAGATTGATGGGACCGGAGACGGCGACGGGACATGCGACATTGAGATCGAGTTCAACGACACAGATATGCACGAAGATGAACTCATTTGCAGTTTCTGTAAGGCTTACGGTTATCTTTCGCGGTTTTACTGCGCAAACTCTAAGAAGGTGCTATGCTTGCGCCATGCTGGGTGGTTCGAATGCTGTCCCGGGAGCCTGGAAGGAGAGCGATACCTCGGTGCTCGCGGCGAGCACTTTCTCACATACCGTATGACCGACGACGTTTTCGAGTCCACAATTCAAAAGATCGTTGATAAGGCGGGCATGCCGGAAGCGTGGGACGCCAAGCTCGAGGCACTTCTCGCTGAAGGCCCAAAGCCTCAGTTGAAATCACTTCGCGCACTGCTTAACGAAGGAGAACGCATCGATTGGGATTTGAGTGGTCTTGCGGACCTCAAAGAGTTCGTGGAAAAGTGCTCTGAGATAGCAGAAGAAGCGTTGGGCTACACGACGCGAAAGCAACAAGCGCGGCGCAAGAATGAAGGCCGTGGCCGAGGCCGAGGGAAAGCCGCAGCTGCCGAAGTTGACGAGAAAGAACGGGAGTATCGTAATATCGAAAGCATCCAGAAACTGCTCGCAACGGCGAACAACTTGGCCTTCGACAGTCCAGAGATCACGGCACTGCGTGAACGATTCGATAGCATTACAGAGTTTCAAGACAAGGCTCGTGCTGCACTTCGGGACAGACCCGCCCAGCAAAGTATTGCGAGATTGGACGAGCTTCTCGAGGAAGGCAAAGGTTTCAATGTTGATCTTCCGGAACTGGATTCACTGGAGAAGGTGGTTGCGCAACTGAAATGGCTGAAAACAGTCGACGACTGCAGACAAAAAGCACCGACTCTAAAAGATATTAGCGTGCTGATCGAGCAGGGCATCGAGCTCGGCATTCCTGAGAACCACCCTGAAGTGCACTTCCTGCAAGATAAGAAGGTCCAGGGCGAGCTCTGGGAGTCGAAAGCGAAGGAGCTCATGTCCGTGGAGAACGTCCACTACCAGCAGCTCGATGCTCTCTCAAAACAGGCGAACAGTATTCCGGTCGTGCCAGAAACTCTTGCTGCTGTTGACGCAATTTTGAAAAAGCAGCGAGATGCACAAGAGTTGATTCTGTCCTTGTACGAGCGAAGCAAGAATCCAGACTTCCGCCAGCGACCGAAATATTTAGAAGTGAAGAATGCTGTCGAGGCTCTGAGTGCGCTGAATAGTAAGCCTACAGGCACGATTGATCTCGAGCGGGAGCAGAAGCGACACGAGGACTGGATGCGACGCGGCAAAAAGCTTTTCGGGAAAGCCAACGCACCATTGCACATTCTGCACGCCCATATGAAGCAGGTCGACGAGCGGAACATCTCATGTTTCGACTTGTCTGACCAGCCTCGTATGCCGGTTGAGCCGTCTTCGCGCGCAAACACTCCGGAAGAAGATGAAGAAAATGTTGATGGGTCTGGTTCGAGCCGGGATGTGTTCTGCATTTGCCGGAAACCCGAGGCGGGGATCATGATCGAGTGTGATCTCTGTCATGAGTGGTGAGTGAGAAATCTCAGCCTCACTGTTCCAATGACTAACCCTCACAGGTACCACAGCAAATGTCTCAAGCTCGCCCGAGGCAAACTGAAGGAAGAAGACAAGTACACCTGCCCGATTTGCGACTACCGGGTCAAGATTCCTCGGGACGCTACACGACCGAAGCTCGAAGATTTGCAGACGTGGCAGGACGAGATACTCTCTCTCCCCTTCCAACCTGAGGAAGAAGAGACTTTGGAATCGCTCATCAATCACGGCATTCAATTCCGAGAATATGTTGCTCAGTACATCAACCCTGTCATGTCAAGCCCAGAAGAGCTTACAACCCAACGTTTTTATCTCAGGAAACTAGAGGGGGCGGAGATTCTCCTGTCGGACGAAATAAATTTCTTCCGTCAGGAGCTGCATAAATGGGCTCCCGTCGCACCCCAGCCGCCTCCAATTCTCAGTGTCTCACTCTCCACGCGGAAGCCGCGGCCTACCAAGCAGCAGAAGCTCATGTCGCAACTTGGCATCACCAATCCCGAAGATCTGCCTCCTCATATGCGACCCAAAACACAGCAGACCAAGCGCAAGTCACTGGACCCTACCAGACCAAGTCTCCAACCTGCCCCAGAACAATCGCACACACCGCCCGGTGAACCTCCTGCTCCTCGCCGTAGCTTTGGCGAGAATGACTATTTCAACTCCAACCCAGTCACGAGCGGATTCAATAACTCTCCAACGTTTGCGACCAATGCCCCCATGAACTTCGGCTCTTCTATCGCTCCCATCGACCCGGGACTCTTTGAGAGCGCAGGAGGCGAGCCAACTAGCCCGATGCAGGATGTCTTCAAGAGCTCAGGCAACGGTCAAGAGATGTTCGGCGAGATGATGGAGACAGGCGGTGGTCAGGCTGAAGAGGCGCTTGCTGTTACGGAAGGCAACAGCTATATGGACTAGTGGTCCAGTGACTGACCCTACCTCGCGACTACGGATTACTTGGTTCGGCTCTATATATCCAATTCACGGCATCAACCCTAGTCTTTATCTACCACGAAGATACTCTATGGAGTCAGGCCTTAGCATCTATTCGTTTTCTGTTTCAATACACTGTATGCTCGCAGGCGTTACGGTCGTCAGGGGCACGGCATGGGAATCAGATCAGATACCCCAAAATTACGACCCGGCACGATGTCACTTTCCATCCTTCCATTGAAGGCAGCAGATGCTGCCATGAACACCAGCTTCGGTTGGGCTTTTTTTTTCTTTTTTTTTCTTTCGCTTCACAGAGCGACTGGCTGCCTCGGCGGCGGCGCTTGGGTTCCAACTTATCCTGTACTTTAGTATACTGCACGGTAGCTGTTTCTGGAATTGTGCGCATGGTGGTTCTTGTCAATAGGCAGTGCGCCTATGGGATGTTGTGTGCGAAAAGGTTTTGCGGGATGTATGCGGCGAGTAATGAACGAATTTAGCATTGAAAATCAAGCGTGCACCTAAGGAACCATCAAGCTGAATGTAACCATGGCCGGAGCCACGTCCGGTGTGAGAGGTATTCCAGATTGTTGTCCATACACGACGCGCTAAAGAAGCAGACGCGCTGTGGGGAAGCGTATGGGCCTAGCGGGCTTGGCATTGATATGATTTCCAAACTTTTGAGCCCGTCGAGGTGATCGATCGGACGACAACTCACAATGCTTCCTAGTAGAGGGCTTCCGCCCCGACAATTGGCCTCGCTGGCTTCCCGTCAGTCCTCTGCTCTGCGGTCCGCTACATCGAGAAAGGTGCGCAATGGCTCTTCCACCATCCCCAGTGGCACCATTCCAGCATATGAGCACCTTCCATCTCCGCGTCGCATCTGCGCAACAGGCAGCTAACAGTCGCTAATGTAATCATTTACAGTTCTCTTCCGTCCCACGAAGAACTGCACTCCCCGCGTCATGTCGGACAAGCTCCCTCCGCTCCTCGAACTGGCGCATCGGCGCATCCCCATCGTCTGACGTCGTTCTCTCGCCTTCTGCAGTCCGATATGCATCGTGGTACGCACCCTGGACATGGGGTCGCTCCGGCACGCCTTCGAACGCCGCCTCCGAGCTCGCCTCTCAACCCACGCCCGTCCCCGAAGTGGTCCCTGAGCCCGTGGTCACCACTGCCACCCCAGAGCTCCAGCCCGCCGGAGTAGAAACAACCGCCGTGTCCGCCAACCCCACATCCACCTTGGAAGGCAAGTCGGTGGAGGATTTGCTCGAAATCACGACAAAAGCCTCAGACTCTTCCTTTATAGACCCGACCGTGCCTCTCTCGTATTGGGGAAACCTCAAAGATCTGGGACTTGACTACGGCTGGGGTCCCTCCGCCTTCTTCGAGAGCTTGCTTGAGGTGGTCTACATCAACGCTGAGCTCGGCTGGGCAGGAACCATTGTGGCTTCGGCACTGATCCTGCGAACTGGTCTGTTCTTCACCTTCCAGAGATGGGGCTCGGACGCCATGGCCAAGTCCGCAGCCATGAAGCCTGTTCTTCAGCCCCTCCAGGATGAAATGGAAGAAGCCAAGCGACGAGGCGACGATGAGAGGGTGCAGATGCTCAAAATGAAACAGCAGACCATAATGAAAGATGTCGGCGTGGATATCTTCAAGTCAATGGGCACAGCTATCGCCCAGGGTGTCTTCGGATACGGTGCATGGAGATCGCTACGTGGGATTTCGTCTCTGCCGGCTCCCGGAATCACCACTGACGGATGGCTGTGGTTCACCGACTTGAGCGTTGCGGACCCTTACTACATGCTTCCCGTGATCACGGGAGGTATCATGTACCAGGTCATCAGGGTAAGTGATCCCGGGACGTGTGTTCCAAATCATTCAGCTAACGACGAGCAGAGAGGCGGTGAAACGGGTATGCAGGATCAGACAGCCCAGACCAGCCTGCAGAAGCAGGTTCAAGTCGTCCTGCCCGTCCTCATGACTGCAGTAACAGCTTTCCAGCCAGCTGCCATCCAACTTTACTTCTTCGCAACCTCTATCACGGGCGCCATCACCGGCTACTCTCTCCGCCAGCCCGCCGTTCGCCGCGTCCTCGGCATCCGCCAACTTCCCACGCCGCAATCCAACGAACTCTGGGGCAAAGTCGCGAGGGGTGAGATCGACATGAACAGCATCAAGACACCTGACGGGAAAATCCAATACCAAGCGCCCAGCCCTCCGGCGTCCAGGAGCCACAATGCCCCGAGCGGCCTCAGGTTGAAGTCGTCGGCGTCGCTCCCAGCGCACATGCGGGGAGCGCCAACCCAGGCGGATGTGGCTGAAGAACCCAAGACCGCGTGGGAGCAGCTCAAGTCGACGCCCAGCACGATCAAGGGCAAGATCAGCAAGTGGCAGGACCCGCGGGACCCGGACGTCAAGAAGAAGCAAGATGCGGCGGCGAAGCAGGCTCGGGACCTCAAGAAATACATGAAGGAGAAGAAGAATCACAGATAGGGTGGAGGTAAACGTTGGGCGAGATGGGACTGTCGTCGTGTTGTATTCATGTATGATAGAGAAAGGGAGGGCTTTCGATCTTGTGTTAGTAGATGTAGAGAGGGCTGGCTTGGATGCTTGGGGGGTTGCATTGGAGCCATTGTACCAAATCAAATCCCTGCACAAATGAACCGTTCACTCGCGTGAAGTTGACGTAGTGTGCCAAATGATATTTTGAAGACGACGCTTGTTCCACTCCGCCGCATTGATGGATATACCAGAATTATTGGATCTCTCATCTCGCGCGAATCTCAGGTGCCATATCACCTGCTCCGGGATACTCACCCTGTCCACAATCTAGTATTTGCGGGGATACGCGACGCCAAAGCTCCGATCTTGGCGCGCCGCCCGTCCATCTTCACCTCCAACCTTACCTCCAACATCCAACACGGGCCCCGTCCCATCACGCCACGCGCTATTCGAGACACGCGCTACCTCAGCACAGGCAGACATATAGCTGAGAAACGGATCGAACAAGGCGCACCGCAACCTCGTCCGACCTCTCCTCCCACCGCACCAACCCATAATGTCCTCCACCACCTCCGACCCGACCCTCTCGTCGTCCTTCGCAACCCTTCCCTCGGACAGCGAAAACTATTCGACCTCGCCCGACGCTGCAGCCTCACCCGACGCCCCGCCCAGCGACACGTCGACCTCGTCGCCGCTGATCCTCTACAAGCCGCCCACACTATGGGGCCTACTCCGCGGCGCCGCGATTAATCTGCTTCTGCCGTTTGTCAACGGGCTGATGCTGGGGTTTGGTGAACTGGTTGCGAATGAGGCGGCGTATAGGCTGGGGTGGAGTGGGACGAAGGTACGTTTCCCAACTACTTGCTTTTTAGAATCGGGCCTTGGTTTGCATGCGTGGGGTGAATAGGCTGTGTGGGACACGGAGAGAGAGGGCTGACATTAGGATTACAGATCTTTCCTACGCACCGCGCTGGCGGCGGACATCGTGTGGGCCCAGGCGTGGAGATGCGCGCGGATCCTGTGGAGCGGAGGCGGAGAGATGGCGAGGAGTTGGACATGTACACGTCGTTGGAGTAGAAGTAGGAGCATCATGCTACAGGATGGACGTCTGAGGGCATGAGGTCGCCACGGCGCAGCGGTACAGCCACGGCGGGCGGGCTGTGAAGAAAGGCGCTGCAAGGCGGAGGAACACAATCACTGTAGTTGTACATATTACACATTGCGCGCGCGTCTGGGACAACGTACGCGCTAGATTTCACCAGGGAAGCATACACATGCAATTGAACATTTTGCACTTGATCCCCAATGGCGCTTTTGCACTCTTGCATAGCAGATTGCACATGGATTCTTCGGATGACGCAATGACACTCTTCATAGACCGTTGTGGACACATGGAGGTCTTCCGGGGGCTTACGGTCAACGTGCAAAAGTCTGGAGAGGTGGGTGTGGACTGCCAGTGCAAGCGGCGCAGGGGCCATCCATCATCGACGTCAGAAAGCGGCGCCCGCCCCAGAGCTCCAGGCACAGGACCCAGACCCCACCAACCACACAACCCGCGTCTGGCCCTCACCACGAAGCGACGCAACCCTCAGGCATCTGCATACCACATCTCAGCCTGAACCCGCGTCCCAGTTCCGTGACATGTCTTCTGGCGCGCCTGCAAACCAGGACGAGCTCATTGCATCTCTCGCCAGTCTTACAGGCCTAGCTCCGGCAGAGGCAAGTCGAACCCCGTAGAAGCTCTCCACTCTTACTAACCCGCAACCAGGCAGAACAGTACCTCGCCGCCGCCAACTGGAACCTCGAGCACGCCGGCGCTCTCTACTTCGACGGAGCACCGGACGACGAGCACAACGCCACTTCGGCCAACGACCCGACATCACAAGACATCATGGCCGGCGACAATGACAACGACAACCAGACGCCCGCGCAGCAGCCACCGGGCGGCGGTCGCACACTGGGCGGTGCCTATGTGCCGCCCACCGCATCCAGCGCTTCGTCGGCGCAGCAGCCAGCAGTGCGGCGGAACCCGCCGTCGCGCGGAGTAGCAGGAGCGAGGACACTGGGAGATCTGCAGTTGTCGGGCGGAGGCGGCCACGGCCACGCTCACGACGATGACGATTCAGATGACGACGACGAGCAGCACGACTTCTTCACCGGTGGCGAGAAGTCCGGGCTTGCGGTGCAGAACCCCAACCAGTCGAACCCCCGCGATCACATCAACAATATTCTCCGACGTGCTCGGCAGTGAGTACTCCAGCATGGTGACTGGCCGGCCTGTGCTAACACTCATAGGAATGCTCCTCGGCCAGGCGGCGATGACGAGGAGCCTGCTACGCGATTCCGCGGCACGGGAATGACCTTGGGCGGCGACGATGCGCCCTCTCGCGCTATCCCCGACCCTACCGCCAGCGCCCCGAGCCTCCCACCCCGCGCACACCGAGAGCTGCACCTGTGGAGGGATGGCTTCTCCGTCGACGACGGCGACCTCTTCCGCTACGATGACCCGGCGAATGCCCGCACACTCGAAATGATCAACACCGGCCACGCTCCGCTTCACATCCTCAACGTCGAGCAGGGACAAGAGGTGGACGTCGAGGTGCACGCACACAAGGATGAGGACTACGTCAAGCCCAAGAAGAAGTGGGTGCCCTTCTCAGGCTCCGGCCAGCGTCTCGGCAGCCCTACATTCGGCGCAAGCTCGTCTGCTCCGCCGCCCGCACCGGCCGCATCTTCGTCAGGTCCCACAGCCGCCGCAGGCACTGCCGACGCTGCGAAGCCCACCGTCAACGTTGACTCGAGCGCGCCCGTCGTCACACTCCAGATCCGTCTTGCCGACGGCACACGCCTCCCCTCGCGGTTCAACACGACGCACACCATCGGCGATGTCTACGATTTCGTCAACTCGGCCAGCGCGGCGAGCACACAGCGTCCGTATGCGCTCATGACGACGTTTCCGAGCAGGGAGCTCTCGGACAAGGCGCAGGCGTTAGGCGATCTGCCCGAGTTCAAGCGCGGGGGTGTGGTGGTGCAGAAGTGGACATGAGGGGGGTGGGTGTGATTGTGTTCATCGGTGCGGGAGAGAGGTGAAGCGCTGTGCTGTGCTGGTGGGTTGCCAGCACTGTGTCACCTCGCCAAGCGAAGGTCAGGAGCTCGTCAATCGGCGGGACCTAGGAACAGCATTAGACATGGTATCTGGTATGAAACTATGGATGCATTCAGCAGAGGGCTAAGATAGCATAAGGCCAGATTAATATGGCTGTACGAGGGAATGATATTGTAGCACACATTGAGTGAAGACGCCATGCCACATGGGCGGACTCGTCCCGTTTTATGAACTTTTCTGTTGGAGTTGTGGCACGATGCAATTCTGCGAGTAGCGGTACACGTACCAGGAGCTCGGGAATGGCACACAGGCAGGCGGGGTGTGAGACTGCTCGGATTCCCTGCATCGAGCAGCACTTCCTGCATGCGACTTACTCAACAGCTCTTCGGGTCCGGTAGAATCGTTCCGTCAACATGTGAGTTTTTTCAAACTAGGGGGCACGTTGTTGACGAAAGCACGTAGGTATGCGACATGTGTGTTTTCCATAGCTCTGGTTGTCAGCGCGACTACAGCTTCGACCTGGACGAGGACCCACGTCTCGACCATATACACGCCGCGTATCACACGCCAGACTACGAGAACAGTGACGCACCTTTGCTGGCCCCATTGCAGGCACACACGTGCTTGGAGCGGATGCGACGAGATATGTGCGTCTTCCAACGGGATGGCCCGCCCGGGCCCACGGGTATAACGCCTGTCGAAGCCAAGATAGGAGGGTATGTGATGAGTACTCCACATGACCGAATCGAAGTGTTCTTGATAGTACTGGTTCCGAAGTGTTACTTGGCTCTGCGAAATGGCATTGTGGGATGTTCGCCGTTTCCGCTGGCGTACGGGGCTGGAATGCTGGCGCGCGCTGAGGTCGTTACACGTACGCTGGACGACCGCGGATGGAGGTGACGGCTGGGACCTGGACCGAGAGGAACCGCGATGCACACGTTACACGGACTGCTCCGCGAGTTGGGCCGGGTGGGACGCGGGCACGAGAAAGTGGGTTATGGGACTGATGCATTGGTCGGGCGAGCCCACTTGTACGGACGTGGGATCCCCCTCCTAGGACCAGAGTCCGCCTACCACCTACGAGACCCCCCATATTGACCCGTGTGAGCGATGCTGTAAACTTCCAACTCACAAACTGCCCGCGTGATCTAGCCAACGCTGCACTGTTGGCGTGGCAGACGACACCTCAGTCATCAAAGAGCTAGAGGGAAGACATGACTGTAGGATTGACCAGCAGATTTGTGCTCTTGCTCTTCGTGACTGTCTTGGGGGTTGTGACGGTATGGACGAGGAGGCCCTGGGCAAGAGCGAGGGCGCATGTGACTCAGCGGGTGCCAGTGAGGGAGTTCGCGGTGGTGAAGCAGGATCCGATTGGCAATGAGGATGATGGTCCAGATGGGAGAACCACGCGGCTCGAAGGCTCGCTCAGGGATGGGATTTCGACAAAAGTTCCCGGGGAAGGAGCGCCGCATGTGCAGGAGGCGGTGGTTGGGGTGGGAGGTTGCGAGGGAGGAGTGGGAGTTGGACGGGAGGGTCGCGGGGGGAAAGGTGGAAGGAGGGAGGGGGCAGATGGGAAGAGGGGCGAGAGGAGGATGTATATGTCTGCTATGCTGCTGTATTCGGTTAAGGGGATGGCGGAGGAGAGGGTTAGGGTTTGAGGTTGGATGTTGGACGGGTGGGAGTGCGAGTGCAGCACAAACCCATTACAAAGAGACGTCCAGAGGGACCTGAGCGTGCAACTTGTCGGGCGTTTGAAAAAAGAGACGGTGGTGACTTGGAGCAACATGACATACTTCCTTCGCCCACTACCATATACGTCCTATTCGCCGCGTCAACCCCCCACCAAAATATACACAATAAAGGTAAACCCCCTGATGCCTTTCTACAAACAGCTCAAAATCGGCTTCAGCTTATCAAACACGACCTTCTGCCTCGCCGCATCCGCCGTCGTCTTATCCGCCGCATCCCCTACACTGACACTGACAAAGCACCCGCTGCGTAACTGACTCACATCGACCTCCCACGGCAGCCGCGTGCTGCCACACACCTCGGCGTCCCGCGCGCTCAGCAGCCCCGTCGTGACCCGCGTCGCAATGAACTTGAACTGGCTCGCCGAGTTGCACGTGGACTCGGTCACCTCGCCGAAGTTGACATTGAGGAACACATCCGCGGGGAGGTACGGCGCGCCGGCGTTGACAATGGTCGTCGTCAGATTGAGCGCGAGGTCGGCGTAGACCCTGCTGTGGATGGGGACGGGGGAGACGTTCCAGGCCGTCGGATCGCCCGACTTGCCGCTGAAGGCGAGCGCGGGGATGCCCGCCGTGTGCGCGGCGTAGACGGCGGCGCCGATGGTGCCGGAGAAGAAGGCCTGCACGTCGACGTTGGAGCCGACGTTGGGACCTGTCACGGCGAGCTGGGGTGCTGCGCCGGCCCAGAGCGCAGGGCCCGTCACAGAGATGCCGCGCTTGATGCTCGTCACTGGGTACGAGTTTACGTAGTTGAGGCGCGGGTCGGTGGTGTTTGCGCCGGTGGCGGGGGCATTTGCCGGGCACGACGAGTACTCGCAGCCGTCTGCGTCGACGGTTGTGGGGGTTGCGTCGGAGGAGCCTTGGAGTGTGTTAGTGTGGTTGATCAGGGACTTTGGGTGGGAAGAGGTGGTGTGTACCCGTGCCGGACTGGTTCTCTGCTGGGCCGGAAAGCACGACTTGGTTTCCTGCAGCGGCGAGGCTGTTGAAGAGGGTGCGCGCGTTGATCTCGGCCCAGCCGTCGTCGTTGGACTGGACGATGCGGATGCCGCTCGCGAGGGGCGCGGCGGCGGCAGCAGCGAGAAGAAGGGCAGAGCGCATGTTGATATGGCTTCAACGAGCGAACGAAGGACTACAGCGCGGAAAGCAGGAACGAACGGTTACGCAGACTCGTACCGCTGCCCATGGCACGCTCCATTGTATATATACACGGCACCCTGGTGTTTCGTCCCCAGATCGACGGAGCAAGCTTGCCACAGCGGGTGCACTGCCGACGACTAGTAGTCGCCATGGCGGACGCGAGCGCGAATGTTTCTGATGTCCGCACCTGCCAGGGATGTGATTGCGTACGACGATATTGCAGTGGCTGTGACGGGGCATTGCTCCGCTATGAATGGGCGACGCTGTCTATGCGGGATCGCTTGGCAGGGGTGCTTCAAACGGCCCGACCACGATGCCGCTAGCGAGCATCGCGCTGGCACGTGCGGATCATCAGGACGGTGAATCGATGTGTACGCGGCGGCCATCCCGCTGGGCATGTTGTGAGGTTATGCTCCTGCTGCTTGTGGATTGTACCTGAGGCTTCTACTCTGCGTGCTGAACAGGTGCGTACGCGTCGTGCTGTCCAGTGTTTGCGGACCATCCGAAGCAACGTCCATCCACCCGTGGACAAAGCTGCAGCACGTGGCACCCGAGCTTTACCCTCCCCAGAGTCAGTACTCCGAGCACATGCTTCAAGTCAAGAGAATGTGCTCCTGCCCACGGGGGAGCCGTGTTTCGGTGTCAAGATATGCCGGCATGTCCGCCCAGACTATTGACTATACTCCAAATCGGTAGAGCAGCTTGAACGTGATGGAAGAAATTCGCCGAGTCTGAGATTCGCTATCTCTGTAGCCCAATCATGACCTGCTCGTCCACTGCATCGCCAAGCACACCCGCCTTCTGCAGTATGTGCACCGTCTTTTGCACGACGGCATCGTCCACACCCCTCACCTCCTGCGGGAATCGCACCGTCTTGAGCCATTCCCGCGCATCCTCTTGCGAGTAGTCCAACTTGGTGCTTATGTACTCAACCGCCTCCTCCTGGTTGTCCTCGAAGTGCTTCACGCCTTTGTTGATCTTCTGCAGCGCATCGTCCAGCTCTCCTTTGAGCGCAGGATGCGAAGCCTGCACGCCTTGCGACCAGTTCTTGGGGTTCACGAGATCATTCTTCGCCACAATTTTCCACGATGACCAAGGCGTGTAGATCTCGCCAATGCGCTTGATCTCGCCGTTGTCGTAGTACCGCTTCGACGTGAAATGTTCCCACATGAAGAAGTCGGCCGTGCCGTTGTTCACTCCCTCGCGGAGGTTCACAAACGTGTTGAGCGGCTCGACAGGAAACGGCGGGCCAGAAGCTTGCGGGTCGAGCCAGCCCTGCTGGTCCGCCAGCACGAAGCTCATAACATAGCTGCCGCTGCCGATTCTTGACACGCCCACTTTCTTGCCCTTGAGGTCGTCGACGCTGCGCAGCTCGTCGCGCTTTGCGCCCGTTGATATGGCCCAGCAGAGCGGGGTCTCAACGTAGGTGCCGACGAGCTTGAACCCCGCGTCCTGCTTTGCCTCCTGTGCTTTGCCCAGCGCCGCGATCCAGCCCTCGGTGAGTCCAACGCCCACGTCGATTTCGTCGGCCTGGAGCGCCGTGACCATGTGCCCCGTGCCGGAGGGGAACGGGAGGAGCCGCGCATTGAGGCCGTAGTGCTTCTTGGCGAATTCGAGGGGCGTGGAGAAGTGCTCGGGGACGAAGCCTATCCGCAGTGGCGCCATCGCTGGGTTGTGCGCAGAGAAAGTTCGGACCTGCCGGGTTATGGGTGCAACGGTTCGCAGGCGGGCGAGCATCGCTCGTGTCTACGTGGTGTAACCGAGCGTGTGGCTGCAAGAGCGGCTCTGGCACGTCAATTTGGGCACAGGGAGTCGCTGGAGCGGCAGACGCCTGATCACGGCAGTGTTGTGTACCAAAAGGACGGTGGGCTGGGTGCCGCAGCCAGTGAACATGTCGTCCGTTTTCGTGAGACCGCGTTTCGTCATCGCGCGCTAAACCAGCCACGGCTGTGGCGCCCCTCCGATCTTCGCTGAGGCAACCACCTCTCTTCTTGGCTTCATACTGTTCCAGATTGGGGTCCTGACCACTAGTTGCAATATCTTCAATTTCCGGGGGCTTCCCACCGTTCCCATCATTGTGTATAAGTTTGCTCGCAAAACGCCGTGCAATGGGTTCGATAGCTTCAGAACTGCTATCCATGAGAGCACGCACTATTGCTATCATAGGAGCAGGTCCGTCAGGCTTGGCAGCAGCGAAGTATATTCAACTTTACCCTTATCCTAGAGTATACTGAAAGAAGCAGATATCTTCGAGCGGAGAGGGCATTTGACAAGATTGTCCTTTTCGAACAACGAAGTAGGAGTGGCGGAATATGGAACTACACTGGTCATCAGAGAGACGAAGACCTCTTTACTGTACCTCAGACCAATCCTTTAGGAAAGAACCAGGACCCGACTTGGTCCCAACGGCCCAGACCGGCAGATGGGAGATCAGACGGCGCAGAGAAAGACCCAAGCTTCTTATCACCTATCTACGATAGACTGGAGACAAATATCCCGCGTGGCCTAATGGGCTTCCAAGACCTGGATTGGCCTCAAGACAGCCAACTTTTTCCCAAACATGAAACTGTCCTCAAGTATATCCAGGACTACGGCAGAGACGTACGAGATCTCATACGGTACGAAACGCAGGTCACCAATGTCGAGCCTGTAGATGAACAAAGTATGCGCTGGAAAGTGCAAACACGCAATATACGTTCCAACATACAGCAGGATGAAGAATATGACGCCGTCATTGTGGCTAACGGGCATTTCATCGTGCCTTATTTACCAGAAATACCAGGCATCAAAGCATGGGACGCCAAGTACCCTGGCGCGATATCCCATGCAAAATACTACCGTAGCCCAGCGGACTTCAAGGACAAAAAAGTCCTTGTCGTCGGCAACTCCGCCTCCGGCACCGACATCTCCACCCAGATCGCGCAATACTCGCAGCTCCCCCTGCTCTGGTCTAGCAAATCACCCTCCATGTTCAACGTGCGCACCTCCCCCACTAAGCACGAACGCCCCCCAATTTCCAAATTCCTCCTCTCCAGCAGGGGTGTTGAATTCGAAGACGGGTCTTCCGAGAACAACATTGACGCCATTGTCTTCGCAACAGGCTACTTCTACTCGCTGCCTTTCCTGTCCAACGTCGAGCCAAAGCTGATCACAGATGGCTCCCACGTCAATCACACCTACCACCACCTTTTCTACGCGCCGCGTCCGACCCTCTCTTTCCTCGCCCTCCCCCAACGCGTTATCCCATTCCCCATCGCAGAAGCCCAGTCCGCCGTCCTCGCGCGCGTCTACTCTGGTCGGCTAGCCCTCCCTTCGCTACCATCCATGCAGGCTTGGGAAAGCGCTACTGCGCAAGAAATGGGCAACGGGCGCAACTTTCACCTCCTGCCGTTTCCGAAAGATGGGAACTACATCAATATGCTGGCGGACTGGGCGCTAAGTGCAGAGGCGAGAGACGGGCTGGAGAATGAGGGGATTGGGAAGAAGCCGCCTGTGTGGGGCCAGTGGGAGTTCTGGTGTAGAGAGCAATTTCCCAAGATCCGGGCAGCCTTCGGAGCGCTGGGGGAGAAAAGGTTTGGAGTGAAGACGTTGGAGGAGGTAGGCTTCAACTACGAGGAAGACATGAAGAGGAAGAACGAGGAGGAGAAGATAATCTAGAGATACCCAGCTGGTACTTGTGGCCTTGAACGTGCTGATCTCGGGCACCGCAGTGTCTCGCGGGAGTGAAGTGACCGCGGTAGCGAAGCCGAAGAAGGATAGCAGAGTAGGGATCTAAGCGCGTAGCTATGTGATGATGGCACCTTGGAATTGAAAGCGCGATGTCGAACACAAGTGCGGCACACTTCAAGCACGTCAAGTCAGTCACCTTCAACACTCATTCCCCCAACATCACAGCCGTCATCCCTCACGTCCACCATGTATTCCCTCCTAGTTCGTTATCCGATCACACACCTCATCCACATCTAAAACACGTCCCAAGCAAGCCCAACTCCCGCACAAACTGCACAATAACCCCACCACAGCCGTCTACAGCGCACACACAGCATGTGCTCCCGTGAAAACCAGTCCACACAGCTCCTCTTCTCTCCCTCCCTCGCCGTCCTCACCCCATTACTCACCGCAAACCGCACGCTCCGCGCAAACCTCGAGTCCAGCACCGCCCACCTCCGGGCTCTAGCCACCGCATTCGCCACGCCAAACACCCGCGCCGCCTGCGAAGCAGCCTGCATCGAAGCCCTCGCCGTCGCTGGCGCCGCTGTTTGGGGCCGAGGATCCGGTTGGGGTGCTGAGGGGGCGGGGACGAGAGGGTTGAGATTGTGTTGGCGGAGGAGAGGAGCATGGTCGCGGAGAGGCTGTTAGGGGTGGATGGCGAGGGGATGAGGACTAGTGGCGGGTTAGACGGCGACGGTTGGGAAGACGCCCTGGATGAGTGAGCGGGATGGGGTGCCGGGGCCTAGTACGTTCACATCGCTACGAGTGCTGGCTGGGTAGCTCTACCTGGACCTCATTGTCTGCTATGTTCCCTCCCGTTTCGCGTCCGCATCACGCAGACGAGGCAGTGTAGCGGTGCAGGTCGATGGGAGGCTTCGACGATAAGCACGGATTCTACAAGCGAGGATATGAAGTGTATTCGACTGTAAACTCATGTATTAATTAAAATTTGGACGAACGAATCGCTACCGCAGCGCCATATAAAGCAAAATAGCCTATCTAACAATTTAAACCTCAACGGGCTTGCCCCCAACCTTGTCATCAAGGTGGACGCTGTCGACGAGGGAGCTCGAAACCGGCGTGCTTTCAAGAGACACCTTCTCTCCCGGCAGGCTCTCGTCAGCCTTTGTTTCAACTTTGGGATCTTCGACCTTGTGTGCTACAGCGTTTCCCGCTTCGACCTTGTACTCGTCACCCTTTGACCCCTCGACCTCTAGTTCTTCAACCTTGGACCCCCGAAACTTTCGCTCTTCAACCTTGCCCTCAACAGGCGCGCTGTGCACAGGCTCGCTCTCCTTGATGAGCTCAAATGTCTCGTTGGTAGCTTGCCCAACACCCTCGCAGTCGCCCTTCGCCGTCTTCTCCGAGGATACCGCGGTAGGCGCAGGCTCCTCAACCGTGGCCAGGAACTCACCCACGCCCCTACCCCAATTGCCCTCCTCCAACATCCACAGCACCGCCCTCTCCGCATCCTGCACAAACCGCATCGTCTCCTTAGCACTATAGTTGGCGACGTCCCACCGGAGACTGATCCCATAGCTCGTTGCCCTCGGCCCGCCCAAACCCGCCACAAACACCAAGCCCAGCGCCGCGCGTATCGCAATGGCTGCGATGCGCATGCGCTCGTACTCGCCCAGCGCGCCCGGCACCCACGTGAGGAACTGGGTGCGGTGCGTCTCGTAGACGAGCTCGCCCGCGTTTTCGCCGGGGTGCAGCGCGTTGAGAGCGGATATGATGCGGCGCCAGGGGGCGTGACCGTGGGCGGTGAGGGCGAGCTGCTCGTCCTGGAGGCGGTTCAGGAAGGCGAGCGTGGTCTCGGCAGGGTCGACGGGTATGACGTTGGTCACGGCGTTCATCGTCGGGCCCGCGACGTCGCTCGCATCCAGATCCGCGAGCGTACTTCCATTTGGGCCGGGCAGGTGGCGCAGGGTGTCTGGCCAGAAAGGGAACGAGGAGCGGGCGGCTTCGTAGTTGGAGATGAGGGCGTGGGTGTGCTTTGTGCGTGTGACGTTGACGAGGGCCATGGCGGCCTTGAGGACGACCGAGGCGGTGATGTGAGAGTGGTGGCGCTTGAGGTTGAGCAGGGCGGGCGCGTCGAAGCCGTAGTCGATGCCGTCGGGGGAGGTTTGGATTTCCTGGCGGGGCACGTGGGCGGGCGGGTAGAGGGCTTTGCGGTGGAGGTGGATGTTGGAGAGGCGCTTGACGTGCCAATTTACCTCCATTGTGGCGCGGGGAGAGTTGCGCAAGGAGTGGTAGACGTCTGACCATCTGTGCACCGTTAGCATGCATCTTTGTACGCTCCGTCTTTACTTACAGCTGGTATGGCACGTGTGGAGCTAATGGTCGGGCTGGCTCGAGTAGTGCTTTGTTTATATCTTCGAAGAACAGACGCATTGACGAAGCGTCGTGGACAATGTGATGGACTGGAAGTTGTCAGTACGGACCCATGCACTAGGAAGCATTGTTTCTCAACACACCATACATAACGAAACCGGCAGACTTGATGTCTTCGATATCGTACAGGAGTGCATGGAATAAAGGCCCAGGGAACACCGAATGCTCTCTATGTGGGTACTCCACAGCAATCTGCTGCAGCTCCGCAACACTTTTCACGGACCCATTCTCAATCAAGACGTGGTCATACAGCTTCTTCTGGGGCTTCATCGTAACATAGATAGGCGCCCCGCTATCCCCATGCACATAAAATGACGTCCATAGCGAATTGTTAGTCAGAGCGGCCGTCAAAGCTGTTCTCAATTCCTATATTGTATATTAGAGCTGTTTGTCTGGCTACCAAGGCGCCCAGTCACCCACCTGCACCGTTGAGCCGTCTGCCACGATGGAAATGCCAAAGTTCCACGTGTTGATGAGTTTCTCGCGCTCCAGCACATCAATGAAATCGTTCATCTGAATGACGGACTCCACGTCTTGATCAAAGTTGAAGCCTTGCTTCTCCAGGGCCCTGCTTGCGGTTTCCTTGAATGTTCGGGCGTCATTTTCGGGCCCGAGGACAACCTGGAGTTCGTCCAGTGTCCGCGCGTTCTCGAAGTGAGGAAGTTGTGCGATGTTATGCTTTTGAGACTGCGAGACTTTGCGTTCTAGCGCATTGATCTGACTTTGGATGTCTGCGTTCTGCGACATCTCAACTGCAGTGAGCGTGACACCAAGCTCTTTGCGGTACAAAGCTCTTACACGCATGAGCGTGATCGAATCTGCATAGTTGAAGGTGGGAGTCTGCTTGTCGAGTTTTGATGGCTCAATACCAGTGGCTCTCCACCATACGTGGAGCACTGTCTGCTCGACGTCTCTATCCTCAATGGTCCCGGAATCACGACGCACGGTGCCATTAGTGTTGCCATTCATGTGACCGTTGGTATGAGGAATGGCGTCACCGTCGATTGAAACGGCTGCTGAATCATGCTTTGTTTCGCGGTTTTTCCGGTAAGCTGCAACGATAACTCGAAGTGCAGCCTTTTGTATCTTTCCAGAAATGGTGCGTGGGTAGTCGTCGAGCCCAAGGGAAGCAAGGGTAATCACTTCATCAGGCACGTGCAACACGCCCATGTGGTTGCGAACCGCTTCCTGGAGTTGGCCCGCCGGATTGTCGCCTGGTGGGAGGGCTCGTACCAACGCAACGGGCACCTCACCTGCGAATGTATCTGATGCGCCAACGACTTGAGCCTGTGAATTGTCAAATGTTGCTTCAACCATGAACAGGGGGAAGACTCACCTCGACTCCAGGGAACTGGTTGAGGACGACCTCGATCGCTGCAGGGGCGATGTTTTCACCACCTCGGATGATCATATCTTTGAATCTGATATCCGTAAGTATTTAGGCGTCAGGTCGGAAAAAAGCAAGCGACTTACCTTCCGACAACAGACACACGCCCATCATCCCACATTACACCACTATCGCCAGTCTTGTACCAAGTCTTGTCATCATCCACGTAGAAAGAATCTTTCCCGACATTCTCTCCGAGGTAACCAGCAATCATCCCTGGCCCACTCTCATGAACTTCACCCGGCTGGCCTCTCGGCATGACCTGCGTCGAGTTCGGCGCACAAATGCGCACGTGCTGTCCCGGCACAGCAGATCCACAGATAACGTCGTCGCCCCTGATGAGCAGCTCCGGGTCCGAGACCGGTGCATTCCACACCGGTGTGCCCTCAGTAGTGCCATACCCAGTCGAAACCCCCTGAGCGCCCAGATCACGGACCACAGAGCGTATGTTTTGCGGCGTGATAGAGGACCCCGCTAAGCAGAGATCCTTGAGATCAGGGAAGAGAAGACCGGAAGGCTCGATCCACTCGAGCAGGCTGTGGAGAGCAGTCGGGACCAGTGTAGCGTGGGTGCAGCGGTGAGCGGCCAGGGCCTGCGCCATGGTGGATGCCTCGTAGGTCGCGGATGGGTAGACGACGGTGCCGGCGTTCATGAAGAAGTGGAGGACGAAGAAATAGCCCATGGCATGACTGTTTGGGAGAACTGAGCAGAAGATGTCCTGTGGAGAGGCGCCTCCGATGCTGAGAAGCTTGGAGAAGGCATTGAGGGTGAGATTTGTATGGGGACAGCCCTTTGGCAGTGATGTAGTGCCACTGGTGAACAGTATTGTCACAGTGTTCGCGGACTCTGAGCTGTGCTCAGGCTCGAGCGCATGCAGCGTCCCGTTCTCGCCGTTCTGGACTGATAACGCCCTTGACCCGATCTCCAGGAGTTCCGAAATGCTGGTCCATCCGTCGAAGCTCTTCTCTCCTGCTACAATCTTGACGACTTTCCGAGCCCCTGCATGCCACACTTGATCGAACGCCGCCGCAGACTCCAGGTCCTCCACGATGACGGCAGAGACATCAGCAACCGTCAGCATATGTCGAGTCTGAACGGCATTTGTGAGGGTCCGTGAGCTAAGCGGCACGAATGGACATGCAAGCTTGTGAGCAGCCCAGAAGGCCATAGGAAACTCGACTCCATTCCTCAAGATCGTGACTATGGAACATCCGGAAGAAAGGCCCTGGGCTTGTAGTCCAGCAGCCAAGCGCTCGGCAGTGGAGCTCAGTTGAGAATATGACCATTGCAAGTGTTTGTCAAAACCGTGCACAGCATACTGCGAGCTTTGTATGCCATAAAGTCTGGTAGGTTGGTGGAGACAAGCTATGGCGAGTTTGTCAGGGTAATCCCGTGCGGCGTTCGCCAGTCGAGTCCAGATGGGCAAGGGCGAGTCTGACCATTTGCCGCCGAATGCTTCGCTCAGCGAAGACACACCGTTTGTAGCCATTCTGGAGTGAGTTTGAAAGTTGGAAGGAGGTCGAAGTCTTCAGTCGCTTGCGTACAATGGGCCCACTTATCAATGCCGCCGTGGGATCTCCCTCCATTGTGTGCCCCTGTCTCGTCTGCGTCTCCGTACACTCTATTAGTCTAGCTGCATCTTCTTCAGCAGGACGGATTCGGCGCTAGATGCTACATGCGAATTGATGGGCGTATCCATTTGTGTCTAGGCATGGTCTACACTGCACCATGCCGACCCTGTGTGGAGCCTCCGAAGTTCTTGCCTCCATCACAGGGGCAACATGGCCTTCACGTTGAACTCTAAGGACTGAAGTAACCCGCCATGCTCGAACTCCGTCTCAACGTATTGCGCCAGCTGCGCCAAAGAAAGCCGGGCCATCCCACGTTCTGCAGGCCATACATCACCGAAGGATCAACCCGGCGGCCCGGAGCGCTTGACAGGCGGTCCTTTGGCGCGGTGGCGGCAAACGCAATTGGCAGGTGTCGAGCGCTTGAGAGAACATGTGGGCTCTCCTTCGGCCATCCCGCCTCCGCGTCTTACGTACGTGGTCAAGTCTCCGTGAAATGTCGCAATGCCATTCGACGCACGAGCAATAACCGCCGTAGCCGACTGTCTAGATAAAGCTGCAATGCAGGGTGAACTTGCGCGGCAAGTATCGCGCGAGCCGCTATACGCATCCAATAATGGGGTCTGCGTAAATGAGGAGAGGGATTCCGCCAATGGCGGCAGATGCGTGCCTGTTCCCGGCGGATGGCAGAGCCTCCAAGCGAGCCGCGCACACCGATCAGATTCATTGCTTGTGCTGACGACTTCACAAAGTTCGACGTGCTCAAGGCAAAGTGCGACGTCGGGATGAAAGGAGGGGCATACGTGTGAGGTTTGATAGTAGCGGGGTATTTCGTGAAGTAACGGGCAGTCGAGCCAAGAAGGTTAGGCGCGGGCAGGATATCCTTGTTCTATACTTGATCCCCATGAGGAACCTGCACTAGAGCGCCTTCAATTCGCCCTCTCTCAGTGGCCCGGTGGTAGTGGGATATGCTGGTAAGCACCAAGACGGGGTAGCTCCACGCAGGATTCATCTTTCGAGTCATTGACCAGCAGAAAGACAGCGAACGCAACTTGCTTCAGTATTAGCGAACAGGAACACATCCCAGAACCAGCACAAGCACCGACACGTCAGCATCCATGCACCCTCATCGAAATCTAGGTGTCTCCACCAAGCCCCTCCACCCCACAACGTCTCCGCCACGGTGCGCATGGAGGTCAAAACATTTCGAACGCGACAACGATTGCCCGGTCCACACAATGCCATTCATTCTGCCACGCGAGCAACTCATTTCGAGGCCTCGGTAGGTTCCGCGTCTTCGCCTTCGAGCTTTTTGACGTACGCTCTCGTATCAACGCCCCTCTCGACCGGTAAAACCGTTCCATTGAATGCCGCCATGGTAAGGCCGAAGTGCGAGCGAATACGCGGCTCCCAATCATCAGGGAACCTTTCCTCTAAGAGCATGGGTCTAAGGTCGTTGATGCGGCCGCCGAAGATGGTTAGCATTGTTGATGAACTGCTCAATCAGCACAACAGTCTACAGTGAGCAATGTCCATAGTGGCTGACAATAAAACTGGACTTTTGTAGCCGTGAGAGTTCAGGGTAAATTGTGAAATGACAGGTTTATAACCGTACCATACAGTGAGTTCCTACAGGATGAAGTATGCTCAACAAGTCCAGTTTTTCGTGGCAGCCACTGTGGATGTTGGACTTACTTCGCGCTTCCAAACCCCTTGTGGAATAGGGACTCAGTATACGATGCATTTTCCCTTTTGCTCTCCACCCTCCTGCGAGTCAAGGCCGCGCTGAGATCCTGCTTCGTCAACAGTCTGGCCTCAGGCGTTCCGCCTGTAGCTCCAGCTAGCAACTGTTCCACAAGTAGTATGTCAGGTTTCGCCTGGTCAGGTTCGAGCGCGACGTCCCGCCTTGTCAGGCTGGCATCATGCTCGATCGCATTGTGCAAGCTCAGCTCCTCCAAGTCGAGAGTACCGCTCCAGTACGAGCGGTTCAGGAAGTCGGCAGCGAAGTGCGGCACAAAGAAGCAAAAGCTGGGCGCGAAATTAAAGCATTCGCGGATGGCGGTGTTGAGTGTACGGAAAGGGATGTCGCGGCCCGAGTGAGGAAGGATGTTGTGGTTGGCTAGCGCATTGAGCATAGGACCTGGAGACGCGAGTAGAGTCAGTGAGAGATCCCGCCAAGATGTAGTTGGATGGTGATTGCGCACAAGAAGAGCGAGAGTCGCCCGGCTTAGGAGCTTCATACGCTGGCCAATTCCGCGCATGCCCCGGCGCTCCTACCGGCACAACATGCCCAACTTTACGCTTAGGAATAACCACATTGAGTATGAATAGTCCCAAGTCCCACGCAAGGACAAAGAGCAGGATGAAGGGCTTGCTGGCTTTCTTCACGAGACTCATCTCGCAACAGGGTAGAGGGCTAGGTGGTGTCGAAGGGATACGAGAACAGGAAGAGCCACGAAGCGGGGCTCCAGCGTCAAAAAGCACATCGTCGGAGATCTGCGTGGGACAAGATGTGGAAGCCACAAAGCGTAACCAATCAAGCAGTGGCGTAGCCGATGTGGAAGGCCCATTGGGAATGCGACAGGTGGTGCAGCGGTGAGGTGGTTGCGTATGAGCCACTTGCTAGCACGGAATTGGTGATACAACGTCTTTGTGGCATACAAAAGCACTGTTTCGAGCAACCGGAGTGAGGGGATCTGCATGTGGGCCGAGCTGGTTCGTCCTGGACGAAGTTCAGCCGCACGACGAGAAGCACGACTTACGGACGCGCTTGGCCTATCAAGATTCGAGAATGGGCTCTATCAATGATACCTGTCGCTTGCAAGGTACAAGGAATCGCAGCACAGGATCTCGGTGGGGCGCTATAACACGAAAGATCCAGATTCCTACATTATCATTGACGTCTTCCTGCGGTAGGATAATGTAAAATTGCGGGGGCCAGCTGCGGGCGCTCCCGGTTCCATACAAATTAGACGCTGGTGAATGATGCCTCAGTTCACTGGCACTACTCCAGACATTTGATAAATAACACCTGATTATACCAGCTGAACTGAACCAAAACCCAAAGACACGGCCAGCTTTCACAGCTCTGCCATCCAATACCTCAAGTGTCACCTACGCGAGAGCGCACTGCAGCACAAACTCGTCCTACAACCCTAGACAACCCTCCCAATGCCCTACTACCTGCACACACCTACCGTGCCCAGTGTCCGAATGACCTCTTCCCACGCCGCAACTCTACAGGCTCCCCGCCCTACCGACCCTGCGGGGTGTCACCACGGCGCAGCCGTCTCAACAGCGGGGGCAGGCGGCGCTCAATTTGCATGCGAGAGAAACGTCAAGACCATTGCACGCACATAAACCAAAAAACCTCTTTGTGCATTCACCTATCTAAGTAAGGGCATTCATTACGATCATTGCGCCAGCGGAAAGTCCCCGCCCATTTCCCATGCCGAAGCAATACTAATCCCGTTCCCGATTCCAGATCCAAGGAGATTCGTGTACGTACGTATCCTCTTCATGCGCATCGCGTCTCATATACACCTTTCCCTCTCATGCACACCGCGCCCAGCCTACAGCTAAAGCAGCCTCGCTAGAACGCTTCAGTCCTTTCCCTAGCTGGAACCCGCCACCACCAATGGCTAGAAAACTACAAGACCTCCCATCAACAATAAAGCGATATAAGCGAAGCGAAACGAAGCAAACAAAAACGTCGGGTGTATAGAATAAAAGGCTCTGTGGGGAATCATGCTTCGAAACGTAGGACCAACGACAAACAGTAATAGTGTTCAATTAAAAGATGAGACGGGGAAGGAAGGGAAAGGGGACAAACGCCTCGCTATGCATGCATGCATGTGAGCAGGCCGGCCGTTACGACGTGACGGTGCGTGACGTGGGATAGTAATGCAACGCTTGGATGTGCAGAACGCGAGGAAACATCAAAAAACTACATGCGGATGTATAGCATGGGAGGCAAGTTGCGCAGGCGGCTGGGTGATGGTGATGGTGGGCATCACCGCTTACCGCTGCTGGATGTTCTCGAGGTCGGTGCGCTGCCGCAGGTACTGCGCCGCAAGCTCATCGCCTCCGTCGCGGCTTTCCTTCATCCAGTGCGTGGCAATGCACATGATGAGTGGATCGCTACGGGTAGTGTCTCTGTGCTGGCTGAGGAGCTGCTTGTTGAAGATCTCGCCCGTCTTCTTGAGCGGGAGCACGGTACGCTCGAGCAGCTCGGGAGAGGTGAGATACATGGTAGCGAGCTCGCGCTCTGCAGTGGGATCGCCCTCTTTGGCTGTGATCAGAAGCATGCGAGCCACGTCGTCCATGGTGTATCGCGACACCAGCGGGTTAGTGGGCCCGTCTGATGGCGCGGGATCAGTGTTCTGGTGGATAACGTTGCTTCGCTTCGCGCTTTCGCGACTCACAATGTCATCTGCGACTTCAACCATGATGCGACAGACGTCCTGTTTCAGGCCGAGCGCTGCCAGAGCAACATCCCAGAAGGCCTTTCCTCGAGGGGTCTTGTCCAGCATCTGTGCTGGTACGAATGAAGCAATGTATTGCAGATCGCGGAATAGTGTCTTCGGGCGAATGTTTGCATCACGGAAGAGCCCCTGGATGACGTCGACAATCATGTCAGTGCTCGGGGGACCGACGGGAGAACGAGCGCCATTGCGAGGCAGAGGTGACGCATTGCAGGCACGTTCTTGGTTCATAGAGTGAGAGCGGCGCTCCTCGCAATTGGCAATTGTGCCTTTCACGTTCGTTGCGCGCTCTGTGTTTGTTGTGGGTTCTCGAGAACTGAGCTCAGGCATAGCGCCAAGAGTGGGTGATTGCGGGACAGCAGGGAGAGTTGCCTCGCGACGGTTGTTGTAAGCACGGCCTGTGCGGGAAGAAAGTGAAGCTACGATGAGGAGTTCCAGTTCGTACAGTGCATGGAGCTTCGAGAATGGGTTTGGATGCGTTGCGAACCTCTTGAGAAGACGTCGAAAGGCCACGTTATATGGGAATTCCAGCAAACCTGCCTTCTTGGCAGCTGACGTTCCCGAGGACCGCGAGGTCGCATCACTCGATGAAGAGTGTTCTCCGGCGGAATGATGAGCATCAGAGCCAGCGGCGTGCTGCAGAGTGGCAATGGGAGGTGCAGCTACGCCTCGCTCATTACGCCCAAGAGCCTCTAGCGGGTTGTTGCTGTTGGCCTGTTTGCGAAGGCCCTTGATGCTTTTCTTGCGTGCCAGTTGCTTCCGGCGCTTCCGCTCCTCTTCTTCAGTGTACTTGTGTTGGATGCAATCTTCAAGAAGATCGCTTGAGAACCAAGCGTCCGTCTCGCTTCCACTGGAGAACACCACAGTACCCAGGTCGCTCAACAACAAACCGGTCAAGATCTGTTTCAAGTCGAGTAAAAACCTTCGCTTGTCTTCGTTGACAGCTATCGATTGCTTGAGCATCACTGTCCCCTTAGACGATGATGCGGTACGAGGTCTGATGCTGGTAGCGCTGGTGGGCGACTGAGCATGCGTCTGGAAAGGAGACCAGAAAGTAGTGGACGTATCGATGGCTAGTACAGGACTACTGCCGCCAAAGTAGTCATGATTGTCGTTCGGTGACCTCCCCCAAGGGCTGACATCAAAGCTTTGCTGTGAGGGGCGACCGGAAAGGGAGCGAAGGCTGCCTTGACTTGGGCGTTGTGCAAAATCAAGGTTGCGAGTAGGTCGACCGTGAGTCTCGTACTCTTCATCTCCTGCGATGGAAAGAGTGCCAACACCTGTAAGGAACAGATCGCCCTTTTGGCGGCCACTGTCGAGGACCTCCTTGTCACGTCTGTAGAGCTCGCTCGCCCAGAGGACTGGGCCATCCATCATACTGTCACCGACAAGTTTGTTCACACACTTGTCAATCTCCAAGCAGAAGCGGTGAATCCTCTCCTCGCCTTTGCAGAAGATCTCGACACCATATTGGGCGATCCACTTCTGGGTGATCTCAGACTGTTCGTCAGACAGCTTATTGGGGCCACCGAACTCGGTAGGAGCAGACATCATGTCAACAACTTGAGCTTCAGCCCTGAGTATGAAATTGTTGTTGGTAGACTTGGAGTAGTTTCGCGGACGATGTGATTGGATCGGCTTGCCATCGAGAGTTTTCGTGGGCTGTCCCATGATCTTGAGCGCCAGCGCAACATTTCGAGCTTCCTCATAGGTTCCCGAATTTCGAACATCAGTGATGTACCACATCTTATCGCGTAAATTCTTCAAGCCAAGTATCATGTCCTCGATCGCAACGTCATGTCGTTCTTGAGACTGTTTGAGCCAGACGAACCAAGCCTCGAACTCTTCGATGGCGTTCGCGGATTTGCCGAGAGAGTCACGCGGTCCGCGAGAGAAATAGTTCAACAAGGCTGCGTAGCCGTTTTTCGTCAGGGTGGGAGAGTTCAGTCTCCGCAGAGCCAGAAGAGTCTTGTAGTAGAGTTGGGAGTCGAGGAAGGCCCCTCGTGCTTGGCACTGATGCATGGCTGTCTCCAGCATCGTGACCAGTACCGCGTTGTTCTCCGTCTTCTCGGGAAGTTGCGGGTTGCTGTTGCTTCGGCGATTTTGCGGAGATCCATGGCGAGCCGGCAGGTTTCTTTGGCTTGCGATGAGGTTCGTAAGTTGGCTCTGGCTCTGCGCTTGCGTCTGGTTGTATGGATTTCTTGATCCAAGCGTCTCACTGTGGTGTCGGACCGGGCCCCTTCCCCGAGCGCCCCTCCGATGCGTCGAGGTACGGTTACTAAACGTCTTGGACTCGCTGTCGGGCGTGAGCTCTTTCGGAATCTCGTATTCCTCAACCAATTTGGTGATAGCCTCTTTGAGTTGATGATAGTCATTCTCCAGATCAATTCTATCTGGTGGGCCCTCGTCGTCGCTACTGTCGCTTTCAGGCGAGTCTTCGTCGTGCTCTTCTTCATCGTCGAAGTCTTTGCGCATGCGCGACTTGAGCTGCTTGCCATCCGGAGAGATGTACAACACGGCCCATTTCTCAGCACACGGGTGGCAAGAGCCAGAGGTAGCATCCGGGCCAAGTATGCGTGTCATTTCTGAGCACGCCATCCTCAACCGCCGACCGTAAAGCTCGGTGGGTGCGATCTTCGCCTCGTTTAGCTCCTCGTGCGGCATGCCAGGTTGATTTGAGAGGTCCAATAATGGCTCTCTGGAGGTATGATCGCTCGTCATGGAAGAGGCACTTGCACTCAGAATGGAACTAGCATCACCGCCGGGGGTAGACGTGCTGCGGAAAGGCATGGAAATCGCGGATATGGAAGAGGCGGAGGAGGCGAGCCCGGTTCGCTGTTGGGTTTTGTCGTAATGGCTAGATGCAGGGCGGCGTTCCGGGAACAACGTATTCACAAGGGTAACAATATCGGCCGGAGACATGACTATGAAAGGTTGTACCTCAACTGTCTCTCTAGGTGATGTGATTGCTTTTGCTGGGAGAAGCACCGGCTTTGACGGTGATCTGGTGTGTTTGAACCTGGCCAAAATGCTTTCGATGTGCCCGCGAATCTCAGGCAAGATGGGAACTTGCTGACGCCTAACGGCCACGTTAGTCATGGACAGGTAGATGGTTCCAAATGTGCTCGCGTACCAATTGTAGGTCATGTCCAAAACATGCTTTTGGGCTCGGATGGCAATCTCCTTGAGAATTTTCTGACGAGCGTGTTCGGTGATGTGGTGTCCAATCATGATGCTGTGCGTCTAGTAACGGTCAGTACATCTCAACAATTCGAGACGCAGAAAACACATGCCTCTGGGTGGATGATCGCGTTAAGTAAGAACGTGGAAAAGAGCCAACGTGAGACAAAAAAGTTTTGAGCTCCCTTGCGTAGGTTCTTCGTCTCATCCAGCTTCCGGAGGATGGCATTACCAATCTCCAGGACACCCTCGGGAATGCCTCCAGCACTCGGATCATCGTCAACAACCTCAAACAGGCGTTTCACAGCACTGTCAAAGAATTCGTCAGCGGCGATTGTGTCTTTCGTGGTCGGAGCGATCGGCTGAGATCCGGTCCTGGTGGACTGCTCCTCGGCCTTCTCTAAGAGGAATTGGCCATCCTGCAGCACCTGCATGAGGTAAAGTTCCAGGTTAGCTTTTCCGGGCCATTCACGCATGCCGGCGTAGACGTCAAGGACAGCTTTGATGAACTTCTCAGTTCCCTGCTTGGATTCCATGATAAGCCTGGCACATGTGGTGGCCCACGCATCCGTCCGACGAAGATCTTCGGCAGAATCCGGTCCAGATGAGTTAGCAAATATGGTGTAGATGAGAGCAGCAAAAGGGTCGTGTCGCTGGAAGGAAAGCAAGCGCTCCACTGGACTGGGGCCCTGAACGGTAGGCTTCTGGGTGCCGAGGGACTTGCCGCGGGCTTGCATGGCCATGACCGAGTCAATGGGATCCAAAGCCTGGCGGAACGACGTTAAGGAAGCGAGCTCTTGTTGAGAAAGACTGAGAATGCGAGTAGCTAGGAAATCGGGATTGGTGCGGATTTCAGAAACGAAATCTAGGAGGTCGTCCAAGATCTTGGACGGAACCTGATTGAGAAACGTTGGAAAAGACGGAGCCTTGTCGCTCTTCATACTTTTTGACTTGCCGAACTCCAAATCGGCTTCCAACAGTGCATGTTGCCGCACCGCGTCACACGAGCTTCGGACATCGTTGACAGCATTATACAGTGTAGCAAAACCTTTCTTGTCGTCAGATCTGAAGCTGTCAACCAAGGTTCGGTAGGCCAGCTCTCCGCAATGTACCAGACGTGCGGAGAGGGCACTCGACACCAGCCACCGGTGCAGGCGGATCCGTGACTGGGCCTTTCGCTGCTCCTGATAGCCCTGCAGGCGGATCAGGTGAGCTAGCTCGGCGAGCGAAGTGGCCGACGTTGGGATTGCCGCAGTGGGCAGGTACGCGTCGGTATAGGACGAGAGGTCGGCGGGGAGGAGACGCGGCAGACGCCCGGCTGGCGCGGACATGGAAGGGGGCAGATGCGGCCGCTGGGTGATGCTGGGCGAGTGTCTGTCATGGCTGGTGGTGTCGTGGGGTCCGCCAGGTCGACTCCCCATTATGTTCGAGGGTAGCTTGGTTGAGGCGGGTGATGGCGACCTGGGCGGGGAGGAGGACCGGGGCGGAGCCTCTACGGGAGGGGTCGGGTCATCGACTGCAATTGTATGCGCAGGCTTGTGCGAGGGCGTGTGGCTTCTGGACGAGACGTGGGTGACGGTGGGCGAGACGGCTGGCGGAGAGTCAGTACGGCTGCCAGCGCATCGCACAGAGCGCATAGATCCGGGCGAGGGCTATTGGCGAGCGAGATTGGGAGAGCACACAGCAGGGCGAGGACGGCGTCGCGACAGCAAATAACAGGATGGAAAGCACGTACGCGGAGGAGGGGTGCGAGAGGCCTGCGCCGACGGCGAGGCGGAGTGTTGGCTTCTTCTAATCATATCGCCATGTTCTTGCTCAGCGCGCACCGGGAGTGGACACGCAGCTCTACTGCAGCAGAAGCATGCTGCTGCCAGTTGGGCGAGCGGCGCTGGGGGTCGTGGGCTGCGTCGGTAGCTCCTGCTCGCGACCAGGCGTGTATGCGTTGGCAGGCGTCGTTGCAGGTGCTCGGGCCAGACGACGGCGGGGCCTGCGACTCGAGCAAGGCGCGAAACAACACACTTCGTCTGCGCGCAATAAGAGGATGCGATTTGCAGCCGACGCGCACGGTGGCAATGGCGGGCTCTGCACTGTGCACGGCGGGCAGCGTGTTCGGCGGGTCTGCGACTTGATGTGCGCGATGCTGTCCTGCAGGCCGTGGGACGAAAAGGCCCCGCTGCACGCCCAATCACGCGCCCACACTCAGTGGTGACCAGCACCCTTCAGCTGCCGTGTGGCTGTCGCGATACGGCCCCCAGTGGTCGTTGGCCGTGTTTCACTCCAAGCTTCCAGATGGCGGCGACGGGCCTCCCGCAGTGGCTCGTGGCCGGGTGGCCGCTTTGGCGACCCTCCCACACGGCCCTCCCCATCCCACCCCCAGTCCACCAAGCCTTACATCACGACCAGCTCGTTGTCGAAAGTGCCATTTCAAGTCCGCCGTGCGCACAGGAGCTGACCGCCCGCCGGCGACGCAACACGGCCGACGTGACGCCCGGCCAGTGGATCAGGCGTCTGCTCTCGCGCATCGCCCCTGTCTGCACTGATGCGTTGTCACTCCAAGACCGTCGCGCATGCAGACCGACATGTCAAAAGAAGCCTGCGCCAAAATACCGCGTCCCACTGCCATTTCACTGGCCCAGAGAGCCGCTGCTATCCCTCTTCATCTCGGCCTGCAGCTCTAGATTGCGCTTAAATTCGACCGCACCCAACACCGCCCAATGAGCCACACTGCTGCTTTCCCTTCTGCAGCTCAACGTGCGTGAGGCTAGTGTTCGTACGTTGCATCCCACTGCAAACATATGCAAGAAAACAAATCGAACTGGCGGCATGCAAAGGTGCTGCTGACAAGGTGAGGTGCATGTCACGTTTGTCGCATTCGTGCCTATAGGTGAGTGCGCGTCCGATCCAGGTGCGTGTTCTTCTCGATTTGACTTGGTAATGCTGCGCGGCGCCGTACGAGACTGCGTGAAGCGGTTCGTAGAGACGAGGACCCATCACCCTTGGCCACAAGACGACGTGGTATCCCCACCGCTCCACGAGTTCCGCCCAGGAATTGCATCCTGCATGTGCCTTGTTTGGGTATCAATCGATCTGAGGCGCACGTTGCCCAACGACCGTCGTTCACAACAGGATCGCCAATACAGGCATCAGACAGTGTTGATCCCCGACAAAGACCGGCCTATCCTCGCCTGCAAAACTTCCCACGCAAGCTTCTAGAATTAAATTGTCAGGCCCAATGTTCCGAACGCGCGCTGTATGTCAGATAAGATACATGGCGCTGTCTCAAATCATGGCTTCCCTGAGTAACGGTGCGACACGTTTTCGACTGTGTTGTACATGGCGCTGCCACCACACATTTCTCCAATATCCGTCGCCGTCGTGATCGTAAGAATTCCCTTCTCCACTCTGCCACTCCTCGAGGCCCAGCTCATTGCCGGACTCTGCTGCGAACTTTTTTGCGGTTGTGATACCGGTTTCGCTGAACGCCCAGACAAGGAGCTCCCTCTGAAAGTGGCCCTCTGCTGAAGTCGACGTGGTCATCAATGAGTACAGGTCCAGCTCATGCTCTGTAGCGAATCGCTGGAGTGCTTCCAAGAAAGCGGCATCTGCCGTACCAGTATTTGCTTCGTCTGCCGCCTTCTTCTGCAGGAACTCAATATTTTTCACCACGGAACTGATGCCGACTTTCTGGCCCTTGTCGTTCCATAGCTTGTAGTCCTTTCTCAGTATATCGTACAGCTGCATTCCTCCTATGTCCTTTTTCGCCGAATCAATCTCCTCGTAGAACTTGTTGCGGTCAAAGCTCGCAGCAAGTTTCGGACAGGCCAGAATTCTGGCTTCGAGATACTCAACAGCTTCTCGATCATGGCCAGTAGTCTTAGATTTGTCTTGCAGGTTTGCAGTATCAAGAAGAATGCTCGCCAATCCAAGCTGCGCAGCTTGAGCATCCCAGACTTTGACGACGGCGGCGTCATCTGATAGGCTGTCTCCTTGTGCCTGGGCAGCAGCCGACGATATTCCTAGACCCGAAAGCGAATCCCATGACGGCCGCAGATACTTGGTGACGAGACTGGTGCAACTGCCACTCTTCTCCACCATGCGAGGTTCGTCGCCGGTCTCGGATGGTACTTTACCTTCTTCGTCATGGTGATCGATGACGCCTCCAACCCTGTCGGCGTAAATGCTGCCAAGCTGGCCCTGTAAAGCGTTGTGGTCTACTAGGACCCACTTCGTGTTTTGTGGTGGTAGCTGAGACTTGATAGTGGACAGATCAGGTAAATCGTCTAGTGTCAATATGTGGTGAGAGGTTATGTTGGCGTGTTTGAAGAGTTCCAGATATTCAGGGCGTAGTTGAATGTCTGATTTGGGTATGTTGGTTACTGGAATGTAGATTGCAGAGAAGGCGTTTCGGGGTGGAGCCATAGACCGTATATATGCATATCTAATGCTTCAGTCAAAAGGCTGCTTATTGCCTATGATTTGTGACCAACTGACAGGATGGAGCATGACATGCTATCAAGATCTGCGCTCTCATTTCCAATGACAATGGTAACATTCTGGCTGGTTTCGATGGCACCTCGGAGTGCGCCTCGGGCTTGGGTTAAGAAGCCGCGCAATGAATTCCTGGGTACAGTCATGGTCGTGGGTGATCGGCGCGAAGTAGAGGACATGTGCGTGCAGACTGCACAAGCTTGGAAGTTGCGGTTAGATTGTGTACAGGGATGACGTAAAGATCGCGCAGCTTTTTGGGGAATAGCGTCCTATATCGCAATTTACATCCCTGACGCCTGGGCTCTTTCCTCACCACGCCCACGGCTTTGGCACATGTCCTGTACCTCATACACGGTAACACCAAAGTGACGATCACGAGCGAAGACAACGGCCCCGGTCCCATCGGTGTCATTACAATTGTTCCGATCGAACACCTTAGCTTGAGGTTTGGCCCGCGGCTGAGGCCGCGCAATGCCACAAAACGCCCGAGGCTCATTCACTTTTGCGCCCCGCAGCACTAGCAAGACATGGGGCGGGCGGCAGGAAGCGGGCCAGACAACGGTCATCTCCATATGTGGTGAAGCTTGTTGGAATATCTCTCCTTGATTGGCCACCTACTTGCCACAAAGCAGTGATGTTCAGAGTGCAGCCCCTATTTTGCACAACGGTGTGGCCTCTGTGACAATCGCCCGGTCTTATAAGGCGCACAAACCGGCCCAAGAATGTAGTTGCCCCGAACTTAACCTTCCTGATATGGGGGGTATTTTGCCAGGGTTCGCGCGCACGGGTTGATCAGACATGCGTGGCATATATTGGCCACATGCACATCGCGCGTAGAATAAGGTGAAGAGGCCATGTTCCTCCATCTCGCCCTGCTCGGGCTGCTCGCGTGGCCGTGTGCGACTGTGCAGAGCTTCCAGAATGCCTCGAGCACGCAGCCCATCCTGTCGCCCACGTTGGGTGGGACAGGTACGCCGTCTCCGTCAAGAACGTTGAATTCTTCTTCCCAGGGTACGGTAACCTCCGTCGGATTCGTAGATTCCCGCTGATTTGCTTCTGTAGGCTCCATAGAATCTTGCAATAGCGCCTGGCAATCGTACAGATCGCGAATGACAAGACCGTATGAGACAGACACCGCGACAATTACAAGGACTCTCACTGTCAGCACCAGCTTGATGGGCAAACAGACGTGTTCTTCATACTGTGGATCAATCTGCTATGCAGACACTTTATCTGTTAAGACTGTCTTGATTCCTGGGAAGTACACGACGACCGAGTACTCCTTCTCCTCGCGACTCACATACTCTGGACCTGCGCCGAATTGTACAGTACCCGCAGCGGAGTGCAAGCAGCTGTGGACCAGCTATACCTCCGCTGATAAGGCATGGAGCAAGACAGGAGGAATAGGCTCGCCTTTGACGCCTGGCTGCACCGCTGGTTGCCAAAGGACGACATGCCGCTTTGGAGGAGGCGACAAAGGCGCCATACCAACACCTGGTGTACAAGAGCGCTATTGGAACAGTCTGAAGCTATTCTACTTTCCAGAAACCAGAAACGTGTCGCGAGACATGTGCGCGACATCTCCAACTCAAACGCCTGAATTCCCTATTTCTTACTCCAGCTACATTCCTACTACTACCGAAGGTTTCGTCGTTCAGGATGGGAAAACACTATACAAAGGTAATGTTTACATCTCTGTCGATCAGTTGGAAGTAGGCGATAACTGCGGTTACACTACCGTGATGCATGACATCGCATTTCCGGTTGCATCTTCTGATGTTCAGTCTCAACGAGCCATGGAGGTCAACCCGGTCAGCGGTAAATATTGGCCTGTGAATTGGGCAGATTTCGACGAACCAGTACCGTATAGTGCATACGTTGGAGGTCAGGGGATGAGTTTCTCCGCCATCCCTCCTGAACAACTCCTCAGCTCTTCGGTATACTGCAAGACGGCCATCTGCGACAGGTCTGCAGTCTTGCCCGGGCAATACAATCCTTGGATGATTCTTCCGCTTGCGATCAAGGGTTTGGATCCCGAGTTCGCCGATTGCGAAATTCCAGATGGCTACACGTGGTTCGATCCTCCAATAGCTCTTCACAGCGCGCCCAATTTCCTCACTACAAAGTCGCCTGATCCAGCGAGCACTCCAGCTACACCAGCCAGCTCAGTAATCGCGCTGCCCGCTAAAACATCGAGTCCCGCAGCAGCCGAACCGCCTTCTTCTGCGCCTCCTCCATACGATCCTCCTACCAACAACGATCCCCCGACGGACAACCCTTCGCCATACGATCCTAACAATCCGCCAACCGCCAATCCTCCGACGAATAAGCCTCCGACTTACAACCCTCCTTCCAACAATCCAGCACCCGATGGCAATAACCCGAATGGTGGACAAAGCCCAAACAATCCTGCGTATACTCGACCAGCACAGGCCGATCCAGCATCAAGGCCACAAATAACAGTCGGTCCTACCGTCATCCCCATTGCTCCAGATGGCCAGGGTCTTGTCATCCACGCACCTACCACTATCGCTCCAGACGGCTCAGCCGTCATCGGCAGTACAACATATCACCTGTCCTCCGGCGTTCTAACCATGGTGTCCTCGGGCGGTACATCATCAATCACACTAGGAGACGCAGCCCAGAATGCTGTCGGCACCGTCGTTGGTCTCGGCAACGGAGGATCCTTCACGATAGCCACAGCCGGCTCTTCTCTGGTGTTCGATGTGAAGACCACGATCGAGGATGGAGATCCCGCGCAGACGATAGGAGATATGGTAGTCTCCGTAGGCAGTGACGGTGTGCATATCAGCAACATGAAGAACGGAGAACAGACAACCATTGCTTTCACCGACGTTGAGGGGGTGGTCACCGGTCGCGAAGGGAGCTTCAACGCTGCTGCATTCACGGGCGCGACGTTCGGCGATGAAGGGTTCGGCGCGGCATCGGCGTACAACACTGGAGATTCTACGGGAGATGCTCAGGGCGGGTCTGCTGTAACGAGCAAGACTGGGGCAGCGTCGACGGGATCAATTGGAGAAGGAAGTGATCCGGCCAGTACAAGACGTTCTTCCGCATCCGGCACTGGCTCAGCAGGTGCTAACGGCGGCGAGAGCGAAACAGGGGTACCATCGAGTCCGACAAACAAGGGCGCAGCGGCGTCGGTTTCGGCTCCATGGTATTTTGGGTTTCTTTCAATATGCATACTTGTAGCGCATTTGTAAAACAGTGCAGTAGACTAGATATCAGCAAATCACCTCATGGCGACTTCATACATCATCCCGTCGAGCGCTTTGATGATGCCACCATAAGCCTTTCTGCTCAATCTAATATCGCGCTACATCACTCTGCTACAGGGGCTGGCAGCGTCAACTCACAATCCTCGCTCAGTTTGTACCTACTACTTGTCTTATCTAACGAGAGAATTAGATTTATGGACGTCTTTGGTCAGAACTTGTAGAGGGACTTCTGCACAGCCGGCATGTGCATATTGACGCGGCCACCCCCTGTATCCTCGTTCCTGAACACCAGCCCATCAAGCCAGCGAAAACCAAGCCACCTCACATCTGCACAAACTCGTTCCCCGGTGCATATGTACACTCCACTCGGCCGATGTCCACAATCTCTCCGGAACCCACTTCCCATCGCACAGCGCACGTACGCCACGAACCGTAGAAGTGAAGCCCTGCGCCCACGCACATGCCAAATTGATCCCGTTACAACCTTTTCCGCCGTGGCTGTTGCACTCAGTGACTTTTGGAGTGCGGTCTGCCTGGAAGGATAGGGCCAGTCGGTGAACGGGTTTCTCCAGAGGGACGCTGCTGGCGAGCGGGAGGAGGGGGAGGAGCAAACTTCTATAATGTATGGTGAGGAAGGATTTGTGCTTTGAGAAGATGCTGGTGATGAAGATAATGTGTGTTGTGATTTGGCATATATAACTACAGCGCTGTGCGGCGGGAAGAAACAGCCGCTGTTCAATACCCAATAAATCACATTGCTAGACTACCATAGTATCCAACAACTTATCACTGCTCTTGGCTCTTGAGACAGGATGGTGGTACACAGTCAAGCCGGCAGTAGTGGTATGATAATTCATTGGTCGAGCTGTCTAGTCACCGTATGGTACCTTTTGACGGCACATCAAACATAATATGTCGGCTCTTTACACGAACAATTGATTCAGTGTGCTCTGTGTGCAGTCAGCTAACCTTTTTCTCCAATAATATTGGTTTTCTACTTACGAAGTTCACCGAGCAATTCGCGGTCTGAGCGTCGAACGTCTCAACCTCCCCCGAGGTATGATTGACCCTAACTTGTTGACTTGTTTGTATGGAAGGATCGTTTAACAAGTAATTCAATGGTTCCAGTCTCATAGCAGAGTGGGCCGATGTCATGACGGTATTCGGCCTAGCTGGTCAGTCTACTGTGCATCGTTTCACATGTGGGTAGCGACTCACAAATCTCCAGTGTTTGGTACATGATGCATTCCCAGGTTGAACCAGAGGACGCTGGAAGAAACGTCAGAAGCACTAAAGTAAGTGGTTGAGCTTTGAAGACTTACATGTCCTCTTGTTCCAAGCTTTCGCCGTCGAGAAACTTGGCGAAGTCGACGAGCGGATTATCCACGTCATAAGTGTTGACCCAGTCTGCGGCTCTAGGTTCCGTATCTTTCTGCCTTGTAACGAATAGATCTGCTGTTGCAAAGTGTGCCGCTCGGCCCGCGTCAGATGAGTTGGACATGGTGAGGTGGGTCGCCCCAGCAGCTGCGATGATTAATTCTGATCCCGATTCATGTATAGTACGAGCAAAAGCTTACCTCGCTTTACCCTGTAGCCAGGGTACTCTCCATACTTATTCGGAGAATCCTTGTTGACGATGGCATATATCGCCGCATCGTTGGGCGCCCAAGGTATACCAGATTTGTCTTCGTGGGTTATGAAGCTCTTTTCTAGCTTCATCGTCTTGCGAGCTTTGCCAGCTGACCAAGGATACTCAACTGTCGCCGGTACGACTTTGACTTTCTGTACACTGTTCTGTCGCCCAAGAACATCTAGATCTACTTTGAATGTCATGACGTGGTCATGAAGAGCTCCAGATAGAGAATCGTGGATCTTGAAGCCATAGTCATCATTCTCGGCGAAGTATGCGGCTGAAATATATCCTGACGCCCGAACTGAGACCTCAATGGCGCCATCGTAGAAGAAGGTGTAGTCGAAAAGATAATCGTAATTGCCGACTGTGGCAATCCAGCGAACTGTGAACGCAACGTTCCTGGCAACGCTAGTATAATTTTGGGCAAAGGCAAAATGTCTTCTGATTGGGTAGTTCGTGTCGGCTTCGAACATGCAAATCGCGTCTGGTACCCTGTGATAGTAGTCAGCATCGATTTTGGCATGATGAGCTTCTGGAGGTGACGTACGCCGCATCTAGATAGGTTGCATGACTTGGACAGTCATGACCCTTGACAAGCGAGACCATTGAGTTACCCATTCCCCCAAAGGAGTCAAAATAGAGTGTCTCGGACAACACAGGGTCGGAGCCAGCGTAATGAGCCAGCGCTTCCTGCAGTGCAAGTTCGTAGATGATACGCTGGTTCTTGAAGCGTATGTCGAACAAAGCTAGACCTAGCTCCGGAGATGTAACCAGATAGAATCCGAAATCCATCCACGACACGAAGTTTTCCTTCTTATCAAGACTGAATCGGTTGCCCCCTTCTGCGACTGTAATAGGCGGAGGCAAGTCATCTAAGTGTAGCTCGCCTTGCTTATCGGTCGATGTCCAGGTACCGTCCACATTGGGGACTGGCTTGTCGAATGTAGATGCGTAGATCGCGTCTTGGAAATCTTCTGTGCTCTTGTAATACACACCACGGTAGTACCAGCCGTCTATCTTCCATTCTTGCCATCGCAAACTACGTATGGCTACTTTGAAATACACACCAAGAGGGCTATCGATTAAGATTAGTGGTGTATAGAGCTGTGTATTGTAGATGAGCTTACAGTAGGGTAGTACTGTCAAACCCGGTGGGCGATGGTCCATAAAGTGCAATCCAAAGCGATTGGGTGCCGTCATCTTCCCAGATGACATTCCCGAGACGTGGTCCAATACCGCCTTCTAGTATCGTCTTCTGAGAGTCAGTTGCAACCTACGAGCGCATCGTTCGACTCACCGAATTCCATATCTGATTGGTGATGTTGGCGATTTCGTTACTGAGCGACGCTATCCAGTCGCTTGTAGTGTTGACAGCATACAAGTACGGCGACCTGCTCTTTCCCGGCTGCTCGTTGTTGAACGGGTACGTGAGGGGTACAATTGGTGTTGCATTGGTAGCCGGCAGAGGTCCTACTAAATACTCTTGACGAAAGGGTCCCTCTTGTGAAGTGAACAAAACTGTAGCACGGGCGAATCGACTTGGCTCTTCGTCATTACCGTCAATGAATGAGAGAGCGATGGATTTATTCGGTTGAAGCAGAGTGATTCCGCCCACGCCCAGTCTAGGCTTCGGTCAGCTTGTTTGGGTTCCATGGTTGTCTTGATCTATCATACGCATTCGTTGCAGTGGAACTAAAAGATGATCAGTAAGGCTTTATCGATATCGTGATAATTTCCGTCGACTGACTTTGGTGCCGGATTAGGATCGACCCCTAGCTTTTGAGTGACGACGTTTGAGACCGCGATTTGCTCCTCTGCAGAAAGTGGACGCCAAACGTTCTTATGTGGCGCAGATATAGTAGGCTGATTGGATGAGCATTGCGTACAGTCTTGTACCGAACTCCGGAATAGGGTCGTTATGCTCAAGGTGGTAGCAAGGCTGAAGTACTTCATGACAATGGCCACTGTGGAGATAGCCGACGCACAAATTTAGACAGATACTTGAAGGGGGAGAGACTTACCCATAGAGATGAGGCTGTTCGATACTTAAGTGAGTCTCATCGCAGTGTTGATCTCGCGTAACGTTGAGCCATCACCTACGCTATGTCGTAGGATTGTGGCGTTACGAGGTTGGCGTTTGATGATACAAGACTTTTCCTACCTCCTGGCCGTTGGTAACTGAACGAAAAAAAATTAAATAGGATATGATCTACACGCCATCCTGGATAATCTTGTATCGTGTCCAGGGCCAGGCACAAGCTGATGTGTCAGTTGAAGCGAGCGAGTAACATTCTCCAATACAAGCAGGCTTAGGCTCCGGTCATGCAGCCTTCCATTAGCGTCTGGGTCCAGAACAGCTTCACTGTTGTCCGGTCACGACCCATTACTGGTACACGTCGTGTGGGCATCCCGTCGATCAGAATTTATGATGTCTTCAATGTAAGCGAGGTTTACTGCTTCACGGGTCCAAATGGAGAATGAGACTAATGTAGGTCTGCTCGTCGGTGGCTGAAGCTAGATATGTGAGGCGCTTCGTATAAAAGCTTTTCACGAAGAGGGCTTGTGGGGCGCCCATAAACACGGAGGATCTTGCCCTGAAGTGAGCATGCGGAGGCTACCCTCCGTTATCGTATTATGTCGAAGGCATCTCATCCTGTCTGGAAGAAGGATTGCAGGCGTTCCCGGGAGATGTCTATTACCGTGTCTGAATGTACCATCTTCACCAATAAAGACGTGTGAGTTCTATCGGTTCTTTCGTAAGCTGACCTGCTTGGTAAGGGTGTGGCTGACATTGTAGTGGTACATACGTGGATCTTCGTGCGACAGCAAACTTGATCTGTCGCGCGAGTGATGTCTGCTTGCATGGCGTTGCTCAATGGTACACGAAAGGCTGAAAGTGCTAAACTTGGAATGTACGAGTTATGAGTACAAATTGCTTCGTATCTTAGGTTGCAAGCTCATCGCAATGCCGAAAAGCGGGGTAGCGTCCGTCCAATGGCACTCGAACGCCGCAACTTCACACGGCATCGTCAACCTTCTCTTTATTTCAGCTCCGAATGGTCCGAATGGACTCGAAAGAACCTCAAAACATTGTTCTGGTTCGATGGCAGAGTTCAAAGAACTGACTGTGGCTTGCATGTGCGGAGCAGCCACGCACAGTTTCACCGTACCAAACTTCTCGCTTCCTATTCCCACTCATCTATGCAGCTGCAATATCTCTCGCCGAATATCAGGCTCTCTCCTTACTAGCTACTTCAATATCACATTCAGCTCGAACCCATCGAAGCCTGACCTACGTAGTCTGACGCCGTACCGAAGTTCAAATATTTTAACGCGCCACTTTTGTACGACATGCGGAACACAAATGTACGTTCTCCTTGAAAGGGTCATCAATTAAGCTACCACGGCTGACGTGGGCATGATCGCAGGTATCTAGAATACAATCATGACGACCACTTTGAAGCCGCAACCGGGACTCTCCAGGTAGACCACACCGACGGCCTCCTCGACTACAAAGCCCACATCTGGATCGAAGACACGCCCGACGGGGGCGCAAGTCAGTTCCTCGTAAACATGAACGGGGAGCCGCTCGATCGGTACCTCCAGGAACCGCGCCAAAGCGACCTTGTGCCCCTAGATTGGTGTACCAAATCTCAAGCTTCCGCGCCCGGTAGTACCCCCATCTACGCCCATTGCCACTGCAAAGGTGTAGAATTTTGGATCATGCCCCCAGATGCAGCATCTAAAAAAGCTGAGTCTCCCTGGCCAGATCTCCTTGTACCGTCCGAGACAGGCAGCTCCGCGAATCCTGGTAACTCCCCTTGGTGGCTGCCCACACCACACCACTACCTAGCCGGCACCTGCGCTTGTCGCTCTTGTACACGTGCTTCAGGATTTGACATCACATTTTGGGCTTTCATTCCCACCGCTAACATCACGCTCGATGTCGATGGCAAAGTGCCTTTTGCGCGAAACCCTTACTGGGGTACCATAAAGACCTATCGAAGCAGGGATGACGTCACCAGATCGTTCTGTGGGAGGTGTGGTGCGAATGTTTTCTATGATGGGCATAACAGGCCGAGTATAGTGGATGTTGCGGTTGGGTTGTTGGATGCTGGGAGCGGGGCGAGAGCCGAGGAAGTGTTGGCTTGGTGGGCAGGAAGAGTGAGCTTCAGAGAGTACGCGCTGAACATGAAATTGATCGAAGGACTAGAAAAAGGGCTCCAAGAGTGGGGAGAAAGATATAGAGGACTGAAATCTATCGCACCAAGTTCGGTGCTGAATGCTTTCGAAGGTAGTAGATGATGGTAAATTTCGTAAACCCAAAACAAGTGTACCGTTCGCTGAAGTACGGTGGGAACATACGTTCGAGTACTGACGCCGACAGTCGCGTTGCTTTTGCTTGATTTGTTGATCATACATTGCGGGTCGAGGGGATCCTGCCTTCGGTTCCTTCAGGGGCCACCACTCAACGAGTCAAACCAATGGAGCCGGTCTATAAGACACGGCGGATCCAACGACAAGGATTTGTAAATGACCCCCCAAAAGCGTAGCCTGTACCAGCTTATTGTATCTGAACCCACCCTATTTGCGATGTCTCTTCTCTTCACGTCAATACCTTACGTTTCCAGTTCGCAGGGTTCTCTGTCCTTTCGCGCCGCATTTCACAGTCTTTCAACATTTTCTGTCCTCAAGCCGCAATCGCGGAGCATGCCAAACATTCCAGACGGTGCAAAATGCTGAATTCAGAGTCCACACGGCCAGAAATCTGTGGATGTCATACTTAGTGTCTAGTAGCCTTCGGTCTCTGTAGCTGGTCCGCGATCTGCATCAACATCCCGGCACCTGGGACACCATGCTGGACAAACTTTGGAAGGAAACCCTGGCTGACGGCAATCTGCCTCCTCTGCCCGTAGTTCACCTTAGTCGTGGCGATAGAATAATGGCACGCAGTGTTGTGTTGTTAGGCTGCTAGGAGGGAACTTTAGAAGAGTACATTAGGTTGCGATTCCTAATAATTAGCTATCTAACTACCTTGGCTTCGTTATCTGATATATATTTTCAACTTCCTTGCGTTTACTAAATGATTTGTCGCTTCCTCTTGCCTCTTGGACCCACCCTATCCCCATACCTCGATGTCTTATCGCTCTAGCCAATTTCTACACCACAGCAGCTCCACGAACTCTCCGTGTATTCAATCACAACGTATGGACATCCTAGTCCTTGCGGCACGCTTTCTGCGGAGAGATGGGCTTCTGGTGGCCCGAAAAGAGCGACGGAGTGCGCCTCCCGTTAAACGGTAATGCCCTAGTGTACCTCTTAGAGATTGGCCACATGTATGAACGTTTGCGGCAGAAGCTTTACATCAACAAACGAGAGAGCGAGAACTTGAACAAGTACGACTGATTCTCACGCACTACTGCACTCGCTCAGTCGGCATGGTTCGCGATCGATTGCATTGCGCGCTTTGCACAGAGCTTACCTGTTACCACGCTCGAACTAACAGTCCTCGCTTCTTTGTGCCTATACTCGGATTTGGTTTTCTGGAAGGACAAGCCTAGCGGCATCCAGATAACCCAGATATTACATCTAGCAGCGTCCGTGAAAGAGCTGCACGCGCGAGCACTCGAGCTGGGCGACACCCGCGCTTCAAAACCCTGGTACCAGACACCTCTCGACTTTGTGTGTCGCGAAGATTGACACGGCTCCTGAACATATACCTACTAGTTGGACGCACCAATTCTCCAAATGGACAGGAAGGCGCTGCTGGGCCGCAATGCTGACTCCTATATCGGACATGCCTCTACCGCCGCTATCCTTGCGATTGGAGCTAGTAGAAGCAGCCTTCTCGATCCCTTTCCTCGTTATAAACTTCTTCGCGTGGTCCTAGTACCTTCCTGCGCTCATCGAGTAGTGGCTGTGGCGCGCGGCGTTGCTCGTGCTTGTCTTTACTCGCGGGATGCGTCGCTCACCTGGCGCGCTACTTCTGCTATCCGATCGAGGAAGCACAGGACCTGGCGCGGGAACAATTTCTAATCCGGCTGGCTATTCTAGTGCGCAACAGCTTGCCGAGAGATGACCCAAACTTGGATGTGCCGCGGCATATACTCCTCCCTGACCTTCACCTGATGACCTTGTACGTCTTATGCAGGGCCTTCATCTTTGTGGAAGATGTTCTGGCATTCCGCAAGAATATAGAATGGCTGCAGCTTCTGCCGATTATTGAGTGAGGGTCTCCACTACGACTTCAGGTCAAGCGTTCACAAGTTCCACTCTAAGGCGGACGAAGCTAAGGCTCTAGATTTATGGGTGCTCTTTTCTAGATGACCTACATCACTGGATGCACGTCCGCTTTGTACGACCACAGGCCGGCCGATTCAACGTCCGCCGGACGTTATGTCCCCTTCTAGTGGCTTCTCGTGAGAAGCTGTATATCGCACGTGTGGCAAAAATGACTCGTCACGTTTCTGGGCGGTAACTCTACCTTGCTGGAAGGCGTGAGGAACTGAGTCTTCCTGCCGCTTTTCAGAAACTACTGCGTGGAAGCCATTAGGTTCCTCGAAGATATTACGCAGACGGGAATGGTACCTGCTAGCGCCCAGCCACCCCACAGCTACCTCGGCACACTACAACTACGCTACCCCGATAACAGAAGGTACATACACATATACAGATATCTCCGCATTTTACTAGTTCTTTCCCACGTTGCAAGCGTGGTTTGCCACGCTGGTTTTGCGACAGCTTGCCTCGTTGAGGAAAGGCGGGATCTCATACGCCATCGCGTCATCATGGTACCGAAGCCTAGGAACATGATATAACTCTACTAGCTCTCCGGGGAGCTCTTCACCCTGGGATCTTGTCTTACAACTCTGCCGACTGTTTCTGAAGTTCTCTGGTGAGTTGCAATCATGGTGTCCTTGAGGAACCTAATTGCTTGTCTAGCCGGTGCAGCAGTCGCCGCAGCTTTACATATTCCAGCAGACTCCGCGTACGCACCAAAGCACGCGACATGCCCAGCAACACCACTTGTTCGGGGTGCTACCGGCATCTCTGCCGCTGAATCCGACTATATCACCCGGCGACATCGCAAGGCTTCAGCAGCCTTGAAGACGTGGTTGAGATCTGTTGATGAGGGGTTCGATTCAGTGAGCAAAGAATGGCCTGCACACAGCAGCGGAAAAGGTGCGAAAGCGCCTGTCGTTGCGCTTACATCGAGTGGTGGTGGATACAGAGCTATGCTTAGCGGTGCTGGTGTCGTCAAAGCTTTTGATGGACGTGAGAAAGTCAAGACGGGCGTCAGTGGACTCTATCAGGCCCTCACCTATGAAGCAGGTCTCTCCGGCGGGTCTTGGCTTCTATCGTCTCTCTCAGCGAACGACTACCCGACAATCAGCTCTCTCCAGAAAAGCCTTTGGGAGGAAGCACTTGAAAGTAGCCTCCTGGTCACTAGTATTCTGGTCTCGACTCCGAAAGACACCATTTATTCCACGGTTGAAGCGAATGTTAAAGCCAAGCGAGATGCTGGCTTCGAACCAACCATTATCGATCCTTGGGGTCGACTTCTTGCCTATGGTCTTCTGTACGGCGTTGACGGAGGCGTCCGTGCCACCCTGTCTGGCCTAACGAAAACCTCCAGCTTCAAGTCCTATATGGCACCATACCCGATTATCACGGCTCTCGGAGTCGAGACTGGGTCGTGTATTCCGGAGGTCAACGCCACACAGTACGAGTTCCATCCATATGAGTTTGGTTCATGGGATGCTGGTGTTGCGGCTTTCGCTGTCTCCAAGTATGTCGGCACGTCCTTCTCCAACGGCCGTCCGATCAAGAGCTGTATCACAAACTATGATCAGCTCAGCTACGTACTTGGCACATCTTCCAACGTTTTTGCAGCAGCGTGCACGCCCGTCCCCGCCAATAATTCCGCCGATGCCTCACTAGTACAAAACTTTGCTGCCTTCGTCTCCAAGCCCGGCTCTGACGTCTCCGTGCGCGAGACATTTGGCCTGTTCCCAAATCCTTTCCAAGGCCGTCACGATTCTCCAGAGGTCTCAGGTCTCTCGACTCTAGAGCTCGTTGATGGCGGCGTGGGTGTTGGCTATCAGGGCAATCCGATTTGGCCGTTCCTATATCGGTCGGACGTAGATGTCATCATCGTTAACGAAAACTCGGCCGACACACGCGACAATTATCCCGATGGTACACAAATCGTCAATACCTATAAGGCAGCAGTAGCAGTGGGTTTAAAACGCATGCCAACGATCCCTTCCGTGGAGACCTTCGTGACCAAGAAGCTGAACCAGAAGCCGACGTTCTTCGGCTGTCACAGCACGGAGGCGGCCACAATCATCTTCATCCCCAACTTCAACTACACATTCACAAGCGGCCAGCCGACGTCCAAGATCCAGTATCATCGTAACGAAACCGTAGGAATGATAAGCAACGGCGTGGAGGTAGGCAACTATGGTGGCAAGGACAATTGGCCGTTGTGTCTAGCGTGCGGTATTACAAAGAAAAATGGCAAGAAGCTGCCAGACGGATGTGCAGCGTGCTTTGAAGAGTATTGCTTCAATTAGAAAGCTTAGAGGGGAATATCAACATATGAGTAGTCAGAACAAGAGACCCACAAATCCTCGACAACGGCTGGTATAACCGACATTGACGGTCTGCGAGGTCGACTGCATCCAAAACTGCGCTTCATCGTAATGCCGACAATTTTGCGTGAATTGATGATAAGTCCAAATGAGCTTAGCGATTCACTGAGTCACTGTCTATCCTCGGCCAAGTCAAAATCCTCTTATTGAACCCATACCTAGTATTCTTAGCCTTTATCTAGCTCATCATTCCACAGGCTGTATGCCCCAGAACCAAACCCAAGCTTCGACATCTCGACACGAGTCCGAGATATAGTATTTCATTCAACTCATCAAAACAGAGCGATGGATCTCGACCAGATGTTCGTTCCCGCATACATTGTACATTTGTTGCCCATATATTCTTCCATCACGATGCCTACAACCATGAGACCTCATGAGCTTCCCTTGACAAAGTAATCTTGCCCAATTGTCTTCATCGAGCTCAAGTTTTGCACAACACCCCCACAGATATTTACTCTCAGGCCTCCCCAATATATCTTCCCCCCTGAACCGAGAATGTACAACGTAATCGACCACAACACCAAAAAGCACCAAGTACCAACTGGTCCCACTGCATTGATTCTCCCGGTACAACGCTGTGTGCTTCAATTCCCACCACAATGCCCTCCCGCACCTCCTTCACCGAACTCCGCCACCTCACCGCCGGACAAGACGGCGGCTTCAACCAAGGCATCCTTATCGTCCGCCACCGCCGCACCGGCACCTGCTATATCGAAAAGCGTGTCTCCCCCCGCGCCATCCGCACCGGCCACGCCGCCCGCGAAGCCCGCGCCCTGCGCTCCTGCCACCACCCGCATATCATCTCCTTCGTGTTCGCAGACATCGACGCCGCTGGCTACGGCTACGGCAGCATCTACATGTCGTACTGCGAGCTGGGGTCTCTCGACGGGTTGCTCTCGCGGCTGGCACGGCGCTCGAACTTCCCGCCTGAAGGCTTCCTCTGGAAGATCCTGTTCGACATGGCAACCGCACTGTGCTATCTCCAGACGGGGCTGAAGTCTTCGTCGCTGGCGCAGAGCGGACAACCCGTGTCTGGCTGCGCGCTGGGCTGGGTTCAGATTCTGCATCGGGACATCAAGCCCGCAAATATCTTCGTTACGTTCGCGCACAGCAGAACTGAGAGCGTGTATCTAGCCCTAGTCCTGGGTGACCGTTCACGAAGCCTTTCGCTGCGCCTGAGGAACCCCGTTATAGCGACACCAGCGACGTGTACTCCCTCGCGCTGAGCGTGTATTGTGTTGCGGCGCTGCGGGACACGCCGCGCCTGGGGGAGATTGTTAGGGCGGATCCGGCGCCAGGGTATTCGCGGGAGCTGAGGGGAGTGTTGGGGCGCATGCTGAGGTTGATGCCGGAGGACAGGGTGGAAGTGGATCACCTGCCGTACCTGGTGTGGAGGGAGACGAGCGTGGTGAAGCACGAGCGGGCGGCGAGGGGGTTTCAAAGTGAAAACATGCCTAGCTGGGCATTTTGGGAGTAAAACTGAGAACGGCAGAGATTCCGAGTGAAAAGCAGCGGTAGTGCGTGTAGGGGTCGAGAACAGCGGATGATGTATCTGTTCCCACACGTACAGCGGTTTACGATAATTGATTCGTCGGCCTTCGAGCTGGGAACATACACCTAATATGCCAGTTTATGTATCCAACCATGCCCAACCTTCACAGTTACATTCATAAGTTCATAACCCCTGGCCAGCCGATTAGGCTCCAACCCACCCAGAAGTGACCGATTAAACGCCAATAACCTCCCCCCAGTGATACATATTTCAACGAGGTCGACGAGGAAGCACCTAGCGTCTCGAAGTTCTCGCAGGCGCCACAACAGTATCATCGTCCTCCTCATCTTCATCAAGCTCACTCGCCAAGAGACTGTTCACTATATCGTCCTCGGTGATTGGCTTATCATTATTTGGTTCGTCTTCCATCTCGACATCGTCATCATCCTCGAGATCCAAGGGCATCCGGGTAGACTCTCCTTGCACGCCAGCCATTGTGATATCCTCTTCTTCCTCCTCTGCCGTCTCTTCCGCTGTCTCTTCCGCTGTCTCTTCTGCAGGTGCAGTCTCTGGGACTTCTGTGGCTTCTGGCATGGCGGTCTCAGCATCACTCTCCGCAGCCTGCGTGGCTGTCTCAACCTCGCCTACTCTCTTGGTGAGATTGGTTTCAAGCTTGGTCAGGAAATTACGCTGCGTTGCGTCTACGCCTAGATTACTCTCTACTGCCTCGTTGACAAGGCGCAGAAGCGTGCTGAGTTGCTCTTCATCAGGGGCGGGTCCAGTGGGCGCAATGTAAGCCTTTGTAAGCAGGGCGAGCAAAGGCTTCCTCTCGTCCCTGCTACAGTTGCGGGTGAGTGCATGCTCCAGGATCTCGCTAGCGAGACAGATGTGCGGCTCTTCAGCCTCTAGTGTTGTGGAAGATTTGCCGTCAAAGTCTACTCGCACCTGATTGACAACCTGGCGGCCATCTGTCCAATCTGCAATATGCGCAGTGATGACTGGCCAACCGACCATTTCCTCATCATCATCGTCCAGATCTTCCTTCTTCTGCCATAGCTTGCTGAAGAGCTGCACCGATATTTGAGCCATCAGCAAGGCGTTGGTGATTTTCGAGTGGCAGAAGGTTGGGAGGAAATAGCTCAACACTTGCCGAATTCCTGGCTGCTGGGCCGTGTCTGGGTCGAAGTAGGCTATAGCCAATTCTCTCAAGATCAGTGCTGTCTCTTCGCGGGGAAGCAAGTCGAAAAGAAGAAGCTTCGAAGCGGCTTTGCACGCGAGAAGGCTAATTTCGTTGTTGTCCGATCTGATGCCTTTGAGGAGGACACTCTTCGCGACCTTCTTGACGTATTCGTTCGGTACCGGCTCGGAACCGTCCTCTGCTGGTTCTTCCTTGAGAAGGGATCTATGCTGATATACAATATCGGCCAACGCTTGTATAACAATCACTTTAAGTGCATCGTGGCCCTTGGTAAAACAATGTATGAAAAGCTCAATGTTGTTTCTTGCAAGATCCTAAACAGACAAGGTTAGGATGGGTTGAGATCAGTACTAAGCAAACATACCTCGCTGAGAATGGCACCCAAGGCAAGACAATTGATACCGCGCTCTCTGATCATAGCATCTTGTTGACGTACGGCCGGCACAACAAGAGTGTTCAGGACGTTTGTCAGATAAGTATTTGAAAAATCAGTAGTGACGACGGTTTGCAACATGTTCTGAGCAATATCCAGACACTTCAGGTATACATTAACCTCAAGCTCGTGTCGCCTTGCCTGTTCTTCAGGGTCCAGTTCTTTCGTGGCCTTAGCCTTCTTCAGTCCGGCTCTACCGTTGTCGCTCTCGACATCGGACTGCGCCGAATGAAAACTCTCGTCATCGTCGTCACCTGTGACGGTGGCGTCATCGGCCATCAGGGTATCTTTGACTTCGGCGATGGCCTCGACAATGAGCTGACAAAACTCGGACTCCGTATCGCAACAGACGCGTAGAACTTGAATGGCTAGCTTGGTACATCCTTCCGGAAGCTCAGCTCTAGACAGAACATCGCGTACCATGTTCATCATCTGATTTCGCCCAACACCATCGCTATAGTCGAGGCTGAGAGCAATGTGGAGAAGCTGCTCCACCGTGAACTCCTTGTCGTTCATGTCGTCGTGGAGCTGCAGCATCTCGGAGTCATCTTCCGGGAGGCCAGAGCCATAATATTGACTGATGGTGTCGAGAAGCTCGTTGAGATGCTTATTGACAATATAGTCAAATTGCGCCGTCGTAGGGAACTTGTCTTCTAGGTCTTGCTTCAGGGCAATGTCGGTTTTGTCGTCGAGGCTATTGCAGTAGTCCATCAAGCTACGTGCCATAAAAGCATTGTATGGGTCTAGCTTGTCCCTCCAGAACTCGTGATCGAACGTGATGAAGTCGCGGTAGTCTGTGCGAATCTCCCAAAAGTGCTGCATGGCATCGTGCGCAATGCCGTCCTCGGCTGCGTAGTCGACCACGTTGATACGCTCCAGAAGTTCCCGGACGGCCTCAAGGTTAGGCGGGGCTGGCCGGGTTTGCTCTTCCTTTGGACGAGGATCGGACCCAGCGGCGCAGTCCTCGAGCCACTTATCGCAGAAAACACGGGCGGCAGACTTTCGCACAATGTCGTCTCGGTCACGTAAGCCCCATCGAAGGAGCTTTTCTCGCTCAACAAGCCTCATGTACCGGAAGTCACCTAGACTTGGAAGGACCGTGCGGTAGACTATTCGCCTGACCATCGGATCCACATCTCTAGCACGTTCGAATATATAGCGTATCGCATCTTTGCTTCGATCTATGTTGTGGAGGATAGCACGTCGGACTTCGGCGCTTGGATCATTTTGCATCATATCGAGGAGCCTCTCCAAAATGTTGCTGGTGATGTCTTCATCGTCTTCATCTTCTTCTTCTTCGTCGTTGTTCATGAGAGGAACGAGACCCAGCACTGCTTGCACGCGGACCGATGATTCCTTGTGCCGGGACAATTTCTTAAGACAGACTCGCAACAACGCGAAGAGGTCATCGTCTAGGGTACTTAACTGGCCGACGATATGTGCCAGAGCTTGCGTGGCTCGGAAGTGAACGACTTTGTTTGATACAGGGTTGCCTTCCAAGGGAAAGAGAATGCCAAGTAACGTCCGAATAATCAGCTCGACGAGACGGCTGGTAGGGGTTTCGGGCGACTGCAGTTCCGTTCCGTCTTCAGCGTCTCCTTGGTATATTTGGCGGTCTGGAAAGTGTCAGCAACGGTTGGCTAGGGGCTGCCCGCGGACAACTTGCCCTTCTCGAACGCGTTCTTGACGAACAGACCCAAGAACCTGATGACGCGGTCCCCTTCTTGGACTCCCTTCTTCACATTCAAAACTCTCAACAGGCACCGCACGACCGCGGTGTTGAAGTCTTGCTCATCGAATTGTTCCTCCTCCTCCTGTGCCTTCTTCTTGTTCCTGCTTTCGTCCTGCTCGTAGCAGCATCGCTCCTGGATCTTACGCAGCATGGTCTGCAGCTTCCGCTGCGTTGCTGTCGTGTTTTGGGCATCGTCAAAGATGTGATTGATCTCGGTGCGTAGCGAACTATCCAGCCCCTCATCTGGTATCTCGACGTTGGCTGCGGAGCTGCGTCCTCTGGTGGATCTGCGCGTCGTTGTCGCCGTCGCCGTCGCCGCCGAAGAGCGGGCTGAGCGTGTCGAGCGCGCCGCGGTTCGTCCCGGCATCGTGTATTCGGGCGTGTCCGGTCGCGGTGGTGGCGGGATGCGTTGTTGTTTATTCGCAGTGTTTACGGCTGGACTGCAAGCGGACAAGCGCGTTGCGGAGACGCGGGCACGTGCAGACGGGCGAGCGCACGAGTCATGCAATTGCGCCATCGGCGAGGCGACTTGATTCGCCGCTGGGCACAAAGCTCTTGCTGCGCAACGCCTTTTGCTCTTGCCCAACGCATTGTAGGCTTGACGTTCGTGCACAATGCTCAGGACCGCACCGCGCCGGTTCGCTGCCTCGCTCTGGCGGGGCGCAGAGAGCATACAGTCAGAAGCTGGGTACCAGAAGGCCATCAACATCTCAAAAGCACAAGGCATTGGCCAGCGGGGCTTCCTGGATGGTATGGTGTATCACCTGCTCTGCAGTAGGTTGTTTGCATTGACACTTAGCAGCAATTGGCAAGACGCCGCTCATCCGCCTCAAGCGCCTCTCCGAAGAAACCGGCTGCAACGTCCTGGGCAAGGCCGAGTTCCAGAACCCTGGTGGCAGCGTGAAGGATCGCGCCGCCCTCTATGTCGTCGAGAACGCTGAGAAGCTTGGACTCCTCAAACCAGGTGGCACCGTCATCGAGGGAACCGCAGGAAACACCGGCATTGGCCTTGCCCATGTCTGCCGCTCCAAGGGATACAAGCTGGTCATCTACATGCCCAACACGCAGTCGCAGGGCAAGATTGATCTGTTGCGATTATTAGGCGCTGAGGTCTACCCAGTACCTGCTGTTGCATTCGACAACCCGCAAAATTACAACCATCAGGCCAAGAGGCACGCAGAGAGCCTGGATAACGCGGTATGGACAAACCAATTTGACAACGTCGCGAATCGGCAGGCGCATATCGAGACTACCGGTCCCGAGATCTGGTACCAGACGGACGGCAAGATCGATGCATTTACCTGCGCAACCGGCACCGGAGGATCGCTCGCGGGCGTCACCAGGTACCTGAAGGAGAAGAGTGACGGGAGGGTGAAGTGCTTCCTTGCGGACCCACCGGGGTCTGTCCTCCACTCGTACATCCAGAGCGGAGGCAAGCTTGCAGAGCGGCAAGGTGGCTCAATAACAGAGGGAATTGGTCAGGGTCGCGTGACGGACAATCTGAAGCCGGACATCGACCTGCTAGACGGCTCAGTGCACATCAGCGATGAGAAGACCATCGAAATGGTGTACCGCTGCCTGGACGAGGAAGGTCTCTACTTGGGCGCCAGCTCATGCCTGAACGTGGTCGCGGCGAAAGAGGTGGCAGAGAAGCTTGGAAAGGGCTCTACCGTCGTCACACTGCTTTGCGATGGCGCCTACCGCTACGCAGATCGCCTCTTCTCCAAGAAGTGGCTCGAAGAGAAGAAGCTTCTCGGCGCGATACCGCAACATCTCACCAAGTACATCGTCCTGCCGTAAGAAACAATATACCAACAAATATACTGTCAAATACTGTTCAAACACAATTCTATTGACCCATCTATGTCTATATCATAGGTGCCCCGCTGGCAAACCCATTTGCAACCGCAGTCACCAACTGGTGCGCAATAGCCGTTGCCGGCGGAAGTCTCAATCCGCCTTCCTTGTATTCCGGTCCAGGCTCCTCTCCCAAGCCACTCGTACCTACTCTAAGCGCTTCCCTGAGTTCATCAGCGGTGAACCACTTCGCATCTTCCAATTCTGCATCGTGTCCTAGATGGATATCTTCGCCTCCGGGAATAGCCTGGCCAATGGCGCCAATCATCAGATTCGCAGGGTACGGCCACGGTTGCGTAGAGTGGATCACCACACGTCCGAGATGTACTCCACTTTCTTCCCACACTTCGCGACGCACAGCTTCTTCCACGGACTCGGCGGGCTCAAGGAATCCAGCAAGCGTGCTGTACCAGTGTGGCGGCCAGCGCTTCTGGCGACCAAGCAGCATGCGCTGGCCGTCTGCAGAGACAACGGCCATGATCACAGTGGGGTCTGTCCGGGGGAAGCACAAGTTCGAGATGCCCGTCCTGGTAGCACACGGCGGCCGCACCGGGTTCAGCACGGAAGGCGCGATATCCTCTGGCGGGCACGTCCGCTTGAACCCCGCGTGTGTCGAGAGCGTAGGGTATCCGCAGGCGGCGCAGAAGGGGTTCCTCGCGTTCCAGTCGAGCAGGTGGCGCGCCTCGGCGTATATCGCAGCTATGCGGGTGTCAGTCCACGTCCTTCAATCCACACAATACCAACGCACCTTCCTCCGGCGGCAGACTCAAGTGCATGCGCCCCTTGCTGAATTCCTTCCCCTCCGCCGTCACCTTCTGGATCAGCTTCTCGAAGTTCTCTGCCAGCGCGCCCTTGGGCGTGACGTCGACGGCGAACCACGGCACGCCTTTGTAGTGCTCCTTATACACTAGGCCCTCGTGCCTCTCGTCCAGGCCCAGAAATATTATCTGCGGCACATACGTGCTCGAGTTGTAGTCGGCGATGGTGTCCGCCTCGGACTTGGAGAACGGGTCCGAACCGACGATAGACGTGACGTCGGCAAAGCTTTGTGTGGCTATGGAGGTGGGCGGGTGGACGAGGGGCTCGAGCTTGTTGAAGAGGAGGATTTTAGTGCTGGGGTGGCGGATTGCTTGCGAGAGGAAAGTGTGGTCGGGGCGGAGGAAGGATACACGGTTCAGAGGGGAGCCTGTGGAGCTTCCAATTAATGCTTGTCCAGTGCTCGTCATGCTTGATTCCTAGGCTCACCAGAGAAATAATTCGCAATCTCCTTTCCAAATTTTCGCGAGAGCATGCTGTCGACCTCGGGATGCGCAGGCTCAGGAAGGTCGGGCTGCGGCAGTGGCATGTCGTCGGTACCTTTAGGTAATTTAGAGACAGACCTCGGTCGGATGTATATGCTGGAAGCTTGACTTGAAAGAAAGACAGAACTACTACAGACAAGGGCAAGGAGGGACGCGATGCGAAGAATACCGCACTACCTCGGGCTGTTTATCTTGACGACATCGTGCCCCGCGATTAGAAACCAATCCGTCGGCGCTGATGTGGTGCTGGTTCCGAAATCGGAAAAGCGTCCCGATGCGCCGCTTATCTCCGGTGCGCGACTACTGCTAAACGTACACACGCCAAGCGCAAGTACGACTGCAGTGTCCATACCAACGAGCGAACCAGACAACTCGACGGTTCAAACCAAACCAAACCAAACCATACCGCAACGCTATGCGATAGCCGCCCTGCGCCATGAGTCGTTTCTACGTACGTCCTCTCCCGTTCCCCTCGCCCATGCCACTCCCCTCCATCATACCTAACGCACAACCACAGATCGACGACTCCTCCTCCCCCTCCTCCCCAACCCATCGCTCCTCGGCCTCAGACTCCGACTCTGAAAACGACGCCACACTCCCATACCCCGCGCCCCTCTCCCGGTCCTCCTTCCTCTCCCCTACCTTCACGCCCCAGTCCTACCTCTCGACCCTGTCCAACCGCCACCAAACCCTCGAAGACCTGCGCTCCGACCTGCGCGCCCGCTCTGCGCTGCTCTCCCGCGAATTGCTCGACCTCGTCAACACGCATTACACAGACTTCCTCACTCTGGGCGCGAGTTTGCGCGGCGGTGATGAGAAAGTCGAGGAGGTGAGGGTGGGGCTGCTGGGGTTTGGTAAAGAGGTGGGCGCGCTGGCGGAGCGTGTTGGGGAGCGCGAGCAGGAAGTTAAGGCATTGGTGGAGGAGAGGGAGAGGATTAGACGTGGTGTCGTGGTGGGGAGGAGGCTCGTAGGGTTTGAGGAGGGGCTGAAGGGGGTAGAGGAGGGGCTGGGGATTGTGGAGGTGGCTGCGAGCGATAGTGAGGACGAGGACGATGAGGATGAGGATGAGGACGACGAAGAGGGTATGGTGGGCGGCGTGTCGATTGCGAAGCTGGCACGGCATGTGCTGCAATGGAGGGTTGTAAGGGAGGCGGAAAAGGGGCTGACAGGCCACCCGTTTGTGGTTGCGCAGGCGCCGAGGATGGCGAAGGTGAGGAGTACGCTGTTGCTGGATTTGAGTGCGGCGTTGAGGCAGGCGAAGGCGGCGGGGGCAAAGGGGAGCGTCGTGAGGATCATGAAGGTCTATGCGGATATGGGGGAGGAGGGTGAGGCGGTCAAGGTACTCAAAGGGCTGAGGTCGTGAGAGTTTGGTATTGCATGACGAGGAACGGAAAGCAGGTGGCCTCAGGGCTGAACGCGTGATTGATACCCAGCATAGCGTAGCAAAGACTGCAAGCGCAGCGTGGCGTCCTGGCCGGAAAAGTACGTATTGTACATTATTTGTACATCTAGTGGAAGTTTACAAAAGCGGTCTTGTACAAAATGCTCGACCATCCGCTACAACGGTCCCGACAACGCCCTCGCCGACACGGAATCCGGGCCCTTGAAATCCCCATTCAGCGTGAACCCTGGCGAGTTTGTCGAGCTGAGCACCACCTCGTGGATCTCCTTGGGTGTGCCATTCAACCGCGCAATATCCTTCTTCAACGTCTCCATGAACGCCTTGATATTCGTCTGCATCTCCTCGGGCGTGAACCCCAGCTGCCCAACCGCCAGCCGTACCACCGCATCTCTCTCCCTGTACTCGCTTGCGCCCACCATAGACTTTACCGTCGCCCCAACATTGGTGACCACGGTCCCCGTCTTCGTCGACGGCATCAGCCCCTTGGGACCCAGGATTCTTCCCAACGCGGCCTTGTTCATCTTCTGCAGGCTGTCCATGTGGCATATGCAGCGGTCGAAGTCGATGTTGCCCTCCTTGATCTGTGCAAATACTTCGTCCTCGCCGACGAGCGAGGCGCCTGCCGCGCGGGCGTCGGCAGCGGCCTTGGAGCCTGGGGGTGCGATGACACAGATGCGCAGGTCGGTCTTGACGGGGTGCGGCAGGCGCAGGCGGTTGCGGACAGAGGGCCCGTTCTTGAGCGTGCGGAAGCGGACGTGTACTTCGTACTTGGAGGACGTCGGGGTGCGGCCGACTTCGAAGGCGCGGATGTAGCTGTTGCGCAGCCGTTAGTTTCAAAGCTGTACGGGATCACGCGTGTGCGAGGGCGACGTACTGCATCGCATCTATCAGCGAGAACTGGTCTGCTTTCTTGAGGTCAGACTGGAGGTAGTGCTTGCGCGCCTTCCTCTTCTTCGCATCGGGTGCCTTTGTCGTTTTGCATCGTATTGACGTCTGGTGCAGCGGGAGGGCGGCTAATTGCGTTAACGTCGGCCGCGCGGACGCTATTGACGGGGCGGTTATTCTGCTCAGGGGAGCGAGGAAGGAGCGTGGATGTGCCATTGGAGCTGTGATGGACGTCGTCGCGCTGGCGAACAATTTCCAGAGACGCCAAGACAATGTCGGAAGTCGGGGATGCCAAGAGGGCGCCTGCGTTGGTCACGTTATGTTCCATGCAGCTGCTCTCCACACACCAGCACAACATCTATTCAGAACATCGTCGGCATTCATACGTTCAAATCACGCGACCAAGTTTTGCCCGGCTTACGTGAGGGCTTTAGTCTGAGGCGAGAGACCTACACACGCGTAGCACACTCATCTTCTCCTGCAAACCGTTAGCAGAAATGACTTCAAGTAGACAAGAGAAGGCTGCGCTCACCGAGAGGGCTCAATGATGAATTATCAGTTTCTCTTAGCCGTTCGAGGTGCTGACATTCCAATTGGAAGCCATGGAAGATCCTGCACTCGTAATGACCCAATAGTAGAGACTCGACTTGCACGGGCGGCATCGAAACGCTGCCATGCGGAGCAGAATCCCCCCGTCAGGAGGCTTACGATCCAGGAATCCATGCATTCAGCCTGGCACTTGAATATGCATGCCTCGGACACGCAATCTAGCAGCTAGACTTCCTGGATGTAATTGACCACCAAGACTCCATTCATCATCACACAGCTTGGATTCCCCAACATAGGCGATGCAGGCGCAATCTGCTCGCGTTGCCTGTAGCCTTGATCCGAGACGCGTCGGCGCCATGACTAGAAATAAAACGATTCTACGATACGTCCGACAGTTCTTCGTGGCCAGGACGAATCGTACTCTCTGCTCCGACGTACAGTATATACAACTCCATATTCACTGTCTCGCTTGTCCCGGCATGAAATACGTCGCAAAATCCCTTGCCAAGCGATGATGCGGCCTCTAGTATGACTTCGGAAGGGACGGTGCTCGTGTTACAGGCTTAGAACAGTCCAAGAGTTCCGCTCAAGACATCAGCTTACAACACCAACTGCCCAGTTCTGTGTCAGGTATCAGCACATCAAGGGAATAGTTTGCCAGTGTCAAGCAACTAGAGCAACCAATTGGTGGAGGATTTATCTCACGCAGTTGGCAGGAACATACGCACGAAGTGGCTTGCGCTGCATAAGCTTCCTTCTCGTACATACGAGAATCGCGACCATGCTACTCGTACCATCTCACACCGAGCTGAACATGCCACGGGAAAGCCCGCATCGAGATGCTGCAAAGCGGGCCGGGCATGCCCTAGACAGGCAAAGCGTGAGCGAAATGTCGATGAGAAACACCAATTGAAGGGTTCGCTTACGTGCTCCCTGTCGGCGGGATCCTACTGCGGCACGATGAACGGGCGGGAAGCAGGCGATGCTTCCGCGTTATCGGTCCAGGATAGCGTTCGCGGTATACTCCGAACAACTGCATACTGTCACTATCTTAGCCACGACGACTAAAGGGCGAGGCAACAATGTCACGACACCAACATTAAATGCCAGAAATGACATTGAAACGCAGAAGTGATTCGAAACGCCATGTACCAGAGCTTCAGATACTCTCGAACCTATACGGTTGGCTGGGACCGCGTTCCTCACAAAATATGCTCACACCTTGATCATGCGCTTAGTGCGTTATCAATGCAGCCTCAGGGTCTTGGCCTCGACATGTTCTCGAATCCTCTCACCAGAACGAGTGTAGTACGAACCTTAGACATCCTCAACATGTGTTGAGATCCACAAGCATGAAGAGTTTGAATTCTAGCAGAACTGATATATAAAGCAGGCATTTGTTGTTCGAACTGCATCACCACCAGCCACATCCGACTAAAACTCCTTTGAACTCTATAATCCAACATGTACCTCCCAACCTTCCTCATCCTCGGGCTGAGCGCCACTGTCTCCGCTCTACCGCCCACATCCCGCCGCGCATGCACTTCCTACCGCACGGTCTCCGACCCGGGCTTCTACGCCTCGGCCTCCCTCCCCTCGGCGGACTTCCCTGACGATCCGCCCTACTTCGAAAACCAAATCCTCGAATTCCAGCCCTCCTTTACCTCCACCAGCACGTGCACGCTCTTCGGCAACTTTGAGCGTGGGTTCCCCGTCCGCGTGGACGGCAACGCGGCCCCCAAGCTCAATGTATACCAGCGGCACAGCAGCACGGATAAGAAGCTTGTGGGGACTTTTGCGGCGCTGGAGTTGGATGAGCAGGGCGAGACGACGGATATAGTGAGCAGTCCAATCGCGACGTTCAAGTGTCAGGAGGGGACGGTGTTTGAATTTGAGGTGGCACTGAGTGGGGCGGGGAGTTGGGCGAGTGTTGCGTTTGAGGAGGATGCGGAGAGTGGGTTTTCAGTGTTGGCTTGTTAGCATGTAATGACGGTGGTATTCAGTGATGTTGTAGGCCGAGGAGTGTAATTATGATCGTAGATAGCCTTCGCAATATACCAAATTAATTTGCTGTCAAGTCTAATACTTTGCTTACTTTTGCGAGCCGTGGCAAAACGCAGTACATACACTTAGGACGGTGCCAGAGTACAGATATTGGGAAAAGGGAAATTTGCTGTATGCACTCCATCACTTCGCGGATCAACGAGTTCATCGCATGTGGTAGTACAGCCATTGATGATTCTTGTAAAACTTGGTAAGCTCGTCGAGCCGAAATACAGCCGCATCTGTGCGAGTCTCTAGATCATCCTATTGATCATTCTCGAGCTTCTTCAATCAGACTGTCGTTGTTCCAGAGACGCCCCTTCTCGGCATCGATGCTGATGACTGATGATTCTATAAAGAGGGGACGTATTGCGGAAGCGCATGTATGGGATACCAGGCAGGGACTCTTCCTAAGAGGCGATTAAAAACCTGAGAAGCTTTCTCGACCTCTCCTTTCTCACAAGCCAGCTCGAAAGCATATTTTATGCAAGCACTGCGTTTGAGGCTGTCGATGTCGCTTGGAGCTGGTCCGGGGGAGCATCAAATTCCAACCTGGAATCTTTCGACATGCCAGTGGTCGGCAACTCGGACACTTCGACGGTCCACTTGACAAGCTAGCCCGCGAAGTAGTCACCGGTGATCAAAGTACGCATCATAAGTCCATAGTTCTCGTTCAGAAGTTCACCTTTCAAAAAGGATGCTCTGTCCTGAAGATTCCGTGGCAAAAATCGAGATCTTCATCGTTTGGAAGCCACCATGGTTTTCCAGTCGAGCATACCATGCCATTATTATCGCTCTTCGTCCATGAAAATGAACTCTTGAACTGCTTAGAGGTGTGGCAACATCGTCTGTCCCCAGCAATAAGCCTTGGAGCATGTTCGCCACCTTCGCGAAGCTGGATGGTACCAGGTGCCGCCAGATCTTTTCTCTGGTCTCAAGACAACCTCCTGAGAGTAGCTGGGCCAGATGTTCAAGAAATGGTGCGCAAGAAAGGAATCACGTTTGGATGCTTCCGCAAATAGAAGCCGAAAGTAGATGATGCGTCTGACAAAGTAGGTCGCATTTCACGTCGTAGAGGTCTCTTATCCAGTCGCGAATTTCGGCGGCTCTCGATCACGTGCGGCCAGCATCGGATCACAGTGGTGTTCTCGTAACGGTATTTACGTTCAGTGCGAGTCCCTTCGTCTCCTGATTGAGTTGTCGGCAAGTGTACATGAGCGATTGTTCGATAGGCTCGTCGTCCGCAGACCCAGCTTGCTCCACTCAAAGTCCGGGCTGTAGCCCCCTTCGCGTATGAAGTAGTATCCATACGCCATTTCACGAAGCTCATGCGGCAACTTGAAAAGTCTGTTCGGCATATCGGATTGAAGGGATGCCATCATAGAATCGAGCAATGATGAGAAAGTTGAAGAATGCTAGAAAATAATACAGTACTAGTGGACAGATCATGTAAGGCTTCAGTGTCGCAGGCCCGGGACGGCGATGGCCAGGTGACTGGTTTGTGGGTCACCCTCTAACAATTCTCTTCCAAATCCTAAGCTAGAGCATTTCCACGAGCGTTGCGAAACCAGTAGATCAAGTTCGCGGAACTCCATGTCCCGTAACATTCCCAGAAATGGCTTTCGCAATACCCATCGCCTAGTGGCTAACGACCATGACGGTAGCTGTTGGTTGGACTCTTCGTGTGACCGGAGTCCAGTCACTCGTGTAGACTGTTCACTGCCCACTTCATCTGCAGCTTGTCTTCAGCATGACAAGATCAAACGTAGAACCCTCTCCAAACGTTGAAACCTGTCCGACCGCTGTGTTAAGCTTGATCTCCGATCCCGACCACGCATGGCACGCACAATACGAAACTTCCTAATAGACGTCCATTGCAATTTCGCTATTCGTATTTAAAAACTCAACTCGCGGCTTGCCCCTGTCAAAGGTGAAGAGTCCAGAAATACCGTACCAGACAAGAGCGCGAATTAGACAGATCAATTCCTCTTGGACCTTTGGTCGCGTACTGTAATGTTGCTAGAACCCCCATGGTTCAGGTACCAGATAGCCACCATAGGCCGCCGCACACATTACTATTCCACACTACTGTGAGTCAGACTAATGCGATTTCACGCACGTTGCCTTACAGAACGCCTAAATCCAATATTGCTTGAGATGGCACATAAGATTTACGACATTCCCTGCTAGCACGGGCGGTAGGTGGTAGCTACCTGTGGTAGCTTCGAATATTTTGACATTACCAGATGGAGGGGCAAGGAACCCCGCCAAAACCTCCGATGTCCGCGCGCCCGCCACTTTTCTCCCGATTTGAAATCACGTCCATCACTCACCACAACACCATGCTCTTCCGCCCCTCGCATACACCCGCTCTACCAATATATCCCGATCCAGGCTGAGCCCGCTCTCCTGCGCGACTTTCCGTCACTATGCCGCTCGAGAACATCCGCCACATCGTGCTCGTGCTGTCCGGCAAGGGCGGCGTCGGCAAATCCAGCATCACAACGCAGCTCGCGCTCGCCTTGAGCTTGCAGGGCAAATCGGTGGGCGTCCTGGACATTGATCTCACGGGCCCGAGTATACCGCGCTTCTTTGGGATCGAGGAGAGCAGGGTGAAGCAAGCGCCGGGCGGTTGGATACCAGTCGAGGTGCACGCAGAGCAGACGCTGCCATTGACGCAACACGCCATCGCCAACGCAAACGGGAGCACGCACGAGAAGGAGCAGGAGCAGGGCCAGGGCACGCACGTCGGCGCGCTCTCCTGCATGAGCCTGGGCTTCATATTGCCCAACCGCGGCGACGCCGTCATCTGGCGCGGCCCCAAGAAAACCGCCATGGTGCGCCAGTTCCTGACGGACGTCCTGTGGCCGGAGCTCGACTTCCTGCTCGTCGACACCCCGCCCGGCACCTCGGACGAGCACATCTCCCTCCTCGAGACGCTGCTCAAGACCACGGCGGGCACGTCGCAGCTCGCTGGCGCCGTCGTCGTCACCACGCCCCAGGCCATTGCCATCTCCGACGTCAAGAAGGAACTCAACTTCTGCGCCAAGACGGGCGTACGCGTCCTCGGCGTCGTTGAGAACATGGCAGGCTTTGTGTGTCCCAACTGCAGCGAGTGCTGTAACGTCTTTTCCAAGGGCGGCGGGGAGGTCATGGCGACGGAGTTCCACGTCCCGTTCCTGGGCAGCGTGCCGATTGACCCGGCGTTTGTTATGCTGATTGAGGAGGGCGTCAGGCCGCGGTATCCCAAGGGGACGGTTGCTGGGGGAAAGGCGTTGGTGGAGAGAGAAGAGGGGGTCGAGAGCAAGGAGGGCTTGTTGGTGGACAAGTATCGGGAGTGTAGTTTGGCGCCTGTGTTTGAGGGTTTTGTTGGGAGGCTGGTGGCGGATGTTGAAGGGAGGACCCGCGTGTGAGGAGGCTGAGAAATAAGGCATGTTAACGACGAGGGAAGCTGGTGCAATGAGAGGTCTCATCCTCGACAGATCCAGCTTAATTGATACCATGAGAATCCGCACGTACAGTGCCATAATCAAAAACGGCGCCTGCCTATCCTCCAACACTTCTCCCCGCCCCCTCCCTACGTTTCTAGGAGACAGCGACGTGCTTCAGAGATAGGATGGGACTCTTCATCAGCGCTGCGCAGCATCGCAGTTCTTTGGACTCTTTGGCTATCGCAGCAAATCGTTGTGCATCAGGAGGGTGAACGGAAACGAAAAGACAGCTGTTGTGAGGTGTATAATAATCATGACAAAGACGTATCACCCTGAGTTGTCATTTCAAATCAATAAACCATGTGTACTCCATTTCACGGTCGAATCAAGGCACTTCCATCACCGAGTACAGCAAGGCAACAACTCGCAGGAAACACAATATACAGCGCAAAGCGCTCTCAGAAAGAACTATACAGCTCCGGCCACCTCCGTCCAATACCAAACTTCTCCACGCAATCATTACTGCAGTTTTGTTTTCCGCTGAAAGGAAGGCCGTGACAAAAAAAAATAGTGACAAAGTTCAGACAGTTTGCACAGCAGGCACTTTTAGTCCCAGCAAGGTTATTCACGCTCCCCCAAAATTAAATCCCCTACAACACCTCCCCAAGTCTCGGCTTTCCGCCCGTCCAGTCGTCCCTCTCGTAGTACCTGAAGACTAGATCATAGCCATCCAAATCATGCACGATACGGTCGACCCTCTTATACCCCTTGATCGCATCCATGTTCTTGCTCTTCTTTGCCGTCTTCGCACCAGAAGCAACATCCTCCGAAGGCTTGGCTTCAAACAAGGTAACACTGAAGCGTCCTGGCTTGAAAATACCCACCACGTGGTCCACGATGTCCGAGGTCTCGCGACCGCACTGGTGTGCGGGAACGTTGGTCTCGAACGACGCGTAAGAGCACTGGGGCTCGGGCGTGACATGCACCGTGAAGTAGTGCGTGGCATCGGAGCCCTTCTTGGTGCCCACTGGAGCGCCCCCTGGAGCCGGGATGACGCCGTTGGCCGAGAAGCCACAGGGCGTGAAGAGGTACGCGTCGATGCGGGCATCGGGGTACTTCGAGGTAGGATAAACATCGGCCAAGCCACAAGTCTCGGAGACGACCGTTCCCAGGGTATGACCCTCGGTGGTCAGCTCCTCCGGGAAGGTGAGAGGGTCATCCTCGTCCGAGTTGAAGCCAGAATGGTCGGAAGAGGTCTGCTCAAAAACATCAAACGACGAGTCTGTGTGGTTCGTGTTCAGGACCGTGGAACCGCCCAGACTCTCGGGGTGCTCCTCTGGAATCGAGCCGAGGGATGAGATGGCATTCTTGCGAGCCTCGCGGGCCTTCTGGAGAAATCGACCTTCCGCGACCGCACTCGCGTCCTCGAGATAGAACTGACGGGCGTTCTTCTCATCGAGGTCAGTCATGAGAATCTCCAGCGTCTCGTCTTCTTCTTCGTCCGTCATGGTCTCAGGAAGCAGCTTCTGGGGGTAGCTCATGACCTTGGTCTCCGTCTCGACAATCTCTCGTCCCGGACTAGGTGGCGGAGTCAACGTCGTGTCAGGACCAGTGATGTAGAGGTACCAGTGTTCGCCATTCATCTTGCCGATCATGTAAGCACTTCCACCCTGGAATCGCTGGTCCAAGTAGGCGACTTCGTCGCGCCAGCTGCGGTGAGGTCCACGCTGCTGGTCCGGATACAGGAAATTCTTCCTGCTATAAAAGACGCGGTACGGAGTGGCAGCAGTGGCGATACCCTTGCTGGGCTGAGGAGCCACATGCGGGAAGCCTGCTTCGAGAGCTGCGATCTCCAAAAGGCGAGGCAGGCCCAACAGGAGGGTTGTCGTGCCACAAGTCTTGAGCACCACTTTGTGCGGGAACACGAAAAAGCTCGACTCCGAGAGGAGGTACGCATCGACATGCTCAGACTCGATGACGGAAAGGACCTTGCAGTTGACGAGATCGAGCATTTCCTTCCAGACATCAGCGGACACGGCCTTGAGTCCTAGCGGACCGGCCTGACCAGGCAGGTCGGTGGCAGAGCCGCTGAACCATACTTCTAGGAGTTTCTCGGGACCTGAGAAGTATTAGCTTGTTCATCGATATGGCTTGATGGAAGGAGCGATACCTTCAAAAGCATTAGTTGAGTCCAGGTCGACAGTAGCCTCCTTATTGATCGTCAGATGCGGAGTGCCAATGTGCGACGACGGAGACGCAGTGTAGTGCTTAGGAATATCGATAGTGCCGACCATCTCTTGTTCCATTGACATGCAAGTACACCGTTCGGCTAGCTTTGGTATGGATTGGTCTTCGACGAGTAGCAGTTGACTGGCTTATTGGCAGTGAAGCACAATCTGCCGCTCAGACAAGCAATGCGGTGCTCGCCTGAGTAGAGAAGGCCCACGGGTGGGAAAGCTTGTAGGGGCTGGCGGCTGCCAGCTACAATCGTCGGGTGCTGGTGGAAACGTCCGAAAGGGCGTTAAGGAGGTCGGGCGGAGAGGGGAATAAATGAGGCTTTGCGCCGGGAAATGTTGTCAGGCGGTTGTAGTCCTCGCGCGACTAGATTCCGATACCCTGGGGAAGTATCGGGTCCAGCAGACGAGAGGATCTGCTTGTTGGGTATGAAAGGTGGGAGTGGGGAGACGGGGAGTAAAACGCGTTATCGGGGCCTGAATCAAAGTCAGCGTGTCTATTCTGTCAAACAAGTATGTTTGCAGGAGGCGTGGCGCACTTTGAAGGCTTCGAAAGGAATCGCAGGAGGTCCTCTTGCGGCATAAAACCGGTGGTAGTAAGTCGAGAAGAGGGCTGCGGGCTACTAGAGCCTATGCAGTATTGTTACGCGTACTGGGTAGGTCTGCCAGCTTGAAGGCTGCGAAGTCGACGCGGGAGGGGTCGGGGGCAATTTGCTGCTCGAGAGTGAACTGGCTTGGGCATCAGTAGCTCTCCTGCAATCAGAAGCTGGCGGGCGGCATGTGAAAGCTGTTGAATGTAAAGTGTATGCGAGAGAGACTTACAGTACGGGTTTGCGATAAGCTCCTGACGGTCTTGCTGGTCGCTGCAGGTGTTTGTGAGGGTTGCAGAGGGCGAAATGGCGGAGGGACCAAATTCTGCGCTTCGTTGTTTTTCGACGTCAATGTGCACGGGCACGCGAGCGCGGCCGGCCGCGCTTTCCAAGGCAAGAACTACCCAGACCGCCCCGCCCAGACTCAGCATCGTGCCCGATCGGTGATCGATCGCACGCACTGCTACGTGCCATTCCAGTACCCCTCCAGAAATACTGTACTTGTTCTCTTCCTTCAGTGAGCTACAGGTCTCAGACGTACATGTACAGTATGAGTACTCTTGCCAGGTTCCGCACCATGGCAAAATCCATAGCACCAAAGTTCCCAGTGCTAAAAAAAGAACTAATATACATTGTCTTCACAATCTAATACATCGACCCGACGACGGTGGACCCCGCCTACCTGCCTATCCATCCCTCCGCAATAGCTGCCTGAGCACACACACCTTAGAGGGCCCAGAGCGCGAGTTCCCCACCATCACCAAGATCAGTGTTGTCACTTCTGTGTACTCATGTATGTTTATACCTCGTGTTCCTGTGCGAGCGAGCCGCCGCACCGTCCACTAGCTCTAGCTAGCGCCCCCGGCCCAACCATCGCCGTCATCATATACAACCACATATATTAACATCAAGCGCACGTACCAATCTTTGACGGTAGAAAGAAAAGATGTTGAAGCAGGTCTGGCTTCGGAATCGCAGAGCAGTCGAGGGAATGGCGCCGTGGCCGTCGCAAGGAAAACTGACTGTATTTCATTAGGCGCTCGATTTCGTGAGCTCGTGTATTCGTGTATATCCTCTCATATGATATTCCCACTGCCTGACCAGCTCTTGTTCTCGTCACCGCCGTACGTCCGAGAGTTTGTGGCATGTTTCTCGTCGATCCCACCTTACTGTCCATGCGCCACATGCACCTGCATATCCATCCTGCGCGCAGCCCAGCCCACCGGCACTACTGCATCGCTACCGCTTCCCAACCCTCCCTTCGCAAATCAATTGCTGTGTTAATGGTGCTTCCCGGCGCATATACTAGGCATATGCGCCATAGCAACACCCCATATACCTATAGCAGCTTTCCACGGCTTTTATCTTGTCCGCGCAACGACATTGCCTAAGCGGGAAGGTTGGATGGAGTTCTGAAGGCAGCTCCGCCGTGCGATTGAAAGTACTCGCGCATGTCGAGAACAAGAAGATCCGGCGCTTCCCACGCAGGGAGCGCGGCAGGGCGTCGATGTCGCTTCACCCAGGCGATATTCCAAGTCGCGCTCCCCCACATGAGTGGTGTAGCTTTGTCGTGGCCGTTGGTGTTTTGCGCGCGGAAAGCACTAATACCGAGGGGCACTGGGCAGTGGGTCGTTGAATACGGGGATGTCGGCGTTGTGTCAAGTTGCGTGCGTCTCAGCCATCGAAGCGAGGCTTCCTAGATGGCAATAGCCAATCGTTAGCGGAACTCAGGCCTTGACATGCATGCCATCCAGTTTTCTTGATTCCATTCTGTACAGGTCGACAACAGAGGTACGTACCGGCCCGGGTAACCATTGCACTAAACGCGGTACAGAGTTAGTTGCTACGGCTCCGTTTTCCACCTGGGCGGGTAATACGTACTCATCGTCCAATTTAAAACTTCGGTAGCCGACCACGAGTATACTCCCGAATTCGCTTCGCTTTCGCGCGGTTCTGATGGCTGTTCTACTCCTTGCGCAGGGACAGCATCTCTGAACGTAGTTTCCACCGATGCGCGATCGTGTTGCGAGTCTTGCTGCTCCAATTCGATCGGAGATAAGAACGGCGAACGAGACCGTGATGTGACAGGTTCCAGAGAAGGAGGCATTTGGGTGGTGTGTATCACATCGAGCAGGCCTGCAAGGAGGCCTATAGGCGAGTCGCAGAGTGAAAAAGCCAGAGTTTGTGGTCGATAAGAGTAGAGATGCGAAAGCGTAGGACCCAGCGGGCCTCTAAGCTTCTCTAGACCTTTCGACAGTGATCGATTTGCAGTGTCCCTCCCGGAGCCCTCCTGAACCTCGGAAGGGACGTATCCAAAGCTCAGCGAGGTTACGCTAGCCTTTGTGACCTTTGCGACCTGGTACTTTAGGAACGGAACGGGGCTTTGCTGGAATTTCGGCTGGTCAAAGGTCGGATTTGCCGTATGAACCGAGATGCAGCTCTGTGGATGATTCAAGGCCAATGTTCGGCAGATATTGAAGCCCCTGTGCTGTAGTCAGCGATCAGCATTCTTGTGGTCAACAGTACTCGCGCGTACCATCCGGTGCCGTGGGCAACATATCGGTCGTAACCCAGACGGTTCATGAGCTTGCTGAACGCCTCCGCCGTTTCCTTCAAGCCGAAGGTCTCGGATGAGCTCGCATCGGAAAAGCCGAAACCCGGGATGCTGGGGGCGACGACGTGAAAAGCCTGCTGTGCGCCATCTCCAAAGCTTCGTAGCGACTGGGGATCCGTAAGCGCATCGATGATCTTCTGGACCTCTATGAACGAGGAGGGCCAATTGTGGCAGAAGAGCAGCGGGATCGCATGCCGATGCGATGAAGGCTTGTGCACGAAGTGTATGCGCAGTGGCTGAACTGTTTTCTCATCGTCTGTTGATGGCAGGTTGATGGTAGTCCGGTACTGGGGAAGTGAGGTGTTGAGGTGGGTTTCCTGCGCACGCCAGTCGTAGTGCTCCAGCCTATATGTGAGTCAGTATAGGGCCATGGAAGGCGCGACCTAATCCAATGTGATCCGCAACCACGCGACATGCATAGTTTTGCATAGTTTTGCATTGCGAGCATTAGATCGAGCTTGTGAATGCTGGCCATTTCTTGGTCTGTAGCTGCGATGGAGTGAAGGATAGCATGCACCTAGGAGGGGGCAGGTGGATGACATGCTCGCGATGAGTTGTCCCGATGCAGGGAAGTCACGACCGCCCCTACCCCGAGCTGGGGAAGCAACGGGCGTCTCCGATCGCAGTGCCATCAAGTGGATATTGAAGCTCGCAAGGACAACAACATATCATGCTAGCGCCGACAACAGCACTTGGATCAGAAATTTGACTAACCAGTAATCCAGCAGAGGTTCTCTGTACAAAGTTAGACACGTTGAATCGAACTCGAGACCAGATGCACACTCACAGCACTGCTTTCGGAGTTCCCAAGTCCCAGCGTCTCTCCTCCGGCAGCTCCAGCTCCCTCGGCAAACGTGTTAATTCCAGTTTCTTCTTCGTCAAATCAAGATATTTGGAAGACACCTGGAGGACGGTTTCAGCATGTTGTGTATTCTCGAAGCACTTCAAACACTCGCATCGCATTTGTATTCCCAGATCAATGGAAGCTTGCTGAGCGGGTTAGAGGACAGGGCGACCTACATGCATGGAATACGGCGTGACCTCCGCATCCGCACCCGCCTCAATCGCAATATTAACATTACCCTCGCCCATCGTTACAGGGAACGGACAAATCAGCAGAATGGTAAAGTCATATGTATCGGGATATCAAAACACGCTGCAGACACAGCAACAAAAAGGCACGGGACAAAAACAGAGAGATTGAGCACATGGTAGGCGCGCGGCCCACTATTTGGAACCCCATCTCCCACACAATAGCATAGCCGATAAGCAATTACGCGTTTCGGCTCAGGGTCCAAGCGGCCTAGATCCAGGCAAAGGGGCGCGACCGTGGTTGACAGCTCGATGGGCGAGTAACTTTGTCGAAATGAAGGGCCCCAATCCTGGTGATAGGCTAGAAGACGCGGGAAGCACTCGCCACACGTGGCGGAGCACAGCCACGTCAGTCCCTGATCTGCATTCTGCTACACATTTCCCGTAACCGGCCAATCTTGCACAGACCTAGATCGCCAATCACCCTCCCTCTACCTTTCAAGATGATGAATATGTAGAATTGCTACTCTAAAAGCGTGGCTGAGCCACCGACCACACGCGTTCGGTCGTTCAGGGTCCTACTGCCCTTGTAGTGTCCCTAGATCTCTCTAACCGTACTCGGCCTTTCCCCGGAATTGCCACTATTAGGCGCACCCCCCTGCGCCATTTGAGTGGCTCGGTCTCTCAAATTAAGACTCCCAATCCTCTGCACGATCGTGCTGCCCACCGCGTCCACGGCGCCCCGCGGCGCCAACAGACTGGGCGCCTGGGCTGCCGCTTCCTGCACCTTGAACAAACGGATGCTCGTGTTGTTCCATACACCCGCCGTGCCTTTGGACACTACCATTTCGCCTGCAAAAATGAAGCTCCAGAGGAGGGATTCGTACCAACCCATGGAGAGCGGCGACCACTCGAAAGAGTAATTCTTGATTGGCGAAGGCTCAATGCCGCGAACTTCGCTTTCGCGTATGATCTTCAAGGCGGCTGCTGTGTCGGCAGTTGAGGAGCCAGTGTTGGGGATCTTCGGACCCAGCTCAGATATCAGCATAAGAATTGTGTGCAACGGCAATTCAGGGAGCCAGCTTTCGATCTGTAGTTGATCAGCATACCGAATGTACAAAAAGCCCTTGTCAGCTTACCCATGCAGCAGAGGGCGTGAAGAAATCAGCCGTGCCTAAGATAGGAATTGCGATGCTGCTGAGACTGGTGGTACTGTTTTGCCGCGAGAATGCAGGCTGTCCAACAGGCATTTTCCCGCGTGCCTTCTCGGACATGCCTCTGAGTTGCAGAGGTACTGACTCGTCTATCGACGATGCTATCGAGCCACTTCTCGAAGCGCCTGAGGGAGCGTGAACTGGCGATTGCGGAGTGGTCGCCGGGTGAGGCTCATCAGCATCAGAATCTTCATCGTCACCAATAGCGAAAGCACTGCTCTCTTCAGGGACATTGCTCAGCGTAGGTGTACGTGGCATAGTCGGACTCCGCATGCTGTCGATCGAGTCCGCTCGCGGATGCTCCCCACTGTTCTCCTTTCGCAGCTGGTTTTGGCGTTCGATTTCCTCCTGGCCACTTTCTAGTGTAAAGTTGCGGAGGGCTTGGAATCGTTTCCGTGACCTTATAATGGCATAAACCAGGTTGGGGTTGTCTGTTGGGGCGTCAGCTACGGTTCTAGCTTCAAGGCATACACTTACGCTGGTATTGGTGCTCGACTATAGCATTGAGAGCTTCCAGCAAGGACTGCAGCAAAGTGTGATTCGTTTCGTTCGCGAATAAGAAGCTAGGGGAGGACATTGATGCGAACAACTGTAGAAGCTTCGAGCTTGGAGCCCTGCCTAAATTTTGCACATGAGGAGCGATATTCTGGATGACTGCTAATAACGCTGGATATATGGCGTCTAGCTTTCCCTTGCTCGTGGTAAGCAGTGTATATATTGACTACAGTGCGTATTAGCAGAGTGAACCCGTATACAGATGAGACCTTACTGTGATAAGATAGTCGGCATATGTGCCATGGAAATTGGTTATGCGAATGCTGGCCGGTAGCGACTCTTGTCCCTCGAATGTTTTGTTCAAGCTCTTGCCAAAGTGAGACTCCACACTCAGGGTTTGCAATACAAAAATGCACATCCTGACGAGACCCTGCTTAGTAGGGTCGTTGCGCTGATCCATAGCGTAATACAGCACCAGAACAACAAAATCATGGGCTCTATCAGTGTCGATAATGAAGGACCGGAAGCGCTTGTTGCACTGCAAGGTTTCCCAGAATAACATGATCATCTCTGGTGCCCACGTCAGTGACTTGTGGCTTCCTGGAAGGTATGTGGATGTTGCTTGTAGCTAAGCCTAATCAGCAGACGCAGGGTAACGTGATGTGCAGCGGTCATACAGGTTGATTGAGTATCCTGGTCATCCCGTCGACCAAAAACTGGAAATCTTGCGGCCGGTGTAAGCGACCGAGGAAATAACGGAAAGTGTTGCGGGGAGGCGTTCCAGTGCCTGGCTCTGGGATGGGATAAAGTATGAGCACAAGCAGTAACTGCAGGCAATATGTGACGAGTATCTGTTTCTGGTCCCTGAACACAACATGGTCGTAGGGCACTCGCCACGAAGCTGGGTTGTACTTCAGAGTCTATCGGAAATTAGACGGAGAGTGATAGATGCAGCAACGGGGAGACGTACGGTGTTGAGCAGGGAGCAGAGAACAGACAAGACGACTTGCTTGTCGAAGCTTGTTGCCATGTACGTGATTGCCTTGACGCCCTTGACAGGCAACACATTGGCAGACATGTACATGGACTTGCTCGCCAAGGTAAGGAGCAGACGCAGAATCTCGGTCCGGTTGTTTTCGAATTCCTTGGTGGTAGCAGTGGGCGTGTTGCAGCCGACGCCGCTCTGCCATATCGCATACGAGACCTTGTTCTTGGCGGCAGGCACCTTGGGCAAGGTGAAGTCGGAGAAGAACAGCAGGTCGATCAGGGTGTCGATGATGTCCTCTGCCAGCGGCTTGGCCTGCTCGAACTCGGGCTCCTGCTCGTTGGCGGTCGGCGTCTGCTCAGGATCGGCCTCGTCGAAGAGCACCTCGGTGCGCGGCTGCCCACGGCGGCTGCGCTTCCTGCGGGCGCCCCAGAAGAAGTTGTCTTCCCAGGCATCGAGATGGTCGGCCTCGTAGATGAAGGGCAGGATGCGGGTGAGCACGCGGATGCAGTTGAGGGCGTCGCGCTCGGGCGCAAGCTCCGGGTCGGGGAACGAGGGGTGGTTGCGCAGCACGCAGAGGCGCGACGTCACGGCGAGCACCAGCGTCTCGAGGTTGGCGAGGTTGCTGTCGCGTGTGCGCCGGATGTCGGCAGGCGAAAAGAGCGAGAAGACATCCTCTGCCGACTCGGGCAGCTCCCAGAACTGTGGCAGCGCAGGCGTCAGCGGATGGGCATCAACGTGGGCATGGGAATGTGCATAGCTACGGGCGTTGGGAGGGCGAGCTTACGCTGGTCCAGTACGTGTCGTCGGCGGAGATCTGCTTGGGCTCCGCCAGGCGGAAGATGCCCTGCTTAAAGCTGAGCTTGGAGTCGGACGCGCCCATGGGAGGATTATACCCTCAGGCAAGCATCGCGGCCGGTGGTTGTGGAGTAGTCAGTAGTCTGCGGTGGAGCAACACCTGCACCTGGGCACCCCACAGCTCACATGAGCGCGCGCCTCGACGCGACACACAGCCACCACCTCCCAGCTGCGACTACATAATTTCGTCACTCGTCATCACCCTTCGGCGCACCTGGGACTATGTCGGAGAGCAACCCTGCTTAGTAAGTGGTCTTGGCAGTCGCGCCTGCCTCAAGCGTCATATCTACCAGCGCCACCTGCAGCTGCCTTTCATTCATCCTCACTCTCTCCCGCCCGCTCCGCTCTCGCAATTCCCACTGCGCCGCTGCACTGCGACTCCTGCCCGACGACGTATTGCTACCGCAGCCTCGAGTAGCACGGCGCGCAAGAGCGCTCCGCCTAGCGACCTTCCGCTCGACGCATCGACATGCCCCCCAAGAAGCGCAAAGCCGACGCCGCCGACGCCGAGGTGGACGGGCAAGAGTGGTCTGGCGGAGAGCTGAGTGATGCCGAAACCTTCAAGCGGCTCGAGAACAAGTTTTCTCTCGTCGGACATCAAAAGCCTCGACACCAGACAGACGGTGCCTCGGGACTCTTTCAAAATGATCAGGCCTCCCAGCCTCTCAAGCCAGACCACGCCAGCCGCCCCATGTGGGTGGTCGAGGACGGCAAGATCATTCTAGAGTCGTTCAGCCCTCTGTTCCCCGAGGCGCAAGACTTCCTGATCAATATCGCTGAACCCATCTCGCGTGTCTCGAGGATGCACGAGTACGCCTTGACTGCCCACAGCCTCTTTGCCGCAGTCTCTGTCGGCCATACCCCCGACGAGATCATCAACAGACTCGAGAAGTATTCCAAAGCTGTCCTCAATTCTAGCGTAGTCAGCTTCATCAAGAAGTCTTCTGCCGCCTACGGAAAAGCCAAAATTGTTTTGAAAAAGACCCTTTCCTACATCGAGAGTGATGACCCTGCGTTGTTGCGCCAGCTGCTGCAGGACCCCGTCATATCACAAAGTTTAGCCGACAGCAGCGCCACATTGATCACCGAAGCGGCTCCAAAATTCGGCCAGATGATGATTCCGGGCACCAAGATGGCTGCTGGTGCCAACCAGATTGCGCAACCCGAGATCGCTGCTGAAGAGCCGGAAGAGCCCAACAAAATAATCGCTGCACTTAGAGAAGATGACGAAGAGGAGGAAGAGGCCAAAGTGCATTCTTTTCAGATCAGAAGTGAGACACGCGAGGCTGTAATCAAGCAGTGTTGGGAGATCGGCTATCCATTGACCCAGGAATATGACTTCAATAATGACCAAGTGAATGCAAACCTTGACATCGATCTAAAGCCACACGCGCAGATCCGATACTACCAGGAGAAGGCACTGAGTAAGATGTTCTCCAACTCGCGAGCCCGATCCGGCGTCATAGTTCTCCCGTGCGGTGCTGGCAAGACGCTAGTGGGCATCACAGCTGCCTGCGGAGTTAAAAAGTCTTGCATAGTTCTATGTAACAGCACCATGTCCGCAATACAGTGGAGAACAGAGTTTATCAACTGGAGCAACATCAACCCCGACGACATTGCCGTTTTAACTTCCATGGAGAAGAACGTCTTCCCCAGGTCTGCTGGAGTTTTGGTGACGACCTACCACATGCTCGCTGCATCTGGGAAACGGGCGCACGATACTGCTGCCGCTCTCAAATTCATTCAAGAGCGAGAGTGGGGCTTGCTCATCGCCGATGAAGTTCACATAATTCCTGCGGCAATGTTTAAGAAGGTCACTTATTCAGTGGCATCGCACTGCAAGCTAGGACTGACAGCAACATTGCTTCGAGAAGACGACAAGATAGGGACCTTGAACTTTCTAGTGGGACCAAAGCTCTACGAAGCGAACTGGCAAGAACTTTCCCAACAAGGCCACATAGCCAAGGTGCAATGCGCTGAGGTCTGGTGTAGAATGGCCCCGGAATTCTATCGAGAATGGCTGAACACGACAGGGTCTAACAGCCCCAAAAAGCAGCTGCTTGCTGTCCTTAATCCATACAAATTCCAAGCCTGTCAATTTCTCATTGATTATCACCACAAGCGTGGCGACAAGACCATTGTCTTTTCTGACAATGTGTACGCGCTCACGAAGTACTCTAACAAACTGGAGTGCGCCCAGATCCACGGTGGCACCCCACAACATGAGCGACAACTTGTCCTAGACAATTTCCGGAACAACCCGGCGATCCATACTATATTCCTGTCGAAAATCGGTGACACCAGTCTCGACCTACCCGAAGCAACATGTCTCATCCAAATCAGCTCTCATTACGGGTCTCGCCGTCAAGAGGCACAAAGACTCGGAAGAATCCTTCGGGCGAAGCGGCGTAATGACGAAGGCTTCAACGCTTTCTTCTACTCATTGGTCTCCAAGGACACAGATGAGATGACATACGCTGCTCGACGGCAGTCATTCCTTGTCGATCAAGGGTACGCTTTCAAAATCATCACCAGATTGGAGGGTATTGAGGACCGCACCGACTTATATTTCCGGACTTTGACCGATCGAAAAGAATTGCTGACCGAGGTCTGTCTCGCAAAGGAATCTGACGCCGCAGAGGAGCAGATCGCAGGCGACACGTTCTCCATGAACCTCAACAAGCGCAAGAAAGGCGGCGCACGCCGCACTGCAGGCACGTTAGCCGACCTCTCCGGAGGTGCGGGCATGTCATATATCGAGTACAACAAGACGAAGAATAAGGAGCTCTCCAAGAGCAAGGGCGTCAAGAACAACTTCATCCGCAAGCTAAATAGCAGCCATACGAACGCTAAGAAGAGGAAGGCTGCTGGACAATAAGCGACCAACGGCAATGAGATGTTGAAGTCTATGCTTGAGCAGATCCGGAGGAAACTCCGTCCGCAGGCGCGGTCGCTCGTTGCAGTCACCACCATGGTCCTGGTGACCGGGTTGCATCTTGTGGGGCTGTGCAACAATGCATCAGCATCCTCGGCTTGATCGAATTCATGATAGAGCCGTCATGGGTTTGTAGCATTACGATGTAAATATTATCCGGCATCGATGATGCATGCATAATTTTGCAACTTTTGGACTGGTGTCTGCTAATCAGAAAGTTCCGCTTTCCAATTGTTGGATTGTCGGTTTCACTGGTATGCGGGACGATAGACAGATGCCGCATTCATTGTAGTAAAGACCTTCACGAGCATGTGAATTCTACGACCTAAATCTGTTCAAGCATTCCTATCCCCTTGATATTCTCGGACTCAGGGTTTGTGACGGCGCGGAAGGAGTCAGTCGGTGGTGGGGAACACTCATGCGAGACGGCAAGCCACGCGACCCCGCTTCACTAATGCTGCAGCCCGCTGAGAATAGTGGAAACTTAATCCTCTGGCGCCTGCCACTGCCGAATGAATGCCCGGGCAGTAAAACGCTTGAGGGGAGACAGTGTTGGTTGGGATAGAGGGTTGGTGAACTGTGTCGAGATCAGGGAGGAGGTGGGATTGTGAGCGTTTGTTTTTACCGTTGCCAACTTGCATTGTACTAGGTATACATAAGGTCTGGCGAGTGTTCCAATGTCCATGGGATGCATGCTTCGGCAAGTTGCCCCGCAGCTCCGCAGTCGTGCCTGGTACAATCCCGCTCGAAAAATTCTATGGTCGGGCATGGAGACAAATGTCACACGAGCTTTCTAGGGCCGAAAAGGAATACATGGAACCAAACAGACAAGTGAAGTCGGAGGTCTTCCGACCCTGTCATCGATCGTTCCGCACCGGCGGCGTGCTGAACAATTGACAGCTACAATTAGCAACACAGCTCCTTAGATCGCGGGAGCTACTAACATGTGAGCGGCCAACAATCGCATTGCATCACCCGAGAGTCGCACCGTCAACCTTTATATTGGAGATCGCAGGACGTATGTTAAATCATACAATCTTCTCATGATGCTAAACATTGTAAGTCGACACATGGATCGCCTCATCCAGGCGACTGGTACATTACGTCCGCTCGGCATCATATAGCAAGCAAGCAACACACGTTTCAGCCCTAAGCCAGCACTCCGGACAGTACTCCTGCCTCGCGCTACGACAACAGTCTGGTCCAGAAGATGTCACAGTCACGTGTGGCTTTGCGTACCTAGGAGTGATGTATCATCCGCGTGTAGTGCAACGGTCACAAGCGACGAATTGCCCCACTTTACCATTGCAGTGGAAATTCACGCAGTGTAAGACCAATCGCAGCGAAGGGAAGTCTCTCCGGCGACCCCTTGTATTCTTCCACGCGAAGGGTTCATGCGAGGGTAGTCTCGGAGCGTGCAACTCTACATGAAGTACCGGGAAGATCTTCGGCGCAGTCCGTACAACTAGTCGCGGGATCTGCGGGGTCTGAGTTGGTGGCATTGGCTGGGATCCGCATGCATGCTTCCATGACATGATTTCCAGAATCAGTAAGATGTCGGCTCTCGGACCCGGCCCGTCGCTTGATTGTCCCCCAGCACCACCTCTCCCCCATCGACAGCCTTCCACTTGCATTATGACTAACTTAGGCTTCTGAAGCATACGCTGGACCGGGAAATTCCAGCGCTCATGTCATCGGGGGTCGAAGCCGGGCATATCAACATCTCTAGCAGCGCTCGCAGGACTCATGAAAATGCGCAGTCTTCTCGGGCGTCCTTCCGTTTTCCATCATTCTGATTGAGTCCTGATATGGCAAATTTTCGTCCTCTGCAACCTGCACCCATGGAAGAACAACCGCCTAATATACAGGCCAGGCCTCTACCGGCAATGAAACCAAAACGCACGGTCACTCTTGGAGCTTGTGTCGCTTGTGAGTCTCCCTTTCGCGTGGCGAAGCCCATGTCGGAGCTTGGGCCGAAGATTTTTCGGCTTCCCTCCAACTTGACATGGCAACAGTTGATCTGAAATGATTAATGATATCTGACAATGAATAGGTCGCAAAAGAAAGTCCAAAGTACGTATTGAAACGTATAGTGATCGGAGTGATCTAACAAATTCAGTGCGATGGCAACCGTCCAGTATGCAGTTGTTGTGCTCAAAAGGACACTCATTGTGTCTACGAGCTGGGACCCAACGAAAAGCCATCTCAAGCCATGAAAAGGAAGAACGAAGAGATGCAAGGGGAGCTATCCAACTTGCGCCAGCTCTACGATCTGTTGCGGCTTCGTCCTGAGCATGAGGCTCTTGCTATCCTTCAAAAGATCAGAGAAGGGTCCCCAGAAGCCTCGTCAGCTCAACAGATTCAACTGATCAATCTCCTCCACCAAGGACAGCTCACCAGCGCACCGTCCTTGGCACAGCATTGCGAACCTGCGCATCCTTTGACGCTGCCACCTATACGCCTTGCTCTCGATTCGCCAAGCTCCGATCCCAATACCTTGCCTTTCACAAGCATATTCCCTTTAGGCTACGACGAGCCCACCAGCCAGCGAAGACGACACGCTTCGGACACTGATGTGTCCGCTCGGTATGTTGTCTCCGCATCGAAAACTGTGAGGGACAATTTTGACCAACCCCAGCTCAGATGCTTCTAGTTCAGTGCCGCCGCCCACTTCCATAGAGTCGCTTCTGCATCCCGGAACCGAAGGCTCGTCTGATTCACGACTTGCGAACCTCCCGAGCTGGACTCCGATTATCAAAGATGCCCGTTTTCTGGCTCTTCTCATGACCCTCTGGCATAAGTGGGAGTATAGTTACTACCACTACCTCGATTGGGACATCTTTCTAGACGATATATCTAGCGGGCGTACTGACTTTTGCTCTGAGCTTCTTGTTAATGCAGTCTTAGCTTCTGCGAGTGTAAGTTTAATTAAATAGAGCCCTCCAGAATAAACCTGGCCGAGATCTTTCGCATTTCTGACTGGCTCGCAGTTTCACTCTTCACTAGTCAAGAACCGATCCAAACCCTTTGGCGATAGTCTAATCACGCGCTTTTATCGAGAAGCTCGGCGGTTGTGGGAAGCCGGGGAGGGCGAGGACAGCCTTACCCGAGTTCAAGCAGCCCTGGCGCTGTTCATGGTCTTCGGGAAGCATGGGCGAGACAGAGTCGGCTACATGTTCCTACAGGAGGCATGCCGGCTTACTCGGACTCTAGGCCTTTTTCGCCTACCATCGTCCGCTACCCAGAGACCGCTGCACATTACCGAAGAGAAATGGGAAAGGGCCCGGTCAGTTACAGCTTGGGCGCTGTTCAACTTTCAACTGTAAGCAAACTCGCATCAGCTACGCTCGTTGTAGACCTAACTAAGCTAGGACGATGTCATTCACTTATTCTCTACCGCCCTTGATCAACTCGCCTCCGCCTGTTGCAATACCATATGAAGGGTCGGATAATGAAGGTGAGCAAAACTGCTGTGACTATAAAACCAATCGATTCTGACGTATTTAAGCCCTATTCCAAGATGAGTGCGCTCGCAGCGTCGTTCTCCTCGAATGTTTGAATACACTCATCGACCCAGACGATCCAACGTCAGATCTACCACCAAAGCCAGAGCAAATCGAGATCCTCTACTTGCGGTTGAAACTGTGGTTTGATCATCGTAGATCAAGTCTTTGTCCGACGAAGCATCCCTCGCCAGAAAATCTCCTGACTGCGTACGAATCCCCTCCCAAGACAAGGAATAAATCACTAACACTTCGCAGAATGCAATACTACGTATCGGTCATTCGCCTGTTTCAGCCTTTCACCCACTATGAAAGCTCAAACGAGCGCATAAGCTCATACCGCGACCAAGCTCTCCGAAGAACATCAGCGGCTACTAAAGAGCTCCGTCACCTCATCTCTATCAATGACAGCCAGCATGGCTGGGCCGCCACCATTACTATCATTCTGCATCCACTCACAATATCCGTCTTCGGCTCGCTCGACGAAATAGCCAGCCAGAAGAACCCCGTGTTCACCCCAGAGGCGAACGAAGCCTATAAAGGCCTTTTAACCTGCTTACACGGCCTGAGCGTCATCACAACGTACAACTTCTACTCGCAGTCCTTGTTCCGGCTGGCCACACAGTCGTGCAAAGCACTAGATATCCCGCTGCCGCCAGAGATCACGACGGCCCTAGATCGCTTCCAGAGTGACGAGTGGACGAAGACGGCGGCCAGCATGGTAAGCAGCCAGTATATTGCAGACATGCGCAGGACGACGTCAGGCATGCAGAACGCCCGCATGGATAGCATCATTTCCAAGTGGGACGAAATGACCATTAAAGACGAGTCAGCTTTGAAGAAGGACGAGGTCTGAGATATAGAACTGCGACGCGTTGTCGCATTATCGGATTGAATCAGGTTTTCGGTTGTCTCAAGCGCGTTACGCAACATTCACAAGATCGAGATTGACTGTGTATACCCACCTCACGTATAGCCAGTCAGTCAGTCACTAACAGCCAGTACATACCACAGCATATGCGACACCCATCACACTCAACCAACCCAAACCCTTCCCCCTGCGCATCGTCGCTCTACTTTCTCCTCAACAACGCCCTGGTCACCCACCACGTGGCGCCTCGTCGAACCTCCCTCCACTCCGCATACACGCACACCGCAACTTCCACCCCACCCCAAGCACAGTCCGCAAACACGTCCAGCTCCGACGGAAACTGCCAGTTCAGGCTAGATCCGGCAGCGCTTCGGTTCCTCCAGCGCACCTGCGCGATGCCATCATGTGGCGCGCCCCAGCTCGTGGGCGCGGCAGGACGCGGAACCGTTGCCTACCATACCACGCCACAGGCGTGCTGTACATACGGCCGAGGCATCGTACCGCGCGGGCACTTATCGCATCGCGCAGCTTGTTACAGCTGATGTACGACGGCGCAGCTTGCTGGGTTTGACAGCGAGCGGTGCGCATGCGCTGCGGGGTTGGAGGAACCGGGCGGCGGCGGCGCATTTTAATCGGGCCGATGGCGCGCGGGAGGAGAATACTTGCCTTCATTCCTTAGGCAGGCACCAGAAGGACGACCAGCGTAGTCTAGCGGGGGCGAAAGCGTGGTTGAGGGCTCGACCCGTGCACGGGTGGGCGGAGAATCCAAACCGAGGGGTTTCTGCGGGTGGGTAGTGGCATGTGGCGGGAAAAGGTTTTGGGTCTGGGAGGCCTAGTGCGCGAAGAGTCGCATTGAAGGAGTGTGATTGGCTTCGAGTTTATACTTCGTATGGTTGTGTGAGTGCAACGAGCTGTTGCGATGCGGTCGGGGACCCTGCGTGTGCTTTGGTGCATCGGGATATGGAAATAGTGTGGATATCGGGATTCGAAAGTGTTACGGGCGAGAGCTTAGTAAAATGGGCGGGCAAAGAGGCTCCTGGATCTACAATGCAGGCGAAAACATCAGCAGATGAAGTGAAGGGAAATGCTCCTGAGGAACGAGTAATAGTTGTGGCGGCTCCGTAATTATTTCCCATATATTCCCATCTATTCCCATCCATTCCCTGGAAAGCACTAGGGTACGAAATTTCTGCGGCCTCGCCTCCGTGAATCGCAATAGGAGCATTGCTGAGAAGTTCTCTGATCGCATCGAACGGTCGGTTTCGCCTCATTCGTAGCTATATCTGATGGTCTATTCTGTTTAATAGTGGGCGGCAGGCGTTGCAGTCCATTTTGACTATCATTCTCGGGGAACACATTTTCAAGTCAACAACCAAAAAAAATCCTAAAACAGTAGCGTATGGGAATAATCTTTGGTTGTTGACTCAAAAATGTGTCCCGTAAAATGATGCACCTTGATTTATGGATGCGATCGATAGTAAGCCACTAATGAGTATTCCTCAGTGAAGTGTGATTGAGGCCGCCTTTTTTTTTTTTTTTTTTTTTTTTTGGAAAGAGGCTCTGAGACGAAGGCGTAACTCTGGGAAAAACTGACATAAGACACATAAATATCGTCTAGCTTCAAAGACCAGATGCTGTGTAAAGCATTGCTTGGTGAAATGTGGTAGGGGAAAGGCGACCTTATTGTCTCTACATAAGAGTTTTCGTTTTTCAACCAAGTCGTACCATACATCGTCATCAATTTTCTGAGCTTAATCGGAACATAAAGTTTGTGCTACAAACCCAAGGTTAGCACTTCACCAGGCGTTTTCCACGGTGGATGAATCAACATTCACTTCGCCGTACAGACGGAAAATCAACGCGAAAATCCCTACAAACATTCCTCGCACTACTTCTCGCTAAGACAGAGGTTTTTAATAATTGAACATGAAAGAACACATAGAGGTTGTGTCACTTTCGAACTAAGCCAACGAGGCAGTGACGTCATGATTTGCTGTCTCCATTCCCTTGAGGACCTGAACCGCATCTCTGACCACTCGCTACTACCATCCGCTGAGATCAAGTGCAGCTGCATGCGTGCAGCTCCTTTGAATACAAGTTCTCTTCGGTCCGATCTATCGACAGGTGCCAGTCGACATTGCGATGGTCGACGCCCTGATTCGGCGCGCGCCTAAGAACCCAATCCTGTTCATCGGCATCAACCTCACTATCGCGTTTGCATGGGCTGGCTGCATAGGCGCCTGGACGAGGGCAAAGCATTTCAAGGCTGAGGAGGGGAGGTATAGGGTACATTGGGGGAAATGGTAAGTTTCAATGTGTAATTATGGAGATGCGCAAGGTCCGCCTCAGGGACAACGTTAATAGATGCTAATGGGGGTGCAGGATTCAAGATGGCGATGATATCTGGCGGAAAGAGCATTAAGGATATAACAGCCCGTGCTGCAAAATACGAAATCATTTCGCACATGGGCGACTGCCAGTTGCGGCTGGGTAACTACGCTATATTCTTGTACTTGCATCTGATCCCTTTTATTGTGGAATCGAAATCCCTGATCTATAGCCTGTTGAACATGGGAAAGCCGCACAACGTGCTCTAGGTCGCCCTCAGAATCGAACACGAAAAGAAAGGTGGCGCTCTGCGGCAAAGACCTTCGAGTCACCCACGCTAAGATTGTACCGTCGAAGGCATTCTCTTGATTCTCGCTCGAGCCCACCTTGAAATTCCATATTGGTCAATAATGTAACAAGGCAGGACTGCCCTTGGCCCGGATTTTGGCCACAATGTAGACCAACAAGCCCTTTTGTCACGAACGAGCATAAAAGTACTCAAGAGACCGCCAAAGTGTGGTTGAATAGTGCATCAACTAAACAAATGATTCCAGTCTACTCGAAATCTTGCACAGCACCTGTCCTTTCCCATCCGGATACATGGTATCCCATCCTGACCTTTGCACTGAAGTCGGAACGTGAGGATTCGAGTATAGTTAATCTCCGTGCTATCCGCGCTGAATTAATGGACGTCAACTCAATGTCGCTAATCAGCCATCGCCTAGCCTATCTCGGAGCATCATGCCTTCTTCGAACTTTGAAAACGGCATTACTTGGATCGAGCCTGGTAGACCACATTGTACTGAATCCATTGGCAAACACTGTATTAATCTTCTCTCACTTCTACGCTCCTCGTCCGCCGGTGGAAACGGCGCTTCACGTAGAAAGTCGTAGCTCTTAGGTAAGTAAGAGGGCGCTGTAAATTCTCACCTGTCTCTGGATCAACCATGATTACAAAAGCAAAGCTCACCACTGTTCCTGATGCTCTTACACCTACTCCTCTACTCTCCCTCAGCTTTTTTTACCCTCAGAACGACTACTGCGAAGACTGACGGCGCGGCATTTCGATGCCCGTCTTTTCTAACCTGCTCTGGCCTTTCCAGTTGACTGCTACATCCCCCGAACCTACCCACAAAACCTCTTCGGCGTACCCGCTCACACACGGCACCAACCTCGCACAAGACAGAAATCCCGGCGCATATCTGACGAGCGCAACACCGGACAACAAACAGGCGGCTATGGAGGCGACAGCCGGCTTCGGTGGTGATTGCGATGTCGAGAGCGTGGAGAAGGAGCACAGCGTGCAGCAAAACGATACAGCTTTCAAGTTCGGCGGCGTTTTGGAGAGCGGAGATCATGAGGCGCTAGCATTTGGCACCACCCCGGCTGGTGATAATGGTGAAGCCGGCTCCAGCGCCAGTCAACCTTCTAGCTGTCTTGGAGATGGCAAAAATTTCGGCCAAGCACTTTCAGAGGGACAAGACGAGGCCACAGACCCGATACCCTGTGAGCATGGCATCAATAGTGCGCTGCAAGTCGAGGGCGAGGGTGGAATCAACGATCACACGACTGATCAACCCTGCTCCAATGGTCCAGATGACAGTTATCCACGCGTCAAGCGCGAAGTCCCTGGAGACGAGAAGATAACGGAGCTCAACCGTGCCGACGACAAAGTTGCAAAAGTTCCAAACATAGGCAACAAATCACGAGCCAGCGAGCAAGCAGACTTTACGCTCCGACAAGAAGAAGCTCCGCCGTCTTCACCGTTGCCGACCCATTCACGGCGCCCTGGAGAGCAGGGCAATCCCGCCAACCCGCAGCCCGAACCAAGCAGTGACTCCGTCTTCATGCAGCAGGTCAACTATCACTTTGCCCGTCAGAACCGTGCGAGCGGCAGTCATCCAATCCTGCCCAAGGAATATCCGAACAACCTTTCCAAGGGCGCACTGGAGTACTACCATGAGTCCAACGAGAGGCAGAATTCTCAACATGTGCACCCGGATTTGGCCGGATCGGCAAGATCTTCGCACGGCTTGCGCGACATGAGCCACAAAGAGAAGCTTTCATCGGGCATACACGATGAACATTCAGGTCGTCTAGAGAATGTCCATCGCAAAGGTGTATCGCATGGGCCGACTAATGAAGGACCTTGGGATGACTTGCAGCAGCCGCGCTCAATACTGCAGCCTCCATCCCATTATCCACCTGCTTCCCGCGGCATGTTGCAAAATATGCAAAACAGGCAGATTCTTTCGCCGCAATTTACACCTAGCCTCTCGTATGACGCCTACCGCTCAATATTCTCACCTTCTATGCTTGGATACCAGATCCCAGACCATGCGATGCACGAACAACGCACATCAGCGCAGTCCGTCCGCAAAGACAACCACTATACTCAGGCGGCGGCAAAGCGAAAGCGCCAGGAAGAGTCGGGTGAGGATGAGGAGGAGCCTGAGGAAGGAGACGACTACTTTCCATCTGAGTCTGGAGATGAGGAAGACTCTGATCCCGACTCGAATTCGGATTCGGATGCGGATGCTCCGTTGATGTATCGCAAGCAGGCAGCAGAGACGGCGCGTCGAAAGCGAGCTGGTAGCTCACATTCTGAGTATCATGACGAAGGAGCCGAGGACCAAGATGAGGACCAGGGAGAGGATATTGAAGATCCTGGTAAATATCAGCAAGAAGAACGCGATATCACCAACGAGGAGGTAAGTGCGAAGAGACAAAAAGACATGGAGCCAGTCCAGCACATAGACATAGACACTCGCAGCCCCACACAAGACTCCGTCCAAGATGCTTCGGAGCCCTCACCCAGCCTTACTATCAAGTTAGAACTCCCAGGTATACCTACTGCAGGACCAGCCGCCGTTCAGCGCACTCTGCCCGTCCTCCAACCTGAGGTTGCTCCCGAAGCACCCCCATCCGACGAGATCTCGTTTAAGCTACCACAATACCACGTCGAAGTCATGCCCCTCAGGACCAAAGACGACTACCCCGAAGTACGTGTCAATCTCCCTGGCATGATACGCGAGAGCCTACTTCTGACGCCAGACCATGCGCATCAGGAGATTCACCTCCTCAAGCACTTATTCATGCCGGGCCAGCAGAGCCTCGCCACGCCCGATCCTGCTCCCATGGTCGCTCTCCTGAATTTTCACACTATCGCCACCATGGTCCTCGAGGCGTACACTGCGTACGAAGTCGGTGACTTGGAGGCCACGACGTTTGCCTCATCTTCGTCGAACAATAAGAAGAATGACACCGAGGCTCTCGACGCTACCAAGGACGAGATCTTCTTCGCAGTGATGGACCGCTGGCGCGTTGGCCTTGCCGAAGAGACACTCAAGCCCTCGTACAAGCTTATTCGCGGTGTTCAAGAGTTCTGTGACATCGCCCTGGATGTGATATACTACCTTGAGGAGTATGGGTTCGTGGATGGCCCGCAGATGATGCGGAAGGAGCGGGGTGACAAGGGCGTGAAGAAGAGCAAGGACAAGAATGGCGGCAAGAAGGCGGGAGCGGGTAGCAGCAGTGAAGAAGATGACGTGAGCGAGGGTTCGACTCCAAAGAAGAGGAGTAGGTCATCGAAGGCGCATAATGACAGTCCGTTGAAGGGAAAGGGAAAGACGAAGGGAGAGGTGAATGCATTGCAGGCTAGGAAGAAGCCGAAGACGACGCCAAAACCAAAAGCCAGCACGAAGAAGCAGCCGAAAGTGAAGAAGGAGCCTACCGTTTCAGTTATCTCGAGGAAGAAGTAGGAGGATCTGGAAAGTGGGGACAGTGCATGTGGTTAAGGATCGTTAAGGATCTCATGGACGGTGCATCTACTGTGAGTAGCTGTGGGCTGGTAGAGCGGGATTTGTGGCAAACCGAGGGCGTACGTCTGCGTCCATGGATCACCCGTCTTGATAATGGTTCTTCATTGCCCGAGAGGAATAGTAGGGCCTCGCCATTCCGGGACTTTGGTAGAATGATCTCCTCCACACACGGTTTGTGATGCCCTTACTCGCTGTAGCTCAGGCTCTAAACAATTTTATTTTTTTCGGTTGCCGGTGAAGTGCTGAAGTGCCTCATAAATCGCAGGAGGAACACCAGCATGTCAATACGATTCGTGAAGCGGTGATAGAATAAAATACAGGCGGCATGTGTGTGAATCTTGAATATCTAGCTTTCAGTCTTCGTTGCAGAAAGTAAATCCTACGGGGTGAATGTTCAATCAGGGGAGCACTATATGTATCCTTTGAAAATCCTCTAACAACCCTGGTGCCTGAAATTAGTAGTATCATGAATCTTACGAATAAAAAATTAACGCCAATAGACGCGAAACAATACGCCCGGATAAACCGACGCGAGGCAATGCCGAAGGCTGGGTTCAATATGAGACTGGACAAAAGAAAAGAAAAATGCTTCAATTACAACGACGACCCTCGCGTACCTCAGGGAAAAGACCCTTTCCTATGCGACTATTATCACCCGATTCCTCATGATCGTATCCTCACGATCCCAAGGAATACTTTTTCGGTCTACGTGGGGTCACTCAGCATGTGTGTGATGAAGAAATGAAAGAATGCATCCTGCCTCTTCAAAGCAAACCTGATCCAAGAGAAGGATGTACACGAGACTATGTCGAGACTGGTTCGTCTGGATTGTACCCTACCGAGGGACAATACGAAGAAGGAGAAGGTTGTCGAACATCACTTACCGCCGGAGCTTGTCAAGAACATAGTCGAGAAGCATGTGTACCTGCCGGACCCAAAACCTGCTGTAAGTGGACGGATTTCTCTTGCAGAAGACCTCAACGTTCTTTCTTGCTTTCAATATAACATGTAACACCTAATTGCTACCCATACTGACCTTGCACGTGCACTCAGGTAAAGAAGAAAAAGGAGATAATACGGCACCTGGAGCCGGAGCGTATCAAAAAGACAGTCAACGAACATGTGTATCTCTCTGAGCCCGTCATAGAAGTTGAGCACATCGTTCATTATCACCATGGTAGTGGTAGTCGTCAACCCTACTCAACCTGGCATGGGTCACATCATGAGTACGGAGAGATTTCAAAGAGTGCAGAGAAGAGGTCGAAGAAGTATGTAAAGGCTAAGATGGAAGAATCCGACTCGGATGACGCAAGGAAGCACATAAGCCCAATCAGACGCAAGGAAAGGCGAAGAGAGGATGACCATAGCGAGGGTGAACGGAACTACTCAAGGAACGGAAAGGGAAAACAGAAGAATGATAGAAGGGACGACCGCGATGTTCCACGCCGCAGGAACCACCACCGTAAGCGATTGTCAGGTCGGTCCGGTCGACATGACCACGATGATCGTAATAACAATTCCAAGAAAGAACATAGAGCCAGGTCTCGTTCTCGGGATTGCAGTCATTCAAGAAGACGCTCATCGCATAAAGGATCTCTCAGCACAGAAACCCTTAAACGGTCCAGTACCAAGAAGCGCGAAAAGTCCCGCGCTCGTGAGCCCGAACCCGAAGCCTCCGATCAAGAAGATGACGAAGGTGACGTATACTACGAAAACGACACTATCAACAGCGAGTCCAAGGTTTCTTCATCGTTCACGAAAAGAATAGAGGCTCCACGGAAAACTCCTCCAGTCAGCTCATTCGATCCCTACATCGCTCTCGGGCTTCAAGGCCAACGTCCAACCGTTGATCAAGTCGACATCGACGCATCGTACAAGTTCCTCTTGAGGAAGTGGCATCCCGATCGGCACATGAGCAGAACAAAAGAAGAGCAGGACAACGCAACCGAGAGGACAGCTGAGCTTAACAGGGCGTACGATATCTTAGGGAATGCGGGGAGGAGAAAGGTATTTGATCGAACCGGGAAGACAGAGTTTTGGGAGCTTAACCAACTCGTTGAGAAGGAAGCGAAAAAGGAGATGGCGATCGCGAGACCTGGACAGGGAGTGTTAAAGAACCTTCAATTTCTTTGAGAAGAAGTAAGGCTCAAGTGACTGCCCGGATGGAATAAGAATTTATGTACAACCTGCATCACCAGCCCCGGGTAAGACACTGTACCTAGACTTATGTCTGAGGACTGTACGCAAGTTAGCGAGTTGTGGCTAATGAAAAAGGTTCATGGGGGTTTTGGCGACTTTAAGATGGGGTTAATGAGGTGTACTGAAGATTTCATCGCCTTTTTCAAACCCCGAGGTATTGACAGCCTAGCTCTTCGTCGATGCTATTGTCAAAGTGTTTTGATTCGCAACGCCTGCTAATTGCGAAATATGTATCTATGGAAAGTACTAGGAGAGTGTGTCCGTTTCGGTTCAATATCATAACGCGGATATCACTGATGTCCAGACATGCATAGCGTGATGCTTGCGGGGAAACTGATCCATTATTCAAGAATTCTCAAGTTCGACATTTCAAAAATCTCCGTACCGCTGTATTGGTACCTTAATGTAAACTCGCGACCTAATATCATCTTTCGTGTTCGTCAGAGCTAGTATGGTCACAAGTTCTGGACATTGCTGCGAAGATGTCCTGCACCCCGCATGGATTCAGCCTGAATTGTGACAACCCTCCGAGGACATAACATCATGCTCGTCGTATTGATTAGAGAATACTGTCAAAGCAGACCGCAGTCACTGGGACAGATCCATGCTCATTTTGCCAAAGTCACGATGCATCTTCACGTTTCGATATGGTCACTAGTTCTTCCACTCAGTGCTGCCAGCCATTCTCAGCGACACATTTCCCATGACGTTGCCATCCCTACAGTGAAGATCGCTATAAATGCTTCAACACGATTTCAAGTCATTGATGGTTTTGGGGTATCAGAAGCATTCCAACGCTCTGCACAGGTGCATGGCAAAGCCGGGCTCTCGGAGTCGAACCAAAGAAAGGTACTAGACTATCTCTTCAGCAACGAGGTCGGCGCTGGTCTCACAAGTTTGCGCAATGGAATTGGATCGTCGACATCTTACATTCGCGACTTTATGAAATCGATCGAGCCAACAGATCCCGGAGGGCCTAATGCAACCGCGAAATACGAATGGGATGGGGACGACGGCTCTCAGGTCTGGTTGACAAAGGAAGCTCTCAGATATGGCGTGAAATGGGTCTATGCCGATGCTTGGTCTGCTCCCGCGTACATGAAGACAAATGGCAACGACTCGAATGGAGGCTCTATCTGCGGCGTGCAAGAAACATTTTGTGCATCTGGAGACTGGAGACAAGCGTACGCGAACTACTTAGTTCAGTACATACGGTTCTACAAAGAGAAGGAGGGGATTGCAATAACTCATCTCGGATTCTTGAACGAGCCGGACTTGAATCAGACGTATGCATCTATGCAGTCATCTGGCTTCCAAGCTGGAGACTTCCTCAAGGTACTCGCACCAACTCTCAAGGCTTCTGGCTTCGAAGATGTACAAATAGTGTGCTGTGAAGCAACAGGCTGGAATGATGGAGAAGATATCCTCGCCGAATTGCAGAGCATTCCAGGCGCTGAGGACAGTCTAGCGGTATACTCTGCGCACGGATACTCGTCAAACCCCGCTCTCCCGTTCAAGACCACAATCTCCAAAACTTGGCAGACGGAATGGGCGGATCTAGACGGAAGTTGGAGAACATCCTGGGACTATCTCGGAAAAGAAGGAGAGGGCATGGCTTGGGCGAACAAAATCCAACAAGCTCTTACGCTATCCAATGTCTCCGGGTTTTTGTACTGGATTGGTGCTGAGACAACAACAACGAATTCAGCACTTATCAGGTTGGCGAATGATACCGTGTCCGTGAGCTCGAGACTGTGGGCGTTTGCGCAGTTCTCGCGATTCGTGAAGCCTGGCGCCGTGAGAGTGGGGGTTGAGAGTGGCATAGGGTATGTCAGGGTGAGTGCGTTCGAGAATGTGAATGGAGGGGTCGTGGTCAATATCATCAACAACGGCCACGTTGACGTGAGGACTGACGTTGTGATTTCGGGCTGGGACGGAACAGTAGGGAACGTGACCAGTTGGCTCACGAACAACGCAAATAATCTGACAGTTGGAGTGGAATTCCGGGCAATTGGAGGATCTAGGGAGCCTGGATTCAATGGGCTGGTTCCTGCCAGAAGTATGGTGAGCTACATCGTGTAAAGCTGAAGCGCTTCAACGTTACATGGGCAAACAAATGTAGCGATATCAATTCGTGTCCCACAAGGATCTACAAGATGAAGTTCATGCTACGCAAATCTCGTGACGTAGTTTGGCTGTGCGTTTCGCGTCCTGCCCATCCTGGTCTCGGATCTCGTACCGTCGGGCGATGTTTCCCTCCTCCAACAACACCCTTCCTTCCTGATTGACAACACTGCTGCGATATTCATGGTTGATTTTCTCAGATCAAGTCTCGGGATGCGCATGCGATCGTCTTTTCATCCCGCAAAGGAAAAATGCAAAATCTCGAATTTTCCCCATTGCCTCGCACCGATCGATGGATAAGCGAGGGCGACTGTACGACAGGGCAGAGGGTAAGAAGGGCAGATGCGTGTTGCCCTCAGCCTACTCCGATCTCACCATGTCGCCAACATCAAAGCTATAAACGTAAGCCCACTGCTGGGAAGCATCGACGATTGTGGTAGTATGGAAGCCCATTGCCATTACTCGCGATGCCGATTCTGGGGACTCATCCCAGGGCACTTGGACGGAAAACAGCTTCCCATTAAAATTGCGCTGATGGCTGATCCGACCCATCGCTAATATGGATACAATTCTCAAATTTGGTTTCTTTAAGAAAACGAAGATGTCCATGAACAAATTCGAAGTAGGCTTGGGTCGCACGCAAGATGTGAGCGGTATTTCGGCCCTATAAAAGACCGTGAAGTGGCTTACGCACCGGGAGGACCAGCTTCCGTCGACAGGCTCCAGAACATGCCATAGGTACACAACGGGTTCGAGTGAAACATCGACTTCTCCCGCAAAACAGTTGCACAGCTCTATTTGGAACACATGGACGCCAGCCCCAATACCGGACATCTGGGCTAATAGCACAACCCAAGCACTGCATCTTTATCAATATGCTGTGGAGGGTTCATTCGATGTCCCAAATCTTGACTTCCTATGTTAGCCGTCTCAACAAACAGAGGTGTTGGGGAGGCAAAATATCCCGTCGTGGGCCCTGAATCTGACTCAAGCATACGACTCGTCGCGATTGTTCAACGTTGATCCTGCAAGCAACCGCCAGAATGCAATTGTGGGATGCTACCGCACGGTTTGGTGGACGCGAGGCTGGACACTCAAAGCGCTCTGTTGGTAATAATCTTCCCGCCATTACATTGACAGTTCAGTGCTAACTTAAACAGTCCTGATACATTACTGAAAATGGAAGTGGATGAGTATCACTGCCCCATCTGTGAATTGAGCGCCTTTGGCGATTTCGCCTGGATCATCTCACGCCGTGCCAATTAGTAGCGACCGCGACGCACAACTAGAAATCGAAAGCGTCCCTATTCTTATTCCTCGGGAGTCTCGGCAGAGGAATCTCTCTTGGAGGAAAATGTCGGCCGGAAACGGCGCTGTAAGATGCTTTGTACAGCATAGTTCCACAATACGCGTTGACTATACTTTGACCTGAGGGAAGTCCTAGATTGCATCCGTTCAACATCTGTTTCCTCTCCAATTTTATTTGTTTCCACTTCTAATTTCATTTGTTTCCGCTCGGAATATATTACTGCGATCTAGGGCCCTCCCGTCTCTTGTATCCTTCTCGTTTCTGACAATCACAAGGGTGTTCGCAGCTGGAGGGATACTGTCGCCAGGAACTTGACGGACGGCTAAGCAAACATATGTAGATATATCGGTTCCAATCCTTTTCTGATATCTCATATGTAGTCTCCAAGTTTACAAGACCGATAACAGTAATTGAATATGGTATACTTTAGAAATCAATAAGTCGTATTGGTCCGACTTACAAGTAGTAGGTCGAAGTATTGATTAGCCTTAGAAGGCTTGCGCGTGTCCTACAGCTCCCCTGTGGAATCCGCGTCCTGTTATGCTCTCACCACGCCCTATATTTTACCCGCGTTTCTGGTGCACGAAATTTCACTGACCCTGCACAGAAAGACGTAAAAATTCATTCACTACTGATCTATTCCCCCAGCATAGTCTTCAAAGCGTCCGCGGGCGTCCGCGTCGGCGCAGCAAGCGCAAGTATCTCCTTGCTAGTAGTAGAAGCCGAGGCCTTTCCCTCCCAAGACGTTTCTGCGGCATGTTGAATTGACATGATGACACTCTTCGATTCCTGCGACGCAGCCGCCATCTGCTCCACAAAGGACAGGTCCTTGAAGCTGACATTCTCAACGCGTGTTCCAATGCGCTCCTCGACCATCTTCACGATCCCCCGTCCAGTGATATCTTCCGGCCCGTTGAGTACATATTTTGCTTTATTGTGCACGGCCGTGTCTTCCTGGAGCAAGAGGTGAGCGGCGATGGTGCCGACTTCGTCAGCGTCGATGACACCCACAGGCGCGTCTTCGGACGCGATGAGTCGGAGTACGTCTTGTTTGCCCTCCTTTCTAAACTTCTTGATCAACTCCGCAGCAGTGGAAAGGTAGAAATTAAAAAAGACATTAGGCTGGAGTGAAGTCCATTGCAAGGCGCTGAATTCCGGGGAGCCCAGCAGGGCCTCGATAGCCCAGTGCGATCGCGGATAGTATGCAGGACAATCCGGACGAACGTTTGCGGCTGTCGTTGAGATCCTCACGACGTACTTGACACCTGCTCTCAAGGCTGCAAGATGGAATGTGGATTCCTCGGCGAATTGATTTGGCAGGTTGTGCGGCGCGATGAATGCCCTTGCGACCTCCCGTTCCCGAAGCCAGTCAGGGGTGATATCGACCCAGCTCAGCTCTGCGACCTCGACGCCAGGCAATCGCGCAAGCTGTTGTGCGGCTGGGCTACTCGCAGATCGCGTGAGAGCAATGATCTGGTAGCCGGAAAAGATGTGGTCAGTTTTGAGAAGTTTCGAGAGCGTCTCCACCACACTTCGCCCGGTGTTTCCAGTCGCACCAACAATGAGGAAAGAAGGCGCCATGACAATATAGAGATTTGGAAGATATGAAAAGATACCTTAAGCCTAGCTGAAATCGCATGCTTCAAGTAGGCGTCCTTTATCTATGTTTCTCTCGACGAGGGGCAAACCCCATGCTTAGTAACTTTCTGACGTCTTCTGACACCTCTCCATCTATAATGCCGCAGTTTGGCATGTTCAATAATGTGCTAATCAGACAGCCTTGGGCGCTACACCGGTTAGCGCTGGACAAGATCTAACGCGCGAAATCACCGGGTACTCAGCGTTCCCTCTTGTGCATCTATCTTTCGATTGAGTGAGCCATCGCCTCACTTCTCCTCAACGCAGGGGTAGATATAATTGACTTTATGACCACGAATGATATCAATTCTCATTCTCTCATGGAGTGGGGAAATGCGCGTTAAAAGGGATCAATTGGTATTGCTGCATTCCATCTAAGTCATGGCATATTACACTTTCCACACTACCACTGTGCAACAGTAGCCACGATGCGGACTGAACGCAAGTATAATAGTCAAATTGTAGGATACAAGCGCTTGTGCACATATAGCTGGCACGAATATTAACAAAAACGTTAAGCTTTTATGAAGGAAGGAGCTCTCCCCTTTGCTAATTCCAAGATCAACATGTCGACGTTCTCGTGTTTATACAAACTTCAATGTTTATAGCAAAGTCGACAAGAGCATAGGTATAGTACAGAAGAACAACATTTACTTTCATGTTTGTAGCACCGTCATCGTAGGTAGCCTTGCAGGCTTTCCAGCAGGAAGTCCCAACCGACCCATTTCACATGACATCCTCGTTCCTGGAGACCACCACATGACACAGTCCACACCATCCCGCCCAAATTTTGCTGGAAAGGTCCCGACGCCCACTCACTATCAAGTGCGACGCACCATCTCGATCTGATAAATCTTCCCACGTTATCTGATGCAAATTTTGCTGCGCTAATCCCAAAGTAGACCCTCTATCCCCTCCGCGCCGGACCGACCCCGGACATATCTGCTGCAAATCACGCCATGAACACTAATCTCCGAACAATCTCCGCTTGCACGCATCTGGAGCCGCTCCTTGTACGAACAGCACATGGTGGTTCGACTCCGAGACCGCAGTTCGCAAGAGTGATCTGGCGTCCGGTCCTGTCCCCAGGAAATTGATTTTTGTAGCTAGTGGGACCGATCGCGCCAAAACATAGCTTCCAGTCAGGGTTATGTGTCCATGGTTCGTAGAGCGTAGTATCATGTAGCATTAGTCGTGAGTGTAAATAACGAAGGGGTATAACAGAAGCTATCGCATAAGCGATGTGAAATACTGAAGGGATTCGCCAAAGGGGTCCTCCGCTCGCGGCAACAACTGCCAAAACAATTTCTGTCATGACAAACGTACAGTCGTCATTCGAGTATATCGAATGCACCCTATGCTCGCGTTTGAGGGTCATCGTTCTGTTTTTGGTCGCTCGTCCTTCTCCTAAGCATCGTCATGGAGTGCTCCATCACAGTCCCTTGCTGGTTGGTCTGTTGAGATATCAGCTGCCACCGTGGTTCTCCGTATCTTGGGTGTTCGTAAGCCCGCAAACACACCGTCCAGCCATGCCCTTCCCGGGACGCGGCGTTCCTCGCTCGTGGGATCTCGGAGCATGCTCATAAAAGTGAGCCTATTTAAAAAGTGCAAAAAACACGCGCCCGAGCTGGTGGTTCTCCATGCAAAATCTTCGCCATACTGCGTCAGACATGGAGAATCCAGGGTAACCTCCGACATCGTCATAACAAACGTTGCCCAAACGCGTTCGAGGTCTTTCGGCACCCGCTGTGGAATTTGGTTCTGCGTCACTAGGTGCGATAGCTAGGGCTCCTGTGCGGTGACTGCGTGTTTCTCTGGAATTCCTGCGCCGCGCGCACAATATCCTGGTTTTCGCCGTCCTCCTGGCGGGGCTGGAGTGGTTGCATGGTGTTTCCCAGCGTTGCAATGATGCCGGCAGTATCCAGCTCAATGGCGCTGTACTGGCGCGAGGCATGCCTATCGAGGTCAGTGTGAGTTAAGTCAGGGCGGTTTATGTCTCAACCAAGCAAGAAAGTGGATAAATGGTGTTTCAGGTACAAAGTCGGTGTGGGTTGTGTCAGGACGGATTGAGATCTCTTACATCATTGTATCCCGCCTGCCTTGCGATGGTACTCTTCGGAGATTACTGATCCAATCGAGCTTGTCTTGGTCCATCGAGATACGGCCATCAAACAACTTGAAAGCTTCGCTGCAGCCAAGAGTCTGCTTCGCACCATAAGGGGTGGAAGCATCCGGTATGTGTGGCTCCATGGTCTCTAGAGTGCTGCTGACGCTCGAGTTCCGAGACGTTGCCGGTGGTCGGAACTCCTCCTTCTTAAGTTGCGCGACCCTCTGGCACCAGGCTCTCTGCTTGGGATTGGTCTGGCAGGCATCACAGCTACCGGGACCCAGCTTAACACTTAAAGAGTCATCCGTAGGCGGGACATCCTGGAACTGCAGCGTCTGGTCCCTGCATAAGCAATTAGACTCGTCTGTGCAGAAGCCACACTTGGAATCTGGCTCATTGCTTTGTGCGAGGAGGGTTCCAGACAGCTGTTGATCAGCCCTGCCGCGCTTAGAGAACTGAGCGGTGAAATCAATTTCCCGATCTGCGAACGGGTCGACGAAGCTGGTCTGCGACGGTGGCTGGATTACCGGAACATTGCCGGCGAAAGGGTTCGGAGCTTGAGAAAACTCAGCAATGCAAGCACAATCACCTGAAACACGGATACAAAGTCAGTGTACGTTCGGACAGGGTCCGTCAAAGCGGTGTTGTTTGCCTACCAGGTTTACAGTTCCCACATCCAAGTTGTGTCATGGACTTGGGAGAGCTGTAGCCAGAAAACGAGCCAATGGAAGAACGAGTCGGAGAGCTTTGCTGCGGAAAGAAGACGGTAGCCTGGTCGCTGTACGGGTTGAGTGGATAGTTTTGCTCGCGCAGTCGCTGCTGAAGGGTGTTGTGTTGAGCCTCGATCTGGGAGCTGCGATCCTTCCAGTAGTCCCGTTCCTTGGTGACTCTCTGCAAATTCTCCTTCGCTTCCTCCAGCTGCGTCAGGCAGTTGTTGTACTCCGAGTTGAGGCGATGTTGCTCAGCCACCATCTCATTGAGTTCTTCCCGATGCTTCCTGCTCATCACGTCGGCCTGCTCTTGCATTTCAGTGAGCTTGGCGGCCTTGCGTGCGCGGAAGGCGCGTTGCGACTCGCGGTTTTGGGCTTTCCGCTTAGAGGCTGGCTCGTCCGTCGCGGGCTTGCGGCCTGGCTTGGGACGCGGCGGGACTACATAACTACCGCTGGTCGGGCCAGCGCCCGAGGGCGAGGCACCGGTGGGTGACGCTGCCGTCGTCGTCGTGACGGGCGTGAAGCTGGTTGAGGTGGGCGTCGGCACAATTGCTAGGAAATGTTAGCAGAAGCACAATGAGAAGCGCGGCTACTGTGGTACCACCAGCACCCTCGGCGGGGGCGTGGGACAGGTGTTGGGGCGCCATGGGTGGTGGAGGGGCTGTCGGGGCCGCTGTGTACGCAGTGACAGAGCGCAGGTACGGGACATCCGACAAAATTGGCAGAGGGGCTCAGACTTACCGCGCGAGCTCGAGGGTCGCGGCTGGGCGTGCGTTACCGGCGGGTGCGAGGTGGGTGACGGGGTAGGATTCGAGTTGTATGAGTTACCGGGCGTTGCTCCAGGTGAAACGCCGTCATTGGACATGGCGGGCATTGGAGGTTGCTGCAGGTAGTAGTAGACGGTCGTCGGATCTGATAAGATACTGATGGCATCAAAGCCCTCGGCCGATCTCGGATCATCTCGGGCGGTCGGCGCCTGGCCTTGGCCTTGGCGGGGATGTCCGTTCATATCGAGGTGCCGTGAGCAGACTCGCGGTATTGCCCTGCGATAACTGACATGTGCTCCCCAGCAGCGTAGAGCACATGTGGAGGAGGGTTGACGGGCACGCCTGTTGTCAGGTGTCAAAGCAACGAACACAGCAGGCGCGAATCGAATGGAGATTTATCGGCGGCAGGAACAAGAGACGCTCAGCGCGGCCTTTTGTAATGATTGAGCCCTGCGGCAATTGGACCATGCCTACGGTCTTTGCAACCCATCGGAAATTTAGGGTACCCCCAAAATTTATAATTCAAGTTGCGTCAAGCAGTCATCGACCAGACTGCTAGACATGATCATATATATGCCGCACTCAGTAGGTGAACGGGACAGTGACACATCTCTGTCGGGCTGTCAAACGCTGATTATCAACTCATTTGAGTATGTTCGTTTTAACCATGCCGGGTGGGAGAGCACAGCCTTGTCCGACTGAAGCGTGTATAGAGATAGCGAGCAGCTGTTCACACAGAGAAGCCGGTTCGATAAATCGTACCAGAGCTACGACCCAATCAAATGGAAGTCTTTTGGTCAATATTACTGCGGTGCATTGTTCGTTGATTCCAGGCTCAACGTTCCTGGCCTTTGGGACTCTACCATTCCAAGAGCCTATGAGGAAAGTGCCTTGTGGGGTAGGATAATGGTCACTAGCCCCTCTAAGTGTTATTATGACCTGCTAAACACCCCCAGCCCACAGCTCGAACAGACACCACTGTTTCAGCTGCATCGGTACCGATGAGTGTCCTTGTGCCAGCAATAGAGTGCCGTGATGGGACTTCATCTGCTGCGTTAGTGAAAACTTTGCAACCCATATGATCGGCGTGAGAGCCAATCGCGAACACAACCCTTCCTTTCGTCAGGTTTGCATCATGCCACGTCGTCTTTGACAAGTTTGAAAGCCTTTCGGAAAAGACAATGTTGGTCGGTAAAGAAGACTACAGAGGGGGCAGCCATGTATCTAACTGAGTTTTCAGTGGGGAAAATTATTCCATGCCCAAAATAATGCCACAATCGAGCCTAGGCGTTGATGTACGAGGTCAGTCAGGGCTAAAAGGAACAATTTTTTCTAGAGACCTCCGTCGATGAGGGAGACATGGATCTTACACTTTCAAACCCAGAGCTTTCTGTCACCATGCGCACACACGCAAAGGTGTCATAGTCAGGAACTTTTTTCCCTTGTGAGGCACACGCACGGGTGGAGATCCTTTCCGACCCATCGTCACCTCAACCATGGTTCTGAAGAGCACAGCCTCAATCTCAACTAAACAACAGAAGTCCGTCGGCCCCAACGTCCCAACGCCGCTGAGACGCTTTCCTACATGAAGTCACGAGAGAACATGCTAGAAAGAAGGACTTCCCGATTGGAATAAGTGGGACTCGTTCAACTACCATCGTAGATACCAGAGGAGCTGTGACAGACTGATAGCGATATCTAATAGACTCCGACCTGCTGGCTGGCATACAAGAGTACTCTCCATCCCACATAGAGGTAACACATGTACCATGTGTACATGATACGCAGCCCCGGCAGATGAGCTCAGATCCTGCAGCTATATACCCCTTCTCCTTGCACTCGCCCAGTGCAGCAGACCAGGTCTTCTCTTCCTCGTGTTTGTCGATGTACTTGCTCCGCCCATCGTTATTCCCCATCATTGCTGTAGAAACAGTGCGCGCAGTTTACTTGATTCAACTTGGCCTTATGCTTCTCGCAGAAATGCCAGCAAAGGCGCCTTAAATGACATCGTCGCGCCATACACATATGTGACTAATCGTAACACCGACGCTCGGTGAGCGGACGGTGATCTTTCATTGGCGTTTTCTTTAGAAATGCGAGCGCAACATTGACCCGGGAAAACAGTAATGGAAGAAATGGCGCGAGAAATAATGTGCCATCGTTTGTTCTGGGGATATGGAATGTTGGTGGAGGTCGCTTTGTAAGGAGAGTGCTCAGGTGAGGTCCATGAGATCAGAATCACGAGGTACGTACTTACTTGCCACTTGATCGTCTTTGAACTCATCACGTTGGACAACAAACTTAGCAATCCATGCCTCTTTCCCAACGAGGCTTTTTCAAGTACTTCATTGTCCGTATCGCGCACTACGATGTGATCTCGAAACGGTGGAGGATACTTATAGCCTCAGCTATGGCTTCCGCGCCGTGAATAATTGTCAATGTGAGTTCTCGTACCAAGAGCTTCGCACAAGGCTCCAGCCATTTCTTTCACGCCCTGGCTTGCGAGACTTGGGCGTTCGTATTCCGCACGGTTTTGTCTTCTTTGTCCTTTGAACGTGAACGACCTACATAACCTAGTTCCATGGCCACAACTCAGCAACTCACTACTTCTAGATACCAAATGAATACTGTACTACCAAAATAAAACCGGAGTTTCCAGACATCGCAAGATGGGTACTTTACGTCAGAGTTACAATTCTCCTCCTCGGAATCCTCTCATTAGAAAAGCCATCCGTCACGTACATTTCGAGGACGAAGCCCGTAGCCGCCCACGACAACATAAACCTACGGAGAAGACTTATCACCACGTTGATGTTGAGAAGGATGATGCTCGTGGCCGCACGCGATACCGGTATCGCTCTCGTAGCCGAAGTCGATCTCGAAACCGATCTCGCGGACAAAGGACGCCGACACTTCACCGATATTATTACGATAATGAGCAAAGAAGGTCAAGCGATGAATGGAAATGTCGCCCGCTTTCTTACCGTTATCCCAACATGAATCCCTACGAGAACGAAACACAATGGGGCGAAGATCGACGCCATAGTGAGACTCCCTTATATAAGTATCGCACTGAACGGAAGATGTATTCTGACAATCTCCAAGAACATATGCGCTACCTAAGGGATATCAACGAAGCTCGAACGAATGGGTACTGCTACCACCCCGTTCATGAGTATGGCTCGTCCCGCAGCTCTTACCACAACAAATCCTGGACAAAGGAAAATGCATACGATCACCTTCCTCGACGCACAACCTACACTCAGTATGATCAACATTACGGAAGCTATGATAGACACTATTCTCCCAAAGACGGTTTTTGCAAATACGGTCCGTTTTTATCATCACGTCGCTCGTCGCCATGGCCTAGTCCAATGCGGCACGAGTCATACTCGTGCAAAAGAGACCTCTACAATCCGAAGTACGAGTATCACAGGTACCAGAGCGAGCGCTCTCGATCACGGTATGAGACTACACCCAATCGCTGCGAGTCATCTCGTAGATGCTACTTTCGACGCTCCAGCAAGTCACAAGTACCTGAGATTTGCTCGACCAGACGTAGTTGGCGCTCGGTGCATGATCGCTCGATCGATCGGATGACTGAAGGTGACGATTCTGGAGGATTTCACATACATATACGGCATCGGCGGTGGATGTAGTTTGAATCGATACTACTAGAAAAGGCTAGTGTGGAGTGTCATGAGTTATTTGTTCTGTAAAAGCTTCTTTGTCATCATGCAGTGTAGCGTTTTGAAACTTGGCCAGTCTCGAGGTGTGAGTGTTAAACATTAACAGAATGAAATAGACGGACTGATAGTAGAAACTATCTGGCCGAGCAAACGCTGGCCTTGCATAACCATCCAATGTGCACAAGAGATTGGAAGGACAGTAATAGTTGCAGTTACTGATAACTCACTTTGCAAGATGAATCACCCAGACTCTCGCCAATACAGGACAACAGAACATGAACACAAGCATATCGATATTATCCCTCATTTATTGGTCGTCCAGTACTGATTCACCTCTTGGCCTCATGCATACAGCCTACGTCATCTACTTTGAACATTTCTGCCAATCGTACGAAAACCCCTGTTGGATACCATAGTACTGCTCCTTACCCTCCGCATCCGTGCTGTGCTCGCTTGCCACGAAGCCCTTCTTCCCTTCATCACCAGAGATGTATAGGTCGGTGCGGAATTTAATCGTGCCGGAGCCGCACTTGGGCAAGGGTCGGAGGCTAGGTGGTAGAGCAACAGGCGATGTGTCTTGCAGCTCGTACTTTCCGGATGCAAGCGGGCCTTTCCAGACGATAGTGTCGGTGACCTGTGATCAATGAGTCAGACTATGTACCACGAACAGGGTAAAGCGAAGATTGAGCGGAGCATTGGGGGTTTAGAAACGGGAGAGATGAAAACTTACTCCCTCTCCAACATCGTACGCAAACTTGAATGTCGCTTTCACCCCCTTCTCAAGATCATACGTCGCGATGACGCTCGTTCCATTCTTGTGCAGTCTGAACTGATAATCCGCTCCCTTCGTCCCTGCATTGCGATCCTTATATTCAGTATATTTCACCTCTGTCTCACACCAAGAGTGTTCCTTTCCACCCAGCTCCACGCGCAAGTGAGGATATGCGATGAACCAATAGTAGATCTCACTGCCGTCCATGGTGTTCTCGCCAAAAGTAGTCCGCGTTGTTCGTTGTTTGTCCGGGTCAGCGCCGAAATCAGGACATCCGGGGCCGTTGAGCGATGTGATGGTGAAGTCCCACCCGGGGGGTAGGATGCGTACGCCCTGCGGTGGGTCTTGGATTGCGGGTAGGGCCGTGACGAGGCCTGAAAGGCCGAGGAGTGCGGCGACTGTGTACTTCATTGTGGACGAGAGTGGATCGTGATGATGACAATTGGTGGAAGGAGTGTAGTGCGATGCTGTACTATCATCCAGAAGTCTCCATATTTATAGGCTGTCCTGGAGTGCATGACGACCTTGTTTCGTACTACTCTTGTTCACATGCAATATAGGAGCAATATGTTGGCCGCTACACTGCAGTGTGGGTGCAGGTTGCCCCGCGTATTGATTACGGTTCCTGCATGTCGCCTTCGAGTGGCAGTACTTGGATACGATGAGTTCTCTTTTTCCTTTGTTTTCGTTGAAAGCATGCAAGAGAGATACGCATTGAAGGTAAGTATCGGTAATCATGAGATCACACACGGATAAGTAGAACTAAATTGGGCTGGTTGAGGGTTTCAAGAGTCTTATCAAAGATCAAACTGTTTTTGTTAAAGTAGAGGGGAAATAGTGATCACTTCGTGGTACGGGTACTTTGTAGTCACTATTTCGTAACTATGCCTCTGACGAGGAATGACTACGTACACTTAGATCATGGAGAATGTTAGTGTACATTTACCGAAGTAATGATCAGATTTTCATATGATACAGTAGCGCTCATGTCTCAGAACCATTTACATGGAGATTGAGCAGGCTGTTTGACTATATCTATTCGTGCGAGAAGTAACAGGCAATCAAATTTTCAAAGCTCCGTTCCTGAAGCAGATGGTCTCGGGGATTTCTAACAAGCGGATGCTTTGCTGACAATGCAGTCTAAATGAATCGGGCACAATCTGCCGATTTCGCGATCGTATCGCGGTGTAGATATGGAGCTAGGATGGGGCGACCAGTGGACATCGTAAATTCTCCGATTGATGCATTCACACAATAGGCTAAAATAACCTACTTCTTGAGTGGTTATGTTTCAGGAACATAGTATTCGATGTATCTCTATCTCATAGTTATTCTGACTCCTGAGCAAATGTCTAACACGTTCATTTTAGCACAAGGTTGAGAGTGTCTTCTGAGCTTTTCGCGCATGCAAGACAGCAGCGTGGGGTTGTTTTTTAGTTTTAAAATGATCTTCAAAAAAAATTTTGTGGTTTGGGAGCAGTCGTTGAGGTGCGATGCCTGGCGGCGCGCACGAAGTCATCGTGGCGCAGCAAAACCGCTCAAAAGGGCGGGTGGTTGCTGAGCTTCGTAAATCCGGCTGTGAAGCCGCATGGGCGTGTCATTGGTGAGCAGGCGACAAGCAAGACTGGAAACGCTATGGCCTGAAAGACAATGGCGGCCCATGTTTGCTTGTCCCAAGCCACTTACTCTATATCAAGCCATGCTCTAGAGCCCACACAGGTAGACAAATCTATTTCCACTCATTGATGGCCGTTACACAAAACACCGAACAGCCATGGCGGGCTCCATGACAGTCTTACGGCTCACCTCAAAAATAGGCAGATTGGTCTAATGATATGTTCAAGCAGACTTGTTTCTAATGCTTCAAGATCTCACATACGGCTTTCTTGTCTGTGAAGTTGGCCATTCATACCGAAAGCACTGCTGTGGGTGCCACACTGACAAGATCAGCAAGTCCTGAGGCTACATAAAAGCAACTACAACTTTGCTCAACCTACAAGATTGGCATTTTGAAGTTGATTTTATCCCATCTCTAGATCTCTTTTAAAACAATTTCAAGATGTTGGATGATTTGCTCGATACAATTTGGGTGCCAACCGTCCACATCACGGCATGTCTTGAGATACTTTTCGTTTCTTCTTGGTAGGTTTCATCTCGGTGGGGTTCTTGCTCGAACGCCCAGCAGAAGCTCTCCCACCTCTGGATGCACGTGGCCTCAAGGCAATGGTTCCCAAAGTCTCTACGTGGGAGAGACTATGATCTCGATCGCCATTGTCACTTCGTCTTCTATGGTGCGGTAAGCAATCCAGTTGGTTTATTTCTACTGAACGGGCTAATTAACATACGTTCCGGGATTGAGCGTGACATTACTGAACAGGCAACCTATAGCAGAGGTATAATCTGCGGAAGGACACGCATTGCAGGAATAATCTCAAAATTGAACCAGAAGAATCAATGGTATCTAGCCAAATTTTAAACCTGATGCGAAGATATGGTGAAAGCAACGAATGACGTTGATGAATATAAGGGGCAAGAACAGATTGGAACCGCCGAAAGAACTGTAAGCTCAGGTTGGAGATATTTCAAGAAAAACACCCATCTGCGTTCTATAGTCGCTGATACATCTGACTTGCGGCTTGGTTATGGAAGAGGCTCACAGTTTCATGACTCTAGGAGGTTCCAAGACTGGCCCAAAGAGCATGAAGATGACGACAGCGTCGTCGGCACACGATCTCATGCCTATATCATGGTTGATCGGGCTGTTATCGATGCGCTGGATGATCTTCACGAGGACCTTGATGTTGAAGACTTTGACGAAAGGGGATCTATTTGGGTGCATCTAATATCAAGCTATGGAGAGGGAAGCGAACACGGGTTGGGGTGGACTATTCCATCCCAACAGCGTATACAGAGATATAATTCGATGGCTGGTACAACGTGGAGTTGCAGGAAGGCGAATGGGCAGCCAGACCAGGCGCCATTGGGCGTTTCATTGAAGATGAATAGCGTTGGTATTACTTGAAACAGAACATTCGTGATGTATTTGGCTCGTTCCCCATTACGAACATCAGTAGGCTAAAATCATACCTTACAACGGGCGTGCGTCGATCACGACATCTGGAGGAAGCGGTCACCAATAGACATGACGTCACTGGCAACATAACCCCCCTCAGTACCGAAAAACGAGCATCGGTACGATACATAATCTTCAGTTCTCTTTAGCTTTGTCTGTGCACTTGCACCTGTACACCAGCGCTTGAATCCGCCTACTGCAACCACAGCGACACAAACACGACCCGCCATGTCTCCAACCAACAAAGCACAGGACCTCTTCAACGTAAACGGCCTCGTCGCCGTCATCACTGGAGGAGGCTCAGGCCTTGGCCTTTATGCTGCTAGAGCCCTGGATGCTAACGGCGCGAAAGCAATATACATCATTGGTCGACGCGAAGAGACACTCAAAGAAGCAGCCAAGACTGCCGTCAACGGAACCTTGAGACCCATCGTTGGCGATGTCACGGATAAGCAGTCCCTCCAGAAGATCGCAGAGCAGGTCCGGAAGGAAGAAGGCTACATCGACCTTTTGTTTGCCAATGCAGGCATCAGTGGACCCAATCACGTGAAGAATGTACCCGACAAACCAAGCGTCAAGGACTTCCAGAAAGCGGCATTTGCATCTGATCCTGAGGAATTTACGCAGGCGCTGCACGTAAATAACACGGCGGTCTTCTACACGACCATTGCCTTCCTCGATCTGCTTGATGAGGGCAACAAGAAGGGCAACGTCCCACAGGATAGCCAGGTCATTGTGACCTCAAGCGTGGCCGGGTTTAGCAGGTTCCTGGCTTCGTCATTTGCGTACTCGACTTCCAAAGCTGCTGTTAACCACCTAGTCAAGATGCTATCAACGTATTTCAATCAGAACGGGTTCCGCATTCGCGCCAACCTGATTGCACCTGGGCTATATCCATCAGAGATGACTCAGGGGAAGACAAAAGACATGGAGCCGTTCGGAGGGGTCAAGGGGCATGATGCTTTCTCAGGTGCTTATAAGGCGGACGCATCCTTGGCTCCTGCTGAGAGAACGGGCAGCGAGGAGGACTTTGCGGGTACGATATTGTACCTAGCGAGTCGGGCTGGAGCATATCTGAATGGCGAGACGCTCTTGACGGATGGCGGGCGGCTTTCGCAGCTACCTAGTGTGTATTAATCCGTCACACTCGAGTATACTTGAAACAATTTTTGCGTAAACGTGTAGAGGTGCTGTTGGTGTTGAGTTAGCAATGACGCAAGACGAATCAGCATTGGTACCTACCGATTTGGTGGTCCGAGCGCCGAGCCGTCCCTGAGACGCGATGCATCAATTGAAATCAACATTCAATTCAAGCCCACAATCTGCCATCCGCGCACGATTTACTGCCCGAAATCCGACAAATCCGCACAGCTTTTGACCTGAACCTCCTGATGTCTCGATATCCTTGCGCTGGCTCCCCTGTATTCTTCGTATCCACCTTTCGTTGATTGCGCAGGTGGAATTTGCGTTTGCACGCCTCACAGCCGCGCACCATGAAGTTCGCAAAGTATGCTTACCGCCCATGTGTATAAGGTCATGCATAAGATGAAGTAGCTAATCCTACCAGGGAGCTAGAACGCGACTTGGTACCTGAATGGCGCGTCAAGTATTTGGATTACAAAGTACGATCCCACCCCCACCCCCACCCTCACGATAGTCGCGATTGCCTCCCCTGACACCGCACAAGCTCGGCAAGAAGAAGCTCAAGGCGATCCAACGCGCGCTCCGGACCGTTCACCAGACACCCCGCACGCGCTTCCGTGGTCCCAATGGCTTCACGCCCTCGCCCTACGATACTGCGCCCAAATATTCCTTTCTCAATCGCAACCATGGACAAGCCACGGCGACTGTCGAAAGACAGCCCGGGGACTTGAGGACTCTGGCGATTGGCAACAGCTTGTCGAGGAGGAGCTCTCCGGAGGATATTAGCAAGGCGTCCCCAGCTGTCGGTGTGGCGAAGGACGAGGAAGCGCCATTGAATGCACATGATGACCCGAAATTTCCAGGAATGACGCGATACGGCAGTATCATTGGATCACCACCTAAAGCCAGAGGGAAGGCAAGGGCGCCGCCGTCTTTGAAACTTCCAGGGGCTGCTCTGGACGCTGACGAGGTCTCTCCACGATCCGTACCACCGCCAGAACCCTCGACACCGAAGAATAGAACTACGGACATGGATTTTGGTCCCATTGAAGGGATAGGCTATGATAACCAGGGACAAGGGCCCCCGAATGCTTTCGAGGTTGGGAAGACGCGGTCGCCAACACACAAACACACCAAGTCTCTACCTGCAAGATACAGGAGTATCTTCACACCTAAGCGTATGAACTCAAACCCATCCTCGCCCGTCACGCAGGCACCACGACCGCTACTAAGCCGCGTATTCTCTCTCAATCAAAAGGATCCACAACCATCAAGTCCGGACGATGTTCCACTCGAAGCCTACCGCGAACTTGACCTGCGGCAGACAGAGTTTTTCCTCTTTCTAGATATGGAATTAGATAAGGTAGAGACCTTCTACAAGCAAAAAGAGGACGAGGCTACAGCTCGTTTGGCCGTCCTCCGGGAACAGCTGCACATGATGAGAGACCGGCGGTTAGACGACCTTATCAACCGTCAGGCCGCCAAAATCAAAGCAAAGGCCCAGAAGCAGGCAAAGCATGGCGATGTGGGCAGACCTTTGATGAACGGTCAACAATCAGGCTCTGAGGACGACACAGACGTCAAGGACAAGACTCAAAGTACGTCTTGGCTTAATCCTCTTGACTCTGCGTTACAAGCTGTGCAAGCAGGCAGATATGGGAAGAGTACGAAAGCGATGAATAACCTTGCGACGCCAACCATGGGACCAGTTCGACTGGACGAGTACCGCGACTATGTTCGCCGCCCAGAAACGGATGTTTCGTACGACACCGCGAGGAGAAAGCTCAAGGTGGCAATGCAAGAGTACTACAGAGGTCTCGAACTGTTGAAGTCTTATGCGTTACTCAACAGAACTGCTTTCCGCAAAATCAACAAAAAGTACGACAAGGCCGTTAATGCGAGGCCATCTTTACGGTATATGACAGAAAAAGTGAACAAGGCTTGGTTCGTCAACAGCGACGTCATCGAAGGACACATACAACAAACAGAAGATCTCTACGCCCGATACTTCGAGAAGGGCAAGCGCAAAGTAGCAGTCGGGAAACTTCGAATTAAGATTGCCCGCGCCGGCGACTATACAGAACAGTCATTTCGAAACGGTCTTCTACTGGGATTAGGCGCCGTTTTCGGGATCCAGGGGATTGTCAAAGCCGCCCAACTACTCTATTCCCATGATGCGACCTTGGCTATCAACACAAGCTATTTACTTCAGGTGCGTAATTTGCGGCTGAGAGACAGTTGTTATCTAATACGCCTCAGATATATGCAGGCTATTTCCTGATGAACTTCTTGTTTATGTTATTCTGCTTGGACTGCAGGGTCTGGCTATCGAGCAGAATCAATTACGTTTTTGTTTTCGAGTATGATACCCGCCACCATCTGGACTGGAGGCAACTCGCTGAAGTAATATGGACTCCCCGGCCTGATTGCACCTGCTGACTGATCCAGATACCCTCTTTCTTTCTCTTCATGTTGGGCTTCTTTATGTGGCTCAACTTTAGTCAATACGGATCTGACGCGATGTACATCTACTACCCTGTGATTCTCCTTGGCTTGGCGACGATCTTTCTGTTCAATCCACTACCGATCTTACACCACAGGAGTAGATTCTGGTTGATATTCTCGATGGTGGGCTATCTAACCTTACTACGTGGGAATATACTGACCCAGCTTAGTGGCGATTGATTTGTGCTGGATACTATCCAGTAGAATGGAGGGACTTCTACATGGGCGACATGTTTTGCTCTCTCACGTACAGTATGGGTGTAAGTCACAAGCTCCCACAGCTATGTGTTAGCTACTAATTGGACACGATAGAATATCGAGCTATTTTTCTGCCTCTACGCCAATTACTGGAATAACCCGGCCCAATGCAACTCGTCAAATTCCAGACTACTTGGTTTCTTTGCCACACTTCCCGGCATATGGCGAGCAGTACAATGCTTCCGTCGTTACCATGACACCGGAAACGCCTTCCCGCATTTGCTCAACATGGGCAAGTACATGGCAACGATCATCTTCTACATGACGCTAAGCATCTACCGCATCGATAAGACCACCGCTAATCGCGCCGTGTTCATCACCTTCGCCATCGTCAATTCCATCTACACAAGTTTCTGGGACGTCTACTACGACTGGAGTCTTGGTGATCCAAGTGCCAAACACCCATTCCTCCGACAGAATCTAGGCTACAAGAAAGTATGGATGTACTACCTCGCTATGGTCATCGACCCCATCCTGCGCTTCAACTGGATATTCTATGCCGTAATGCCGCTCCAGCTCCAACATTCGGCCATCACTTCATTCTTCGTGTCCTTCTCAGAGGTATTCCGGCGAGGTATGTGGTCCTTGTTCCGCGTCGAAAACGAGCACTGCTCCAACGTCGGTCATTTCCGTGCCTCGCGCGATGTCCCATTGCCGTACGAACTTGCATCGTCCGATACCGACGGCGCCACCTCCCAAGACCACGGTCAGCGAGTCGACGAAGAACAGCCGTTGACCCCACACCTGAGTCGAACAAGCACTGCGCCGATGCCACCCTACGCCTCCGGTGCCGATGTCGGCAGCATCTCCGCGCGTCGTCGTCGTGCATCTGATACAGGCTTACAGCAGCAGCCCAGCCCCATGGCGCGGGGTCTGCAGCGCATGGGCACGGCGCTTCGGACGGCGCACAACCAGGATTTCGAGAAGAAAAAGAAACCTGAGTTGGGTGAGGCTGCGGCAAAGGACGATGACAGCGACGACGAAGATGATGATGACGATGGTGAAGGGCACAGTGGGGAGACGAGCGATAGGGAAAGTGCGAGGGAGATTGAGAGGGTGAGGAGTGAGGTTGAAGTTGGAAGGGCGGGGCCGGCGAGTTAGACAGACTTGCGCAGGGTGTGCACTGTATGGGCTTCGCAGGTCGTGATGTGGCATGGGCGCGAGGTGTGATGGATCCATTCGACGCTGGTTGTCCGGCACAGATCAGCTCGATCTTATTCCGCGCTGCATTGTATGGTCCAACCGTCTTGTTTTTCCTTCATAGGCCACAGTAAAGATCGTAGGCTATGCCCATAATGCATCCAGCTCGAAGGCCAGTCTTTCAGCTGCACACATGTAAGGCGCTCATCCATTAAATGCTGTGCGTCGATCGCATCACGACAACTCTACACTGCCCTCCGGCACACCCCTTCTGCTCCGCAGCCTTCGCGCAAGAAACTGCATAATCGGCAGCATCTCCTCTCGGTTCCGCATCATGCCATCGCCAACGCGCTTCCACTCCTTCACCTCTGTAAACTCAAATATATCCTTCAGCCTCTTCTCCGCGCTATCCGTGACGCTGGACCCGCGGCTCGCCTTGCACACAAGCACAGGCGTGCGATTCTTCTTCCCCACTGTCGGCAGCGGCGCAGAGAGACTCGGTGCGCCTCCGACACTAACGACACCGCCGAGCTCCTCTCCACAAGAAGAAGCAACTTGCAACGCGAGCATGCCGCCCTGCGCGAAGCCAAATAGCACTATCTCCCGCGCCGCGTATCCGCATTTCGCAATCAATCCTTCCTTGATCACTGTGTCCAAAACGACCTTCGTGGAGGCGGCAAAGCCGGTGTCGACGTCCATCTCACCACTGTGCTGGTCAAACACCATGTCGTCGCCCCAGTGGAAGCCGGGCAGGTCGAAGGGCAGCGGCGCCGGCGCGCGGAGGGATATACATGCTGTCTCCGGGAGATTGAGCTGCGTGCCGAGTTTTGTGAAGGCTGAGTGGGTGTCGCCGAGGCCGTGGAGGAGGATGAGGATGTTGGTGGCGGGGTGGGAGGGTGGTGCTGGGTGGTTTTAGTGGGAAGATGCCACATTATCTAAGACCCTCGGTCTACCGTGCTGGGCCGAGTCTGAGTGCGAGAGACAGGTGCGTTGCATGCCATCGAGTCGCATCGAGCTCAATAGCGTGACGCAGCGCTGTGGACAGCAGGCTGGGATGAAACATACGAGGTGTGATGCTCAGCGTCACGGAGGACGGGAAGTCGGCCTGCGTGGGAAGGCGGCCGGGCATTGTGGCGCTGGGCGAGAAGACATGAGCGTCGCGGTGGGGTGAGGCTGTGGAGCTCGTTTTGGTGGGGAACGAGCTGTGACGCAGATCTGCGCCAAGGAACGGAAGGAGTGGGAGCGAAGCTTGAGTACAGCCTGACTTTCCACACTGCCCTGGGAAGTTCTGAGTCTATTCTGTCTTGAACGTGATATGACGGACTTAACTGCTGCTACGAAGCTGATGTGAAGACTCGGTCTGCCCCTCACCAGCTACCGCGGGGTGAATATCAGGTAATGCTCCACAAATAAGCTTTGCCAAGGAGGCTCGTCAAAGCTTGGTAGGACCCTGGTTAGCTTGAGCCATTGCGTATGCGTCCAGTCCTCTTTGTCCACTCGCGCCCTCGCCGAACATCCGCCCTGCATCAATGCGAGGTCGAGACAGCGGGTAGCCGGTAACGCCACCAATTGCGACTGCCGGAGGGTCCACCCGTGCGTAATAGCACCCTGATGTCGCCTCAAGTCAATGATGTGGCTTTATGCACTCATCCCGGAGCCGGATCCGCTAACTGTGGCTCGGCGCAGCTCCTGCAGCTGCTCAGGGTCCTGGTGAGGGGCAGAGTGGCAGCAATTGGGCAAGCACCTGCTTATGGGCTGCCGGTGACGGCATCTCAGCTTGCGTGTTGGGCCTGGGATCTGGGTCATCACGAGCTACTTGAGGCGGGGCAGCGTTATTTAAAGGTTCAGCCGCCGCTCCCACTTGCTTGTCATCTTCAAGCTACTTCACATCTCAATTGACGCCTTTCCTCGATCTTGTACAGGTCGAAACTTCTCTGCCAGACACGTAGCCTATCTACCTTTCACAAGTCGCCATTATGCCTTTCGGATGGGGAGACTCTGAGCGGGCCTACGACCAGGTCTACCAGAACGACAACTTCGAGGAGAATAAGAGCTCCTTTGGCCACGAGCTCGTGGCGGGCGGTGCCGCTTTCGCCGGTTTTAAGGCGTTTGAGGACCACCAGCGCAAGGAGGGCAAGCCTGTGTCCCACCAGTTCGCCAAGGAGCTGCTCGCCGGTTTCGCGGTATGCTAAACTCCCGTCTCCTAGCTCTCAACTGGACACAGATTCTACGGCCAATGTGCTGACACAACTCAGGGTGCCGAGGTCGACAAGCTCGCCGAGACCAAGGGCGAGGACTGGTTCGACAGGGAGAAGGCCAAGCGCCAGGCCAAACAGAACGCTGAGCGCATGTACGACGAGCACTACATCGACAACCAGGGCGCGGATCAGTACGACCCTAACCAGTACGGGGCCCCACAGCACTTCGAGCGCCGCGGCTGGTAGATACGTTCACTAGCATGACGTGATATGACGAATTGAAAGAAACAATCATCTTCATATATTTCTGTTCTTGAGTGATCTTTGCCTGTTTCTAGTACCCCTGCGTCCCATTCGACCGCACCCTCGCATTGAACACAACCTCCGGCCACTCCTCCACCTCTCCATCCAACAGCTTGCCATCATACTCCCCGCCCCTGACAAATTCCCAAAACGCACCGGCATACGACTTCAGCAACGAATCCATCCTTGTCCCAGTCACATTTCCCAGATCCACCTGCGCCGTCGTATTCGGAATCTGCGGCAACAGCTCCACCCACAGCGCCACATCGCTGAAGGCCAAATGTGCGCTGCCCTCCACCGTCGTCCAGTCCAGCCACCCTGGCGCCGTCTTCGACTCATTGTAATACCTTGTCGCAAAAGCCGGCCACGAATCCGCGTCCTGGGCGAGGTGGTTTGGATTCATCGTCATGAAGTACGGCCTACCATGCATACTCGCATTGACCGAGTCGCCAAAGAGCCCGCCATCGATATTGAACCCCGCAATGATGTTGCGGTTTCGATCCATCGCGCCCGTCGCCGTGGCCCCCCCGATGGAATGCCCAAACGCGCCGTACGCCTCGGTGTTGAAGTAGGCGCCGTATGTCTCCACCAGCGCGGGGAAGCCAGAGGGTCCTAGTAGGTGGAGCATGTCTGCGCGCCGGAACTGGTATATCTCCACAATCAGCGCGTCGCTGTATGGCATGTAGATGTCCCAGCCGACGACGCCGGGGTTCCCGTACGGTAGGGGTAAGTACGGTGCCTCGCCGGGATGATCCAGCGCGAGAACGGTGTACCCCTGCGATGCGAGGTCCGATAGCAGAGAAGTGAAATATGCCGCGTTCATGCCGCCGCCGGGACTGAACACCAGCGTAGGCCGGTCCTTCACCCTCTCTACATCGTCTTTGGCGGAGAGGAGCGGGGCTTGCCACTGCAGCGTCGTCTCTAGGGACTCTAGGTCCGCTGGCAGGATGTTGAATACTTCGCCCCAGATGGCCGCGGAGGTGGGGTCGAAGTAGGGGACGCTGGTGTTGGGGGCGAGAGATGAGCGCGTGGGGTAGAATATGCTTGTGAGGTAAGAGGTGCCTGGGCCAGGGGTGGGGTCATTGGGCGTGCTGTGGTTGAAGATGTGCTGGGTGAAGCCGACGTTGTAGGGGCCCGAAGGGGCGGGGAGGCGTACGGCTACGGCCAGCAGGCCGAGCGGGAGGAGGGATATAAGGGCATTGGGGATGTGCATTTTTTGTTGATTTTCTTCTTGCGCGTGTGGAAGCTATGGTGTGCATGGGGCGTAAGAGGATTATGTAGGAAGGGTTTACTGTTACGGGACCGAGTTCTTCGTAGACTATGCCATACAAATGCGGCCTGGCCTCGGCTCGCGCAGATGTAGTAGATGTGCACAGCCTGAGAGATGTGCGAAGGATCGATCCTTGCCTCTTCTTGCTAGTCTGATTGGTCAGTTGAGGACCAGACCTGCCTATTCAGTCCAAGAGCTTACGCACGTAACCTGAATGTCACGGCAACCCTCGTTACAACGTCATGAAATCCTTAGATTTTGTTATCTATGGTGCTTCTAGGTATTGATCCGAGGGGCCAAATCATCCGCCTTGTTCCGGTGCCGTCTTTGAACGCGTTTTTCCACATATCGTACTTTGGCATCGACGTTGCAGGGATTGTGTAGGCTCTTCCTGTTTTTGAGAAATATCATGCTTTGGAAAACGATTTGTGGATGGACACGGCGTTCTTGTAATCCTGTTGCATGATAAAACATTCCTTTCTGAATAGTACCCTTACTCCGTTGTTGATCCTCTGCAACTTGTTGCCTTTGGCGTGTTGGGGCCAGTCAGTCGAGGCATGGCGCGTTCATAAAGCTGAATCCACAATTGGAAGACAGGGCTCAGAGTAATGATACGTTTGATAAAAGTAAATTTTCACTGCTCGCCTATTATTACACGACGCCGTCCTCTTCGAAGACGATTTGCAACGAGCAGATCAGGTAGAGCAGCATAAGTCAACTGTAGCTTGCAAGCAGGAAAGAGTAAGTAATCTATTGTGAATGGAACGAAAAAGAAAATTCGTTTTTCCAGCGTTTGTTGACTCACCTTGTACTGCGAATACGTGCAAGATAGAGCTGTGGTAAGAAAATCCAACAAAGTACGATTGGGTTGTAACACTCAGAGTGCCGTGTTTCATTACTTCAAGCTCTACAGAGTTAATTTTACTTGCTTTTCAAGCTGCCGGCCTTTCCATATTATCAGCGTTTGGCGAAGTTGTGTCTTTCACCGGCCACTGCCGATCTATTATGCGACAAACAAGTGAACATGATTGGCAGCCTGCCCCACTACTTATGATAATCTCATCGATCGATGTGTCCTTTGATAGTTGGATGGCTTGTTCCTTGAGGTCTTCGCACACTCTGCAAGGACGAGGGCTCTGGTTTATCCTGTACCCTATCTAGTGCTTAGTGTTATGTTGCGAGAACGGCGATGTTTTGGTTGCGATCATGACATCTGTATTAAGTTCAGATTTCTCGGATGCAATGTCGGCAACCGTTTCGCCTTCGATTTCGCTGGACACATAGCGGCCCTTTCCATCTCGTTCACGTGTCCCCATCGCACTTGTGCAGAATCCAAGATTTGCAGGCTGCTTCGTGAGAGTGCTCTGTTGATGAAAAAGTAAGAGCAAGCAAGGGTGGGCAGCTGCTAGGCAGGCTTATATACTGCGTCAAGGCGAAGCGACGCCACAACTGCATGTCCAGGGATGCTCACCGGCCTGGTCGCTCCACAGACAGTCCCACAAGGTTGTGCATACCATGTAGAAGAAGTTACGACTCGAAATTTGTGTCCAGATCAACAGCTCACGTTAACCTTCTGTGCTCAAGAGCATTCAAGTAGCCACCTGCAGCGCGTAAAGCACACAAAACCGCTCGCAATGAATATAGAGAACACGCATCCACATACACCAAACTTGCTACACCCCACCGGTCTCGAAGTTGATCACGCGACAAGCTTTAACAGTCGCCTACTTCCTTAACTATCTATCACTTTGCCGTGACCCCCTGATGCTACAGTTTAACTATCAGCAGTCTATGTAATCTGATTTTCTTTCTTCTTGCCTTTGTGTCCCCCACGTTTGAGCTGACTTCCGTACAAATATAAGGACAACCCGCCAGACGTCAATTTGAGGGAAGCGAATCAAATCGGGCTCTTGCGCATATCAAACTCATTAATTACTGGATATACTACACCGTGCCAACGCCATCCACATTACCCCTACGAACCATGTAAATGCCAATCGCGCCCGCCCTCCAAATCATAATTCCATGTTCAACATACGCCCTCCACATTTACACCACTATCTATAATACACACCTTGCCCGCTCTGTTTCGCTTTCACGTCCTCTCCAACACCCATGATTTTAGGTAACGGCTTATTCTTCACCATCTGAAAATCGAAATCAAGCCCAAGCCCAACCTCAACGTTCTCCTTCTCCCACGATGCCGGACCGAGCAGCGCTGCGATGCTAGGATCCGCGCTCAGTCGCTTTGTCAGCGCTGCCGGGGGTGGACGCTGCACCTGCCGCGGGGCAGTGACCATAAGTGGCATAGGTACAGCAGGAACGTTGGCAGGCGGTGGCGAGCGCAGGGGCGGAGGTGGTGGTGGCGGTTGTTTCGATTTCGGCAAGACTGCTGATGGACGCTCCGAGTGCAGTTTCCGTTGAGGTGGAGCAATGCCTGTACTTGGTTTGACCGCGGTGTCTTTCTGCACTGGTGCTGGCGGACCACTTTCATGCACGCCTAGTAGCGTTGCAGACGACGACTTCACCAGCGTCTTCCCCTGCCCCGGAATTACCTGCACCTTCTTCCGCAGTACCTGCGCGCCCGCCGACGCCGACGCATCAGGCGCACTCTTATGTCTCGCATGCCTCCCCGCTGCCCTCGCAAAGTCCGTCCCTGGTATCCTCGTCCCGTTGAGTATAGCAAAAGCGATTTGGCCCGCCGCAGCCCTTCGCTCATTGCCATCGTGGCTGTCGCGGGGGCTCGTGGAACCGCTGCGCGAACTCCAGCCTACGCTGTGGGCAGGTGTGGAGGTGCTCAGACGGTGGGGGCGCGTCAGCGATATGGAAGAGCGCGCGTGCCGAGCTCGGTAAGAAAACCGCTGTGAAGGGTCTGTGGAGGGAAGGTTTGATTGGGAGCGTGAGGCGGCGACGGCCAGTGGCGAAGGGGCTGCGGGGTGGACCGCACGCCAGTTAGAGGGTGCGTATTGAGCTGGAATGGACAGCGGTACGAAGCCCGATGATGAGACGAGAGCGGACATGCGTGGTGGGAGAGGGAGGTTGGGAGTTGACAGAGAGGGTTGGAAGATAGGCGGAGGGAGTCCAACTAATGGGTTGTGAGATGGTGTTGCGTAAGCCGCAGGAACCGGCGGTGGGTGTACGTGGGAAGTGAATATCCCTGTGCCGAGAGAACGGATGGGAGCTGGTGCTGCGATACCATCCGAGGCGGCCGTTGAGTTCAGATCAATCGTGTCAACGTCTGCATTGGACACGTTCGAGTGCGTGCTTCGATGGGTTGAGAAGGATACACCCCTTCTGCTAAATCTGGTCGATGCGACCGAGGTGCTGCGAGAGCGTGACTGCCTGGGGGAGATAGTCGGTGTGATTGTTGGCGTAGGAGCATGTGGCGTATGCTTGTAGTTGAGCAGATGCGCTTCGAATGGTCGCCTCACGGTTGCTAGCATGCCGAACAGTGCGCACGAAGCCAACCTGTCGTTTGGTCAGCAAAGAGGGCAATGTGCTTCGGGGTAGACCCACAAGGCTATCATTGCAAAAGCGACGCCCACTCGACCTACCCGGCAAGTCGTGCCGATCTCCCAACTAGTCAAACCGAGAGCCCCAGGCAAGCATCTTGGGCGTCGAGCAACAATGATCATGTTCCAGCCGCTGGTCAGCAGCCACAACATGCATAGTGTCCCGCCACAACGGACCGCGATGTAAGAAGTCTTTTTGTCCTTGGCAGGAAGCTGGCCTTGGTGTCGCCATATTCTCTGTTTCAGAGAGAAAATACTATGGAGGACAACGTAAGCTAGTGTTGCAAGCGCCTAAGAAGTCAGTAAACCCTTGCAGCTACAGTGCCTTATCAAAGATTGGGTGCACCGTGGTACCCAGGGAGAAGCCCATAAGTTGGACTGGTGCTGCAAGTAACTGACGTACCGAAATGAAAGTCAGAATCTCCGACGCAACGTTGGTCGAGTCGTCCGGATCAGAGACAATTTCGTAAATTTGGACAATAATGCAGAGTACAGAACAGACGAAAAGAACATTGAGAAGGCCGGTGATGGCGATGAGGGTCCATTGGCGCCGCGTCACTCTAGCACAACTCAAGTTGGGTATCGCCGAGGCTTCCACTTTGGCTGGCAGCTGCCCAGGTGCACCGCCGCCGATTGACTCAGCCATCAAATGACCGAGTGTTCAGCTTGGAACAGGACACACTTCGATATGGTTCATGAGGCAGGAAAGACAGACAGCAGAGCGAAAAGAGTGTCGACAGGCGCATCTCGAAAAGAATGTACCGGCGAAGAGTACCAAAGCTGAGGAATGTGGTTGAATTAAGCGAGAGATAGTGGTGGAGATGGCATCCGGTGCCTGACGGTGTCATGTAGGTACCAGCTCCGGAATTGAGCCTGAAAGGTAGCCTCTTACGGAAACTGTCTCAAACGAGAAGAACATGTTTGTGGTAACCTAGCGGCTGAGAGGGACAAGAATAAACTCGACGCGCGCCAAAATCAATGACGTGAGCAAGGGAGATGAAGCGCATGTTGGACGAAAGGGAGGCTCAGACAGGCTGGGTAATGGTGGTTGCGGTTCTCCTAGCAACCTCTGAAGTGTTTCGCATTAATTTAAGCTCCCACTACAAGCAGCCAATTTCCTCACACGACTTCGATTGCCATAATGGCGCGGAAAGTTGGCCTGACGTTGGTCCGCATGTTGGAAGTTGGGAGGGTAGTCGGCATCCGTTGCACACGCCGCGACACGTGCATTCCGGGGTGCCAGGGGCGAGGTGCATTGCTGCACAGGCTTATATCCCCAGCCAGGTATCTTGATTATGCCGGTCTACCCAGGCACCAGTAGGCTTTCAGCGCTTGAATGTCCCATCGGGCGCAGGCTCCGAAGCAGTCCAATACGTTCTCCTACAACGCATGTCGACGTTTGTGCTACGACGACGGTTGCGCCGTTCAACCTGTATCTGCTTTGTTTGGGATTTATGAAGGCCACGCATTCCGTTGTGGCCGATGCCCATGGTTTGCAGGCTCTGGATAATATCCATTCGATCGGTGCTTCACGGTGAGCCATGATGGCGTATGTGCTTCCGCGGTCACCGCGAAAGAACGGGGTTTTAAAAGGTGGTACCATCAGGAACCACACGCGAGAGGTAGATCAGAGAACGAGCAGCAGGACCAGCAGCAGGATGAGGACAAAGATGAGGACCGCGATGCAGCAGCTCGACCAGCGGTCTTCGTTCTTCTTGATGACCCAGCCGACCTTCTTGATGCCCGTCTGCAGCTTGCCCTGGACTCTGTCGGCCACGTTGTCGACATCGTTGAGCAGGTCCCCCTGCTCCTCGAGCTCACGGCCCATGTCGTCGGCCTGCTGGCGCAGATTGCCAACGGTGCGGAAGACTCCGTCCAGTTGCTCGTCTTGCTCATGCATCAGCTCCATCTGGCGCTCTTGCTCGAACTGCGCGAAGCCGTCCTCGTCCTCGAACGAGTCGGGATCCGGCAGCATGTCTCCGTTGGCGGCAGCCTTGCCCTTGTTCTGGGCATCCTGCACGGTGCGCTGCAGCTCGTCGCGCATGTTCGCAATCTCGTCGCCCACGTCCTTGACGAGCGTCCGCCGCCGCTCAACCTCGTCAATCTCCAGGCCGAATTTATAGGGGTCGTGCTCGACCGCCTTGACACTAGCCATGAGGTCCTCGAGATCCTGGCTGAGCTCCTGCAGCGTCTGTTCGAGCTCATTGCGCGCTTCGCGGAGCTCGGGCGAATTGGCCGACGAGGCCGAGGATCGTATGCGCCGGTAGGAAGCAAACAGTGGACGCGACGTATCCAGCGCCGACAGGACGTCGCTGTACACGTATCAGTGAGCGCATTCAGGCAGCGGGATGCGGGACACGCACGCTTGCACCTGGAGGAACGGGTCCTCGTCGTTGGATGTGGTCATCATCTTGGCTACAGAACGGTAGAACGCTATCAAACGAAGACAAGGCCAGAAACTGCAGCAGTCGAGGACGCGCGTGTTGTACTTCAAGTACTGCCAGGAGTGTCTTGTCCAGCCATCGCCGCTAACGCCGAGAGAAGGAGCTGCCGCACAGACCACCCACGTCGGCACCTGCCCAAATTCACTCCGACAGGCTCCACTCAACCCACAGCTTTCCTCATGCGGCTCAAATCTGTGACTCGTGATTTTCCCAAGAGCGCCATACCGGCAGACGAATACGGCTGAAACATGGGTCCCGAGGCGCCTCTCCCCCTCCCAGCCGAATTCTCGGACGTGGACGAGTATGTCGAGTCACTGCTGAAATTTGCGACCACATCGTGGATGCTGCAGACCTTGTGTGGAGGGGTTCACATTTTAGACTTCTACACGCGATCCCCTGACCTGTACGCTACCATACTGCCCGAGTCATGGCGAAAATGGTTTCGAGGGCGCGACATCATGGATATTCTGGACTTGCTCATGCGGGAAGACCTTGGCCAGTTCAATGACTCCAGCGAAGAGCAGACCTGGCGTGACGGGCCGGTGCCGCCAGAGGAGCTTTTGCTGTATATCAGAGATGTGCGGAAACACCTGCTAGCAAGAGACTTCCCGCCCCCGGGAGCACCTGCAGCGCCTAAAAACGCCAGCATTGCGCGCCATATAGCTATGGGCATGAAGGTCAAGAAAGTGCACGAAGTGGACAACTTTGCTCGCTTCATTGACAGATTGACTGCGGAAATCAAAGAATCTGGAAGGAAAGAGATCACGCATCTTGTCGACTTTGGATCAGGACAGAATTATCTGGGACGAGCACTGGCTGCACCACCTTACTCCAAGCACCTTGTAGCCGTCGAGAGCAGACAACACAACATTGAAGGTGCCAAAAAAATGGACATCAAAGCTAAACTCGTCGAGAAGCCGGTCACTTACGTGAACAAGAAGAAATGGCGGGCAGAAAATGAGCAAGACAAGAGGAGGAAGAAGAATATGTTAAAGGGTTTGAACGTTCACGCTGATGAGTTGGTATCTGCAAGCGATGCGAAGAACGGTTCAGGCAGGGTGACCACCACAGCAGGTGAGGCCTCAACTGTCACTGTGCCAGATGCTGGCTCTCAAACGGCAGTGACAAATGCCTTCAAATGCGACGATGATGGATGCAACGTCGCGTCAGGCACTCAATATAATGGGACGAGCGACAATGCCTACACCATCACGACCAATTTGCAAGTCTACACAGAGGGCCAAGGCAGTGTGCAATATGTTGAGCACATCATCAAAGATGGAGACCTGAATCCAGTCATCGATCAGGTCCGCGACAGCACCTCTATCCGACCAGAAACCTCTTCATCGACGCCCACGGTTGTCGAAGAAACTACCAGCCTCTCAAATATTCCGAAGTCTACTGAGGTTAATGCTATGGTCATGTCTCTTCATTCGTGTGGCAATCTCGTCCATCACGGGCTTCGCTCGCTTCTTCTTAGCCCAGCTGTCTCCGCAGTGGCAATGGTAGGATGCTGCTATAATCTCGTGACGGAGCGCCTCGGACCTCCAACCTACAAGCTGCCAACCCTTCGGCCAAACCACCCACGTCTCGAGAAGACTGCGAATGCTTTCGATCCTCACGGCTTCCCTATGTCCGAAAGACTTGCTTCTTATCCACTGCCACACGCTCCGTTGCCCACTTCGAATGGAGAGCCGGAATCAGTCGAGCAGCCGAAAGGTATCCGTCTCAACATCACATCCCGCATGATGGCCGTCCAGGCCCCTTTCAATTGGGGTCGTGTCGACAGCGAGCTCTTCTTTTCAAGGCATTACTACCGCGCACTCCTCCAACGCATTTTTCTCGAACGCGGCGTTGTATCCGCACCTGTGGACGGCGACGGCACTGTCGGCGGATCAGCATCTGGGCATACCAGTAGAGTCGAGTGGACGCCGCCTAACGGGCGTGGACCAGGTCTCAGCTCCGACGGTACCTCCACCCCGCTCACCATTGGCACTCTGCGCAAGTTCGCCTACAGTGATTTTAAGTCCTATGTTCGCGCTGCGATCACGAAGCTGATCAGCCCGAACTCTTTCTGCGAGGTCGACCCTGACTTCATCAAGGGGAAGATGGATGGGTTGACGGATGAGGATATCGAGGCCTACGAGGAGAGGTTCAGGGAGAAGAAGCATGAATTGAGTGTCATGTGGAGCCTCATGGCGTTCAGCGCAGGCGTGGTCGAAGCCGTTATTGTCACCGATCGATGGTTGTGGTTGAAGGAGCAACCAGAAGTGGAGAGAGCGTGGGTCGAGCCGGTCTTCGATTACGCGTTAAGCCCGAGGAATCTGGTGGTTGTGGGTATTAAAAAGCAAGCTTGAGATACGCGTTTCAGAGCCTCTAAGTTGATTCACCACGAGAAGACGGCGACGCAACAGATTCTGTCCAGCAAAGGATGCAGTATGGCGAGCCCTGGACAGTAGCAAGTCGGTATCGGCACGTGATCTGGCGAGGTGGCACATACATCAACAGTTCCACAGCAACCAGTCAGCCACCGCAACAAAGAGCGCCAGTCCAATCGCCTGCGGAACACCGTGCATCTCAATACATATACACGTCACCGCCAAGCGCATACCTACCACTAGCCTTCCTATCCCTCTACGGCTCCCCTAACGACCCGCTCGCTCCTTTCAATCACAGTTTCAGATGCGCTTCCCAGAAATCTCAGAGGGAGGCTGTGTTCAGGGCGAGATCGCAATCCGATGGCAGAGCGCTCAATTCGAGGTAATTGCCCCTTTCCAAGCCTAGGCGCAATTCGCGCCCGTCGCTCATCGACAATCTTGCTGGTCCACCAAGTCTTGGAAGTCTTGGCCCAAGATCCGCTCCGCTGCGCGGCAACGCCTGAGCCCTTGGCGGTCCGCCAACACCAAAGCGTTAGGGACGGTTGGCATTTCTTAAGGGCTCCACATGTAAGAGGAGGACGGAAAACCAAGATTTTGGTGGCAGGCTAATGTGTGGCAGCTTCAAATACCCGCCATGTCCCGCTCCGTCCGCTGCCAGTCTGAAGACCGTACTTCCCTTTTACCAGTCACTCGTTATTATCCTGGTTTTTTTTTAGTATATTGTAATCTTCCCTTCTCTTCAATATGAAATCATTCGCTGTGCTCTCCATCTTGGGAGCTGCGATCGCACCCGTTTTCGCTGGGGTCGCCCCACGACAGAGCAAGGGCAAACTTACGCCGGTTACCGTGAAAGGAAATGCTTTCTTCGCGGGCAATGAGCGCTTCTACATGCGAGGAGTTGCTTACCAGCCAGGTAAACACATACCGACATGGTTCATTGCAAGTGATTGACCTTTGTAGGTGGCGCATCGGATGCTAAAGATCCCCTCCTCGACCTAGAGAGCTTGCGCCGTGATGTCAAGAACTTCAAGGACCTGGGAATTAATACCATTCGCATTTACACGATCGACAACTCCAAGAACCATGATGAGGGCATGAAGATTCTCGACGACGCTGGTATCTACCTCGCCCTCGACGCGAACACTCCGCAATACTCTCTCAACCGCGAGTCCAATGCGACGCTCCACCGATCCTACAACGACGTCTATCTCCAGTCCGTCTTCGCCACCATCGACGCATTCGCGGACTACAACAACCTCCTCGTCTTCTTCTCAGGCAACGAAGTCATCAACGCCGTCAACAACACCAATGCCGCGCCTTATATCAAAGCCGTCACGCGCGACATGAAGCAGTACATCTCTAACCGCCACTCCCGCAAGATCCCCGTCGGCTACTCCGCTGCCGACGTCGCCGAAGTTATCGAGCAGCAAGCCCTCTACTTCGACTGCGGCACCGACGACGCGCGCGCCGACTTCTTTGCCTTCAACGACTACTCGTGGTGCGACAAAGAAGACGGCCTGCAGACCTTCACCGGCGCCGGCTGGAACAAGAAAGTTGAGACGTACAAGAACTTCCCGCGCCCCATCTTCCTCTCCGAGCACGGCTGCATCGAGCCCAACCGCCAGTGGGGCGAGATCGCTGCGTTGTTCAGCACTAAGATGACGGGCGTGTACTCCGGCGGTCTCGCGTACGAGTACACGGTCGAACCCAACGGCTATGGCATCGTCGACATCAACGGCAGCGGCGACATCGAGCCCAACGAGGACTTTGAGTCCCTCAAGGCTGCTTACGCCAACGTGACGAACCCGTCTGGCAACGGCGGCGCGAAGACGACAGAGGGAAAGGCCAGCGAGTGCCCACCCGAGAGCGACGACTGGCCGATTAGCAGCGAGGCCCTGCTTGCGATGCCCTCTGGTGCGCAAAAGTACATGGACGAGGGCGCCGGAACTGGACCTGGACTTGACGGCGATGAGTCTAGCCACTGGGCGGGCGAAGCGAGCGAGGGCACCGCAACAGCCGGATCAGGGGCCCCTACGCGCACGCCGAATGGTAGTGCGGCGCCGTCGGGTGGCAGTGAGGGCGCTGCATTTGCTACGGAGGTGCCGATGAAGTTTGTCGGCATGGTTGTCGCCAGCGTTGTGCTTGGTGCTGCGATGGTGTTGTAGATGAGGGCGGGATGCGTGGGATGTGGTGGGGTAGTGTACGCTGGCGATGGGCGTTGGCATTCTTCTGCCTCTTGTAACGGTTTCGGCTCGGCGAGATATCTCCTTCTGTTCCAGACATCGTCTGCGAGATTTGTAGCTCATCACTTTCCTCCGTCAACTAGGTCGTGTTCCCTTCCGTGGCATATTTCCGCTGTGTGAGACGTGCAAGTATACCGTCTGTTCTCCGCAATCGCGAACGTCTTCTGTGCGGTCACGTTTTACACTGCCTTGATTCGCATCACATCTTCGCAGGTGGTTTCTAGACGGTGTTCGGCGCCTATCTTCGTGCCAATGTGCCTGTCTCACCTCCCCTGACCCCTGTGGCACCGTCCATGTGGAATCCCGATACGCCAAGGTGTTGAGCGACTGGCACTCACCACCGGACGGCCCCCAAAGCTCACCTCATGCGTCGCATAAGACATTCACACTCAGCCTCCAACACACTCTCGTCGCCTTGCCCGCAAACTGGCTCACAATAATGCCAAAGCTACACTGTATTATTCCAGCATGACAGCTCATATCAGGGTCCGCCAAAGGAGTCCGAGGTTCAATTATCGGGCACTGTGACGCACTGCAAGAGATTACATTACGAAATTAACATCAGGAATTACATATAAACACTGCTGGGTATCTCAGCGCCTCCAGATCGTCCTGCCCTTCCCTCCCACGCCACCGGCATCCACTTCACGCCTGGAAGCCCGTCCTTGCGTTCGCCCAGTCGAACCACACAGATCGTCCTCTGAGCGCCGCATAGCCAATCTCCAGCTCTCCTCCTCTTTTGGCGAGGAGCACGCATTTCCCCTTGAACGGCCCGCCTAGACTTTGGCTGACTCGGAGAACATACTGCGCGGGTTTGACAAGAATCTGCTGCGCGCCCCCTTCGAAATCGAGATTGAGGGTTGGGAAGGTGGATGTGGCGTTGCAGCTGACGATGTCTACGGAGTCCATACCGCGGCCCATGTCGACGGCTTCAGGTTGTGTGAACTTGGCCATGAAATCGTAGACGTCGTGGGGAAGCCTGATGTACGGGGTATGCAGCGCGAGACTGATGGGTCCCGTGCTTGCACTAACGGAAACGCCCTTAGATACATTGATAGAAGTAACGTTGAGGCGACGGCCCGGCTGTTTCGTAGGTGTCCATACAATATCGATGCTCGTATCCATGTGATGGAAGAGCTTCCACCCCGGCTCGGGCTCCAGGACGAGCGGTCCTGAGGCTTCGGTGTCGAGGGGGAGCGTCATCATCAAGGAAGATTGCTGGTTCTTGGGCGCTTTTGGTGGTCCTTTGGAGTAGGGGTCTTTGTTTATGGGAGCAATCCGGTTGGTGATGTCGTCGAAGACATTGAGGTGAAGTTGGGTGACTTCACCTCGGTCGCAATGCCAATCCGAGGGGAAGTAGTCGGTAAAGTAATAACGCCAATCGCCATTCATCTGAGCAGATGTCAATGACTTGTTTTGCAAGATCAGATCAGTGTCGAACTCACTTGAAACGTAAAACTGCTGCCGATGTGGATCGCTTTGCGACCTCTGCCACAATTAGCTGCACCTGGAGGTTGTGGCAGCGGCTTCTGCCATTCGGCGATGCCTTGAGCCGCAGCGAGCGCGAACGCCGCCGCCAGCACAAGGATATGCAGCATGCTCGCTATCGCAGCATCTCTAAACACGAGATTACCAGGAACGGATGTATCTGATCGACAAGGTGTGGCGCAAAAGGCCAACAGCCACTTCGTCGCCTGGGAGTTCCGCGAGGGCAACACGAGCGAGCCTAGGTACCGAAAAGGGGGAAGCTGCGAGCGCCAATACAACAGGCACCTACCACAGCGCACAACGGACCAGCGGGACCGAGAGAAGGAGGCTTTGAGCCGTATCGCGCTTTCACGAGGGTAAGAGGGTGAGATGCCGCCCGACACAGATGTTCAGGTGAAGTCGCGCTGTCCTGCTTGCGGTAAGCGTTCCGGGCCTGCGGTGAATCCTTGCCCCGCTTCTTTTAGCTGGGCAGGCGTCTGGTGCCTGGAAGCTGCGGGCATGGAACTTTCCACAATCATTCACTGACTCCAACCTGCGCCGCGGGTCCACCGCTCAACGGACAAAGCCTGCATAGAGTATCCCCTTCACCTTCACCTTTTTCCGACCAAGGACACCACGCTGTTCCCGTTGATCAGGACCATACCTCCGAGCTGCCGCAAAGCCACCCCACCATGGACCAAGCAGCCCGCGGCGCAGCGGCGCTCTCTGCCAGCAAGTACGCCGAAGCGATCGAGCACTACACCAATGCGATAGCACAGAACCCGGGCGCTGTCGACTACTACATCAAGCGCTCCACGGCCTACCAGCGGTCGTCCAAGTACACCGAAGCCCTCGCAGATGCCGAGAAGGCTGTCGTCCTCGCCCACAAACGCGCGCGTCGCGAGCTCATCAAAGACTCACAGCTGCGACGAGGCATAGCGCTCTACTTCCTGGGCCAGTATGCGAACGCGAAATTTGTATTCGACATTGTGAAGGGAATGGACGACAAGGAGAAGACACTGGCCATCTGGGAGTCCAAGATTGCGACCAAACTGAATGCCATCCCCGAGGGTGACGAGCAGAGGCATGTTACCGTTAAGTCGGTTCCTGATGTAGACGTCGACACGGCTCCGCCGCCAACAAAGGAGAACAAACCTGCAGACACGCCCTCTGCTAGCCGCCCGCAGCTGCCACCGACGCCCACAGAGAAGCCGAAGCACGACTGGTATCAGAACAACGAGCAAGTCACATTCACGCTGTTGGCGAAGAACGTGCCAAAGGATAAAGCCAAGGTGGAGATCGAGGCAGATTCGTTGGACATCTCCTATCCTCTGGCGAACGGCAACGACTTCAACTACAACCTCCTCCCCTTCTACGGAAAGGTCGACCCCGCTACGTCGTCCTACCGCATCACACCTACCAAGATCGAAGTCGTGCTGAAGAAGGCCGAGCCCGGTGTGAAGTGGAAGACACTCGAGGGCGAACTCGAGGTCGTGTCCGAAAAGACTGAAACATCTGGAGGACCGGCAGTAATCCCGGAACGCGCAAGGGTCACCGCTGAGGCTGCACCCTCATACCCCACATCATCGAAGAAGGGCGCCAAGAACTGGGACAAGCTTGCCGCGGAGGAGGGTGACGAGGACGAATACGACGGCGATGAGACCTCTCGATTCTTCAAAACGCTCTACAAGGGCGCCGGTGAAGACGCACAACGAGCCATGATGAAGAGCTACCAGGAGAGCGGCGGCACCGTTCTAAGTACTGACTGGAGCAGCGTGGGCAATAAGTATGTCGCACCTGAGCCTCCGGAGGGGATGGAAGCGAAGAAGTACTGAGGGAGTTTGCTTATACGAGGACATTTACGATTCACGACAAGTTGATTTGACATATGCATGGCGATGGAGCTCAAAAGATGGCGTAAAACGAGGCAATCTTTATGATCGCAGGATACGCGATACAGGGACCGCGATAGGTGATGCAGGAACCGTCAATATCTGACCGATCTTGACACGGAACACGGGATCATGGGCGTCTCTTTCTGGGACTTGGGGCGAGAGCTCGTAGATACAAGCAGTGACTGACCTCTTACTCTTCACTTCCGCGCTTACGTGACTGTCTACGGCTACTTCCACCAACCATTTGTTGAGTCCAAGCTTGGTTTCCCCTATTTTGCAATCTATCCAAAATATGCCCTTAAACTCGCGGATCATCATCGTTGTTGCTAGGTTGGTCATCTAGTGCTCCAGACTTCTTCACCTTGGGAGCAGCTTACTCACAACCATTCCCCGCCAATACGATCCCCTTCACCTCATCTACACTCCCTTCGTATAAGCCTCGCGTACTTCAGATGTCCGACGCTGATGCTGCGCGCTCCGCAAATCACAATGCTCCTATGTTTGCCGTGACTAAGCTCGCACCCGGTACCTCCGATTCCCGAGCCTCCCGCATGCGGCTAAAGCTTCCCTTCGCCGCCGCCATACGTCAATCTCGCGTCCAGTGACCGGGGATTAAACAATGAAGTCCCCGCGTTTATATAACGCGTTTCTTCTAGGCCTCGACGTGCCTGTCAAGTGACTCGATGTTCGCCAGACGGCCTGCCTACTTAAAGACTGCTGCTGTTGTTGCTTCTGCCGTGGGCCTGACTGCAGTGGGTATCAACAAAGCATTCATCAACTCGCCACGGGGACTTCAACAGTTGGTTTGGAAAGTAGATCAAAGAATTCTGTTCCGAGGTATGGCTACAGCAAGTACAGTTAAGCTTGATGCCGGGGTGCAACCGGAGTTTTTCGTGAAAGGCATTACGGATGAGAGCGCAAGGATTACAAGCGACTTGTTGCAGGAGAACCATGACAAGCACCATATTTTCTTCAATCGAGGTGGCTTTCACGTAAGTTTATCTCACTCTTCACCGAAAGCGGCGCTGATTAGAGTCTGATAGAACCACATCGTACATCATCTCCTAACCCTCTTCGCTCTCAGGGCTACACCAGAGGAGATCAGGCGCGGATACAATGAGAACAAGTACTATCAACGGCCGCCAGGAGACCTGAAGAAAGCGATAGTGGATGATATGCACGATCCAGCAAAGTTCAAAACATACTTGGGAAAGGAGCAATACTATCAAGACTTCCTCCAGTACTTCCGGGATGAGATCAGCAAGAAAGGCTGGGAGACCGTGCTAAATGACGAGCTCTTCAAAGGCGACGAGCGCGCAGACGACATGCTGGCACGCCTCTATGGAGGTTTCCTCCACCCCATCATTCATCTCGGCTTTGGCGTCGAATTCCGCCAGCCCGCCATCATCGCCGAGGCACTCGCCCAAACGGCAGTCCATGACAACTGGATGCTGCCCTTCTTTCTCGACGCTGAAAAGGCCGCACAGACATCAGACGCGAAGCCTCAGGACACGAAGACCATCGTGCAGCTCCTCAACGACATTCGCGCAGACAAAAAGCTCTCCTCCGCAGCGCACTGGAGCGACGGAAATAAAATCCGCGACGGCATCTTGAAGCGCGCGCCCGACGAGATGCTCAAGTACGCCAGCCAATACGTGATCTCCGAGTCGCAGCTCGAGGAGAAGACTGCGGAGATGATAAATGCAGCTGGTAAGCTTGCCTTCCAATACCATCCTCTCAGCCAAACCCACATCCCATGACACTAAGTCTGAGATAACAGTATTCTACACCGCGGCCGCCCAGCACCCTCCCAACGTCCCCAAGTTCGACTTCTACTACATCCACGTCACAAACGCCTCCATCTTCTTCTCCACGTTCCTTGCCCTCTCCTCCCTCACCTCCGCTACAAAGCGCCGCCTCCTAGAATGGAAGGTCCGCTCCGACCTCGCCATGTACGCCAGCCGGGCATCCCCAGCTCTCCTCATGGACGATCTCATCACCTACAAGACCACGGACAAAGACGATTCGTGGGAACGTGTCATCGAGAGGGTTAACGCGCTCTCGGATGACGGGCACGCGAGCAAGTTGGTGAGAGCGCTGGCGCACGGCGAACAGGTGTGCAAGAAGTTTGAGGGGAAGGAGGGATTCGTGGTGCAGGGGGACATGTGGAAGCGCCTGGGTAATATGGCGGTCGATAGCGTCGAGGCTGGGGGGCCGACGTGGGTGCGGAGTGCAGGTTTCGAGGAAGCGTGGAAGGATGTCCCGGTGAGGCAGGGGTTGAGAGCGAGGGTGTAAGATACGTTCAATGTGTCTGGAGGTTTCTGAGAATTATCGCTTGTGCAGCGCGTGAGTAGTGTAATCATGATTGTGCGTATGCGAGGTCACATGCAGGAACCACTCAACTCCTACTGAGGCAAACAGTGATTACGCAGCGGACGCCCGCTTCGGCACGTGCGTCTCAGTGCGTGAACTTCACCAGATGCATGGTCTCATTGATGGATCGGTAATATAAGGGATTTGATGAGAACGTGTACCGTGATGACTGCACGGCTGGCGTATGCTGCTATGAGGTCGCATTTGTAGACAGCCATCCTATGGGATCCCAGTACTTATAGTTACACCTTTCTGCGACCTGCTCAATAATCATGTGTCTACAAATTAAAGTAGCCTGTGCCTGCAGGAGCATACGGACAAAACATGGAGTTCTCAAGCTGTACGTACAATAGCGCAGCTAGTCAGTCATCATGTTCACGGTCGACGGCCTACCGCAGCGATTATTCATCCGCAGTCGGGCTGATAGAGAGAGTGATCAGAAATGCAAAGACGCTGCGCCAGGTGTATTTCGCAGGTCCCAATCACACGGCACAGCCGATTTATAATCCGAGGTCCATGGACTGCCCAATCGCAGCGATGCCTCCGAGGTGAACTAACGCGAATTAAAAAGCCAAGCTTCTTGCATCTCGTTTCACACCAGGACATGTAAAATTAGGCCGCTTTCGTACCAACTACTCGAGTGGAGGTATCGGCGTTAGAGGGGAAGTGTGGGGCGACTGGCCGCGGGGCGGCATGATACAATCCGGCATTGGGGTAGCATCATGCATGTGGATGGCCGTGGTTACGTAGGTGCGTGCCGCGGTATCTCCTTGTTGTGTGATGGCTGCTGCTTCTTTTCTGGGGGATATATAAATCACACCACCTCCCGTCTTTGCTGCTTTACACAGGCAAATTCACAGTTCACAACCTCCCGACTACTCCCCCGCATACTAGTACCTCTCCACACCACCAGAATCATGGCTGAGATCAAAGCCGTCTTTGGCGGCGCCGCCTTTCCAAACGGCGCGTACGCCGACGCAAAGGTACAGGCCGAGGCTCTCGACGTCCTCCAGAAAGCAGGCGTTAACGTCATCGACACCGCGCGTCTGTACGCCGGCTCCGAGGAGGCGATCGGCAAGCTCGAAGGCCGCACCAACTTTACCATCGACACAAAACTAAAAGGCGGCTTCGACAAGGGCAACCTCGGCAAAGACCAGGTGATCAAAGACATCGACGACAGCCTGCAAAAGCTCCGCATCCCCCAAGTCGACATTCTCTACATCCACGCACCAGACGACTCGATCCCCGTCGCCGACACCCTCGCCGGCATCGACGCCGCCTTCAAAAAGGGCCAATTCCGCCGCTTCGGCCTGTCCAACTTCACGCCGCAGCAGGTCCAGGAGGTCTACGACATCGCAAGTGAGAAGGGCTATGTGAAGCCCACCGTCTACCAGGGCAACTACTCCCCCGTCGCGCGCCACCTCGAGACCATCCTCTTCCCCACCCTCCGCAAGCTCGGCATCGCCTTCTACGCTTACTCCCCGCTGGCAGGCGGCTTCCTGACCAAGACGCCCGCGGACCTAGATGCCGGCGCCGGCCGCTTCAACGAGCAGGCAATCGGGGGCATGTACTTGCGGCTATATAACAAGCCGAGCCTGCGTGCGGCGCTGGGTGAGTGGAACAAGATTGCGGAGGCCGAGGGCGTGAGCAAGGCCGAGCTGGCGTACCGCTGGGTGGGGTACAACTCTGCGTTGAAGGCGGAGCTTGGGGATGCGGTCATCTTTGGGGCGAGCAAAATCAGCCAGATTGAGCAGACGGCCGGGGGGCTGAAGAAGGGCGCCTTGAGCAAGAGCGCCGCGGAGAAGATCGATGAGATCTGGGAGAGCGTGAAGAAGGAGGCGCCGACGGACAACTTTGGCGCGAACGTGGCGTAAGGGGCACTGCGCGAGGGTGGTTTCTAGGGCCTGAGTGGACCGGGTGCCGTGTAGTTGTACATGACCTCCTCGTATACATGACAAAAGGCAACAATCTAGTTCACAAACAGACCTTTGCTGGCTTTGTACATGTGCCTCCTGGCTGATGTCTTGCAGGACAAGAGGGCAAGGAGATCGCCGGAGCGACAAACTCTTCGCAGAACACTGCTCAATCTCATCTCCACGCCATCACCCCATGCGACATCAAGACTAGGATCCCTGCAGCTACACCTTCCACGCCCATGCCCACCTCACGTTCTTAGATCCAAACTCCATCACCCGCATGATAGGCTGCGGTACTCTAGGACTGCGTACAACGTAGTATATCAAAGGACATGGCATGGAGGGAGCTACCACAGGATTACACGTGCGCTGAGAATCCGGTCATGCGGTGTCAGCTCTACTTTGTGATTTTTGAATTTCGGAGGAGGATTAGATAGGTAGGTAGCTAGCGCGGTATACAGAGGCTCTACATGCGTGTGGCGTACGTCGTACAAAAGCGCAAACGCCAGCTCTAAGACAGACCAACCAGTGAAGAGGAGATGTATATACGGGGGATATCATAAACAGGCGCGAGAAGAGAAAGTCGGCTCCTTCCACATTGCCCTCGTAAGTGTTCTTTCGTTTCGACCTTCCGGCTCCCACACGCCGCCCTTGATCTTGATCTTCTTTTAAAACTCTCCCCCGCCGCCCCCCATCGCCGCAGCACCCCACACCCCAACCAGCCCCCAAAAGCCAACCCTCCACCCCCGCCACAGCCCCTGCACACCCTGCCCCTTGCGTATCCGCGTCCGCGCAGAGAAGCTCGCAGCGGGAGCCTTCCCCTTGGCCGCGCCCGGCCCAACAACCTGCACGCCCTCATCGCGCACAATGAACCACATGGTCCCCAGCACGCCCCTGTACGGCCCGGGCTCGACAACGGTGTGGAAACACCGCACCGACGCATCCTCGTCCAGCCCGTACACGGGCGACTTGAGTGCGCGCGCCTCGGGGACGTGTCGGTACTCTGCGGCCAGGCGGTCGTTCTCGTGGTCCTGCAGCACGGCGACCTGGCCGCGGCGTAGGACGGTTTCGAGGGGGAGGCGCACGAAGAGCTCGGCGGTGGCGGAGCAGAAGGTTGCGAAGGAGTAGGCGGTGGGCGTGACGATGGGGTCGACGGCGAGGAAGGTGCGAAGGAAGAGGGGGGTGGAGCTGGATATGAAGGTCGGGACTGTGGCGTGGAGGAGGGTTGCGGGGAGGAGGGAGGGCGAGACGGAGAAGGAGGGGAGGAGGGAGAGCGAGGGGTAGATGGTGCGCGGGGATGACGAGGTGGGGGTGACGATGAGGCGGGTGCGGATGAGGTCGAGGGGCGCGAGGAGGGTGGCTGCGAGGGCGGTCGCGGCGACGGCCACGGCGAGCGACATGAGGGGCGACGGGCTGTCGATGATGTCGAGGCCGCCGATGCCGCTGGCCGAGGTGCCCATGAGGCCCGGGTCGGGCACGTTGAGCAGCGCGGACAGCATGCTGCGCGTCCAGCTCTCGGTGGTTTTGAGGAGGAAGTTGTACACGAAGGTGACGTTTGTGCCCTTCCACACGCCCCAGGCCGACTCTTTCTGCCACAGCTGCGCGATGACCTCGAGGAGCGAGTCTGCTTTGCGGAGCTCGAGCTTGCGCGGCGGGGGCGGCGGCGCGCGCGTGGGTGTCGTGTCTCGCGAGCGGCTTCCCGCGAGCTGCCTCCTCTTCTGCGGGCTGCGCGAGCGCGACGCGCCCCGCGAGTAGGTGCGGCCGTGCATCGAGGGCGCGGTGCTGGTGAAGTAGCCCGGCGAGTCGTCGTCCGACTCATCCGACGGGTAGTCCTCGAACTTGCCGCTCGCGAACGAGTTGGGCCGGCTCTTGATCTCGTCGCCGTTCAGCCGCAGGCCCGGCGGCGCCTGCCCCTGGGCCTGGTGGACCTGCAGCAGCGTCTTCGCGACCTCGAAGGGCTGGGCCAGCAGCACCGACGTGTAGTTCCATAGCGCCTGGTCCAGCAGCTTCTTTGCGTGGTCGGCGACGCTCGGGGAGGCGTCTGCGAAGTACGAGTCGTAGTCGAGGTCGGACAGGATGTCGCGCGCCTGGCTGCCGAAGCTGGGCTTGGGCGTGCGCGACGAGTAGGCGGGCGCGGCGGGCGAGTGCGCGTGTGACGATGAATTGCTCTGGGGCAGGTCGGGCGGCAGGCCGATCGAGGGCGGGATGTAGTACGGCCGCAGCGGATTCGGGGCGTCTCGCGAGGTCGCCATGGCGTGCCTTTGCGGTGTGTCTGGCAATAGGGGACGTGTGCGCGCGGTTCTGCACCCCCAGGCGCGGTTTCGACGGCAAGGATGGGTTGGTGACGTCCCCGGTCGCCTCTGGCTTTCCCGAGGCCCGTGCCCACTGCTAGCAATGCTGGTTGCACGGCTGCGAGGCACGAAAACGAGAGCTCTGCGCCGCAGCGTCCTCCCGCCCACACCCCCATTTTCGCTCCTCCACCGCGCCTGCAAGCCGGCGCCATGCCAGCCCGTCTCCAATGGCCGTCTGCGCTCTCCCGCGCCCTCAGGACCGACCAGCAAGCCCTCACGACGCCACCATCACTGTCTCGACGGGCTTTTTCATCGCGAACCACGTCCACCCGCGTGCAGACGCCGTGGAGGTCCCAGTCTCCGCAATGGACAAGCACATCCGGCACACTCCCCCCCTTTGCGCGAAACCGCCGGAAATTCTCCTCCACCCCGATCCCCCGGCACAACCACCTCGACCCGCCCAAGCCCGGTGAAGAGTAGTCCTCCCCTCCCCCAACCCCTCCCCCCAACCCCCCGCTGACTCCCCCCAGACGCCACGTAACCTTCATAACCAAGGAAGGCACCTCGCACACCTTCGCCGTCGCCGACGGCGACAACCTTCTGGACATCGCCCAGGACAACGACCTCGAGATGGAGGGTGCCTGCGGCGGGTCCTGCGCGTGCTCGACCTGCCACGTTATTGTGGAAAGCGAGGACATGTACAACAAGATGGAGGAGCCCGACGACGACGAGAACGACATGCTGGATCTGGCGTTTGGGCTGCAGGAGACAAGTCGGCTGGGGTGTCAGGTGAAGATGAGCAGGGAGTTGGATGGGCTGGTGGTGAGACTGCCGAGCATGACGCGAAATTTGCAGGCGAGCGATTTCGAGACCAAGTAGATGACATGGAGGCTGGTAAGCAAGTATTGCGTCGACGTTATTGGATGGGGGAGGCGTGGAAAAAGAGTGGGGGATTTGTATAGTACGTTCAACATAGGTAGCCGGGAAGGACGAGGGCTCGTCACATGTATTATACGCAGACACATCACCGGCGTTGGTCACGCAGAGCACGGCATTAGATGGACGGTGGAGCTCCATGGATTCAGTCTCCAACCTCGCTCATAAGCAACCTACACCTCGACGCTTCCCTCTTTTTGCTTTGCGCCTCCAGTAATCATATCCAGGAAGCCCTGCTTGCTCAGCTCCTTGACCTGCTCTTCACGCTTGCCCAGACCCACCACGCCCTTCTCGCGAGCCTCCCGCTCTGCCTGCTCGCCCTTGACCTGGGCCGCGCGCACCGCGTTGAACAGCTTGATGACACCCTTCTGCGCCGTCCTGCGCAGCTCCTTCTCCTTGGCCGTCGTCGCCGCCGTGCTGATGCTCGGGTCGTTCAGCCCTAGCACGTCCTTCACGCGGCCCTTCTCCTGCACCGCCCGCTTCTCCGCCAGCAACTGCTTGTTTGCCTTGTGCGTCAGCTTTTGGTCGGACAGCGTCTTGTTCGCTTCCTGTGCCGACTTGGACCGCGACAGGATGGGCTCGGAGCGCTTGGTCGAGGTGAGCTTCGTGTTGAGGATCTTGGAGATGGACGTCGCGAAGGCCTCCGGGTCGTTTCGTTTCCGCACTTTGCGCGCGGGGTTGTTGGTCGACGTCTCTGATATTGAGGTAGCGTCTGAAGCGTCCGAGTCGTCGGCGTCGGAGCCGATGGCCGGCTCGTCGTCTTCTGGCTCCGAGCCCTCCTCTTCCTCTTCCTCTTCACCGGAGGCGATATCGTCGAAGTCGTCGCCGGCTTCCACGGGTTTGGGCGGCTCCGTTTTTTTCAAGGCGGACTTTTTGGGCGCGGGCGCGGACACGGGCGCGGCTACAGCCGCAGGCGCAGAGGCAGTCCTTTCTTTGAGCGGCAGAGCATTTGCAGTGCCTTCCTCTGGTTCGAACGCAGGCGACGGCTCTTTCGGCCGCTTCACTTCGCGCGGCGCATCTCGTGCAGCACCCTCGTCATCAGATTCGTCCTCGCTGGAGCTGTGGTAGTATTTCTGGCGCTTGATCTTTGGCTTGTCCTTCTTCGGCAGCTTGCCGCGCAAGCGGTCTTCTGTGTGTCTCCGCTTCAGGCTCGTGTTTACCATGGTGTGCGGAGTGAATTGGGTGTGGTTGTGCTGCGCACGTCGTGAGCTTGCGTCTGGAGAATTAATTTTGGAGATCGGCGAAGAAAGCGCCGTCGCCAAGCCAGCGCGGAAGGGACCAGCCCCGCAGCGGCCATTTGAGGTCCCCCACAGCAGCTGGCCTTGATATATCGCTACCCCTACCCACTGTCCCAGCCCGCATACAACAGCACACCCGCCGCCATGGTGCTTCAAGATCTCGGGCGGCGCATCAATGCCGCCGTCTCAGACCTCACGCGGTCGCCCAACCTCGACGAGAAGGTGCGCGTTCGCCGCAGCAGACAGTGGCACCGTGGCTAATTCTCGCAGGCCTTCGATGCCATGGTCAAGGAGATCTCCAACGCCCTTGTCGAAGCCGATGTAAACGTCAAGCTCGTAATGAACCTGCGCAACTCGATAAAACGCTCCGTCGACTTCAAGCACCTCGCGCCCGGCGTGAACAAGAAGCGCCTCATCCAAAAAGCCGTCTACGACGAACTCGTCAAGCTCGTCGACCCCCACGCCGAACCCTTCAAGCCGAAAAAAGGAAAGCCCAACGTCATCATGTTTGTCGGTCTGCAGGGTTCGGGTAAGACGACGTCGTGTACCAAGCTGGCGCGCTGGTACTCTGCGCGCGGGTTCAAGGCGTGTCTCGTGTGCGCGGATACCTTCCGTGCTGGTGCCTTCGACCAACTGAAGCAAAATGCGACGCGCGCAAAGATTCCATACTTTGGAAGCCATACGCAGACGGATCCAGTTGCGGTAGCTAGAGAAGGTGTGGACAAGTTCAAGAAGGAGCGCTTCGAGATCATCATCGTGGATACTTCCGGTCGGCACAGACAAGAGAAGGACCTTTTCGACGAGATGATGCAGATTCAGGAGGCCGTGCAGCCCGACCAGACCATCATGGTTCTCGACTCAACAATCGGTCAGGCAGCAGAAGCGCAGTCACGGGCGTTCAAAGAGGCAGCAGACTTCGGAGCCATCATACTCACCAAGACGGATGGTGCGGCAGCGGGAGGTGGTGCCATCTCTGCCGTCGCAGCAACACACACACCCATTGTGTTCCTTGGTACCGGAGAGCACATGCTGGATCTCGAGCGCTTCAGCCCCGAGCCTTTCGTTTCGAAGCTGCTCGGCATGGGCGACATCGGCGGTCTCGTCGAACACGTACAGTCACTCAAGCTGGACCAGAAGGATACGATGAAGCACATCACGCAGGGCATCTTCACCATCAAGGATCTCCGAGACCAGCTCTCCAATATCATGAAGATGGGCCCTCTCTCAAAGATGGCAGGCATGATTCCCGGACTGAGCGGCATGATGAACGGAATGGACGACGAAGAAGGCAGTTTGAAGCTAAAGCGCATGATCTACATCTGCGACAGCATGAACGAAAAAGAGCTCGAGTCAGACGGCAAGATGTTCATCGACCAACCGGAGCGCATGACACGTATAGCACGTGGCTCCGGCACCTCTGTGCGCGAAATCGAAGAGCTGTTGACGCAGCACAAGATGATGGCTGGGTACGTAATCATCCTGCACGTGATTCTATTTCAACTAACATCACCCCAGTATGGCTAAGAAGATGGGCGGAGGCCTAAAGAACATGCAAAAGGCACAGGGCGCGATGGGCGGAGGAAACAAGGCACAGCAACTCGCCGCCATGCAGAAGCGCATGGCGAGCATGGGCCAAGGCGGCATGGGCGGAGGAGGCATGCCCGACATGGCCTCCATGATGAAGATGCTCGGTGGAGGCGGCCGAGGCGGAGGTGGTATGCCCGATATGTCTGCCCTCGCAAACATGATGGGTGGTGGCGGACGAGGAGGAGGCGGCATGCCCGACATGTCCGCTCTTGCGAACATGATGGGCGGCATGGGCGGCATGGGCGGTATGGGAGGCATGGGAGGTGGTGGTAGTGGCAGGGGAAGGCGGTAGGCTCGGCGAGTTACGCGTGGAGGAACATCTGTTTATATGCATAGCCACGGCGTTCGGGTCGTTCGCTTGGCATCGGTGAGTGTCTGATATTTGGGGGCAAAGCATCTCAGTTTGACAGGAATAGTGTCGCATTGGATACCGGTGCCTGTGCTCTAAAGGTGCAGCGTGGGACTACTCGGCTGCTGCTATGAACACCGACCTGTCAACAAACCATCCAGCGTGCGGCCTCACATCTGCGTATACCATTTGCAAGCTGCTGGCACATTCCCCAGTGTGATCGTACATGGGTGGGTTCGGGATGAGGCGATGCGTCGTTCGCGATGAGCTCTCCATTTCTTAAGGCAGCATGGAGGACTGTATCATTGCACGCCCAACGGGACCTTGCGATCTTCCACTCGATTGTTTATTGTCTGTCCAGGATGACACGAAAATCAACAAACAAGTCAACAGTACAACCCGTGAGCCGCACCGTACGCTAATCACTCACAAACAGTGGCCTTACAGCGCTACTTGACATCATCCGCACCTGCATGGCCGTCGCACCAGTCTCAGGTTTCCCGCTGTTAAAGCAATCTATATGTTCCGTGTACCATTATTCGTCCCGACAGCAAAATGCTTCGCTAACGACGCGTGCTAGTTGTTTTGGACATCAGCATTCTTCAAGCCAAGAATGAGCCAGATCGCAGAACACGCAATAAGATCAGCATTCCAGCGCTCCAGCACGACAACGGCCATCTCTCTCAACCAGTGCTTTTACTCGCTCGGCAATATCATTTGCCCTGCCGTCTCAACCAAGCTAGCGGTTCCTCCTGAAGGGTTGTTTTGATTGCGAAGAATTCAACACAGGAGATCTCCCTATAACTAGCGATGGCACAAGTCTCACACAATGTCTAGGCCTTCCAACCTTTCCGTCCCTCGTTTCCGGCCACTCACTCTTTTCGCGAGGCCGTGTCTCTCATTTTTGTCTCTCTTTGACGGCGGGTTACAATGAAGGGTTACGTCGCCGGCGCGCTGCTTTTGCAGACCGCTCGAGCGCAGCTTCCTCCTTTCCAATTCCCACAAGCAGGCGCTGGTGCGCTTCCCCCTCTTTCGCTTCCAGCGGTCCCGTCTCCATCGCTTCCACCGCTTCCACCACTTTCGCTCCCAGCGCTTCCGCCTCTTTCGCTCTCAGCGCTTCCGCCTCTATCGCTCTCAGCGCTTCCGCCTCTATCGCTCCCAGCACTTCCGCCTCTATCGCTCCCAGCGCTCCCGCCTCTATCGCTTCCTGCGCGTCCCCCTCCATCGCTTCCAGTGCTTCCCTCTCTATCGTTTCCAACGCTTCCCCCTCTATCGCTTCCAGCGCTTTCGCCTCTTCTCCTGCCGACCGTTGGTGGTGTGATACCCCCAGGCACAGATGATGTTGTGCTACCAGAAGCCACGCTCCCTAGCCTATCCTCAGTCCTGCCAGCCGTATCGCTTCCAGTCTTGTCGGCAGCAGGCACCGGTGTTCAGTCCAGTTCAAGCATCCTGACTTCGGCCCTACCAGCCGTATCGCTTCCTGTCTTGCCGGCAGCAGGCACCGGTGTTCAGTTCGGTCCAACCATCCTACCCAACATACGATCGCTCGCCGGCGCGCTCGCGGGTGTAGCATCGTCTGCCGTCCGAGGGCTGGTGGTTCCTACTTTGCCTGCTGTTGGACCACCACAGCCGGCGATTACTCCCGGTGGATTCGGTGCGTTTGCATTTGGAGATGAGGGAACTCCAACACCACCCGAGGAGCCTCTATCGGACGCTTTGAACGGTATCACCGAGTCAACTCCACTGCCTAATGTCCCCATAAACGACGTCGGAGTCACGGATGCAGTTTCTCCGGCCGCCGGTCCAACGGGCGGTGATACGCCACTCGTGGGTCCATTGGGTCCCGCAGACAACGCTGCCATCCTCCCTGCTCCTGTAGACCCTGCTCTGATTGACACCGCCCCGATCAACGATGTTGCGACTCCAATCGATGCAGTGTTCCCTCCTGTGCTTACGTCAATTAGCGAGGTTGCAGCCCCTGCGGACGATGTCACGCCTCCTCCAGTGGTCAATACGGTTACCGCACCTGTCGGCAATGATCCCTTCGCTGGCGTCGCGCCTGTGGCAGGAAGCACTAACGGGCCTCTCGAGAGCCTGATTCCCCCTGTTGCGGCTGTGGGCGATGGCACTGCTGCGCCTGCTGCTGGCTTCCCGATCGTTGATGACCTTGGCACCGTTGGCGCTGAGACTCCCCTGCCAGATGTCCCCGTCGCTGAAGGGACGGACCCATCGCTCAGTACCGATCTCCCCGTTTCCCCGCCAATTTTCGACCCGGGAAACAACTTTCCCACGGTCACTCCAGTGATATTGCCTATCTTTGCGACTGCGGAGGACTTCTTGCCCATAGCTACGCCACAGGGTTTGCCAACCTTCAATGGCGGCTCCTCGTCAGGCCCTCTTGCAGCCGCTCCGCCAGATCAGAGCGACCTCACTCCGCCAACACCGGAAGAGGTTTCTCTACCTGCTGTTGACAATGAGTCCGCGCCTCCTCCACCAGAGGGGACCACTTTCGAACCGCCTCAAGTCATCTCTGCACCGGTTGAGAACCAAATTGGTGACGGGTCTGCACCATTCGAGACTCCCATCGAAATCCAACCTGCGCCTGTTGACACGCCCATCGAAGCCTCCGCAATCTCTGTTCCAGTCGACACTCCCCTCGATGTTATTGGTGGACCCGCAGATAGCACTCCTATCGAAGCACCTAATGCAGGTGACCCATCCGAGGAGCCATCCACGTACGACCCTAATGACCCTAATACCATTCCTATTGAGGCACCAACTGGAAGTGATCCTACTGAGGGACAGAATTCGTACGACCCGAACACTCCTTCCGACCCCTTCCAGCTGCCGAATCCTTACGACCCAATCCAGCAGCAATCTCCGCCACCAACCGACTCTCCTCCCTACAATCCTTTCACAGGTGCCAACGACGGGCCTTATGTCCTCCAGAAGCTCCCGATTGGTCCTTCCGGCTACGATGGCGATGACAACTCTGTGTATGACGGCGAGGGTTTCAGCAGCGGTAGTGGGGGACACGGAGGTTCTCATGGCAGTGGCGGTCCTCACCGCGGCCAAGAATCTGACCCTTCCGCATCTTACGGTACCGAAGACACCACCGAGTACGATGGTCAAGACTACGGTAGCGATTCTCACAGTTCAAGCAAGGGCTCTGGCAAGAAGCCGAAAAAGGGCAATGGCCCACCTGCTTCTGGCTCTGAGTCTGACTCTGAAGAGGAGTGCCCAGAGTGGTGCCTTGAAGATGATAGCTCCAGCTCTCCCGAAGCCTCTTCCGGCGCGTCTGCCGGTAATTGGGCCTCCAGCACCGTGTCTGCCGAATACTCCAAGGAGACCGGTGGGAAGAAGAAACACAAGAAGAAGAAGAGCAAGAAGGCGAAGAAGCCTAAGAAGTCCCATCGTATCGCTGTCAGCGTTGACGACAATGTTGTCTACACAAACGAGTACAAGCGCGAGGTTGCTGATGATGCGCCATCGTCTGGCGGCGGTTTCTCAGGGTTCGTGTGGCCATCCAAAAAGACAGATGCCACGGCCGCAAGTGCTGACAACTCTGACAGCTCTGCATCCAAATCTTCAGATGCCCCCGCTGCATCGGCCTCTTCCTCCGAGAACTTTGACAAGGAGATCTCTGACCAGTTGCAGAAGGGCTCAAATGGTCAACGCGTCCAACCTGATCTTCAGGGTGCCGACAGCAGCTCCAAAGTGGGTTCTGACAGCGGTGACGGCGTTTCTGGTAGCACTCTCCCGGACTGGCTGAGCGACCTGCAGAAGCCCAAGGAATCCGGTGCGTCCAAGAGCAGCGGCAAGAAGGAATCCAGCGGCAAGCCAACCGGCAGCTCCGGCGGCAGCGAGAACGACGCACCCAGGGAAACCTCGAAGTCTTCCAAGAAGAAGAAGGCTAAGGGCAAGTGCCCCAAGAGCTGCAAAAACAAGAAGCCCAGCGCAAGCGGCGGCTTTGGCGGCAAGCCCAGCGAGACTGGATTCGGCGGTAAGCCCAGCGAGACTGGATCCGGCGGTAAGCCCAGCGAGACTGGATTCGGTGGCAAGCCCAGTGAGAGTGGATTCGGAGGCAAGCCCAGCGATACAGAAGCCGGTGGCAAACCCACCGAGGCTCCTTCTAGCGAAGGCGAGAAGCCCACCAACGGCGCACCGGAAGAGACACTCGTCGCCACCACCAACCCCGATTTTGCGAAACCCACCACCTTGCTCACCCTCACCTCCCCCAAGCCTGACGAACCTACCGAAGCCCCAGTGCTCCCGCCCGCGGACGCCGCACCCACCGAGAAGGCCGGCTTCCCGGCCGGCGACGTGTCCTCCGGCGACACCTTCACGGGCTCCACACTCGCAGGCGTCTGCCCCAAGCAGTGCAATCCCTTCAATCCCACCGAGAATCTCTGCGACCACGATTCCACGGGCTGCACCACGGCGGGCGGTAGCAAGTACTACTGCGCATGTCGGGCGGGCTTCAAGCTGAGTGACGGCGCGAACAAGGATTTCAGCAAGCAGTTTAAGGTTCCCGGACAGCCGTATGTGTATGTCTGGCCCGGTGCGAAGTGTGATAAGCCGTGTGAGAGTGGACTGTGTGATGAGGTGCTTGTAAGGGATCAGTGTGTTTAGGAGGTGATTACTTTGGGAGAAGGAAAGGGCTGTGGGGGAGAGAAAGTGGGTAGAGAAGTATGCATGAATGAATGGATTGGATGGGTGGCTGTTTGTATGTTTTGTGAACCGGTGTGTGGTGTGTTGTAATAGAGCGCAAGGGAAGGATTGTGGGAGATGGAGTGGAGTGGGATGTAATTTTGGATTGTATTCGAATATGAATATTTTTGTTTCGTTTGAGGGTTGTTCTATGCTGTGATTGGGACTATTTATGCGATGTGTAAGTATGAGGCAGGTAGATCTGGCTGATGTGCTTTGTGAGTTGTGTCAGAAGCGGGGCTTGAGACGTGTTGATTTTCAGATGTAGAATGTTTGAAGCGACTTGTGTATATCTTAACGTGATATTTGTTGTTTTGCAAGGACTTTCTATTCTGCTGTGATTGGTGGGCCAGTGACGAGCACGGTGGTGGGTGATATTGGGCGCGCGGTGATGGATACCACTGTTAGATACATAGTGTGAAGACACCAACGAGTGACTATGCTTGTTCGTCCAGGTTATTCTTGGCAGGAGTCTTAGGCACGTGCATGCTCATACGGAACGACTACTGGCCTTGCGACGCCGACACTGGGCGGTCCCAAGAGGTATTACTCTCATTACTCCCCACCCAGCATACCAACGAACTTCAAGTAATACCCATTCCTCCCAGCGAGCGCTGATACTGTGAGAGACTCGCGGAAGCCCTTGCGGCATTGATACAAAGCAGCCCAAGGCCATCGTGCCGCGCGCGGGGCTCGGTCTCCGCGGTGAACGTCCGCTGCGTTCCCACCGTTACGCTATGATGTTACTCGCCCGAATGCTCATTAGCCCGCTCAGCAGAGGAAATACACTCTGCAGATACCCCATACGCACGATTCGGTCCATCAGTCGGGTCCACGGCTTGATTTGGCCAGCTCGAGCTCCGTACGTGGTATATCCGTCGTCCGGTCGATCATGGTTAGCTTCGTGATAGATTCTCTTTCATGATAGAAGAAAGCCGAAGTAGTGTGCGGTAGACGGCGCATCGTGTCTCCGGGGAAGAAGTTCGAGGAAAGGCTTCACCTCAGGCGAATTGAGCTCGGCGCTGGGTGGGTGCTCTGGGGCTCCTTTGCTCAGAACCAACTCGAGGATAGGGACTGGTACAGGCTATCCAACCCACGCAAGGCGCCTTTCCTTCAACGCCGGGTGCGTTGTTGCTCGTCATCGCGCTTCGAGGGACAGTAGATGTGATGATGGCTGGTTAACGTTTTGGTTGACCTGTCTATGTTGGTCTCCAGTCGGTCAAGAATCGGGTGGAGGGTGCTAGGATTCTGTTGTTGGGATGGTTTTAGCTTTTTTCTTATGAAGTGGGTATGGACGGGCGAGGTGCACGAGGTGGGTTGTTTTGTGCAAGAGGGAATAGAGTGAAGTAGATTACGGTAAGCAGAGGGCGCGACTGGGAGGGCCTTGATTAAGGTTTTGCGGCAGTGGAGTGAGTCGAAGAGGGGAAAGAAATCACGCTTAGGGCGCGTCCTGCACCCGCGGGTAACCGCTACGGCTCGAGCTTGGAGGTATGATGGGACAGGAGTGAAATTATACATAAGAGATATGGGTACTGTCACGGCGTAGATGGAAGGCTTATACTTCGATTGGACAAAAATGCAATCAAGTCATTTCCTGGAAGTGAGGGACATCAACGACCAGTCAAGAGCTTGCTTTTGGTCAAGGTGTCCTACAGTCGGAATTGAGGGTTGCAGTCAATAGTGATTCTCGCGAAGACGCACCGTCCACACCTCGACATGTTTGTGATATTCGACAAAACCTTCGCACTATGAACTATTTCCTCTGTGCGAGCTCGCTGTTCAAAAGAAACATGAATGCTAGTTCGAAGACTGGCTACTATGAAACGAGAAACATGGGACGATTCAGTGCCGCTATTCATTTGACTAATAGACCATGATCTAGCATGTACCATTTCCAGTACGCTGGGAGAGTGTAACAACTAGTCTTTGAAATATTAATTACCAATAGCTACATGCCGCTTTCCATGGTTTGTAATTTCATGATGACATCGTAGACGCTTTGATTGCCATTATTATAGCCTTAGTCATAGTTTAAGATAAGTCCCATGATTGAATGTAGCGGGCACGGGCTTCATAAGTCAGGCGTCAAGCTGGGCGGCTGCGAGAGCTTGTTGGAAGGGCCGGTGGTGCCCTGAAGCGCGTTGCAGAATAGTAGAACCGCTCAATTTGGCGCGCCGGAAATGAAGCACAGTTGGTGAACGATCAACCCTATAAAATCTCCCACCAAGCTCAATCACGAGGATACTCACCCGAGATTTCCGTATATTCAAAGATGCCATACAATCTTACTAGGCGGAATATCGTCTTCCCACTCCTCCACCAAAACGCTTCCCCCTTCGCTCAGAGATAACGCTGTTAGTGTCTAGTGTATCACGCCAACTTCACTTTAAGCAGGTGGTTGATATTGCAGCAACGTTGGCGGACGTTGGGCATCCTATGACTCAGATGACTCGCAAGTTATTTGAAGAAGCTATTACCAAGGTGCAACAAAATATCGAGTTGATTCCTTTCAAAGGCATAGATGATAAGTTGACGGAGGAAGACTTAGCGCATTGGCAGTCCCTCTTGTAAGACGTGGGAACAGAGACATGGGTCACCAAAAAATAAAAATAAAAATAAAAACATAGATCGTCGGAGGCGCGCAAGATGCTCATAATACATACCAAACCTACTCTGAAGATTTCTGAAAGAAATAGGGTAATGTAAACCCAGTTTTCTCGACCTATAATCAAATATTTGCGGACATTAGACCTTTCTGCTAGGAGGCCAGGATTCAAACCCGAAACTAGCATCGGCATCAATCGGTATGCAGCCGCTTATGGTATATTCGAACAATACATATCCGTTACGCGGCCGCAAGGAACTCCACCAGGGACCAGATGCGAGAGAGGTCCACAAAAAAGCCTACGATAGCCATAGCGACCCGTACGAATGGGAGGCCATCGAGGCGTGGTGGGCGAACCTGAAGGAGATGGGGTCCACCCAAGACGAATTCCCACGGATTCTGGAGGGCATTCAATTGCAATCCGGATCTTCTCGTCACTATGGGTATCCCAGAGTTTGAGTTCCCACGCACTGATCTGGACCTTAATTCACGGTACTTTGGCGCTTTGAAGAAGCCGCAGAAGAAGTCGGGCGTTAGTATTGACCTAAACAGCTGGTAAGGAGGCTCGCAAATGGCAAAGGCGGCGGGCAAGAAAAGTCGTTGTTGCTAGCCAAGGCACTATGGAAACCAATCCGAACGACCTGTTCTTGCAAGATTGGAGGCGCTGAAAGATCGTAATGACATGCTAATTCCTGTTTCCATTCTACGTATCGGAGCCTGAGGATGTTCTAGTTCTGGTAGTGGCCGACATAGCCGACGTTCCGCGCGTAGCGAACTACATTCCTCATGAGGGCCTTATCCCTTTCGCAGGTGTGCACGGACCGAATGAAAAACATATGCTGATCTGTGGATCTCATGATGAATTACGAAGTTTATGGAGCCGTGCACAAATCTCTCATGTCTGGCATCCCAATAGTGATACCCAGTGTAGGCCAAGACAAGGCTGCTGTTGGGGCCATCACCGATTCCATTTCACTTTTGTTGAGATCAACCTCAAGGTCCAACAGCCCGGTGCCAAGAAGAAACAAGATTGTTGAAAATCCAAGTTATGGAGTTAAAGCGAAGGAACTAAGCAAGGCTTCTGATAGATACGGCATGCAGAAAGTCCTGGACGACGTAGCACAATATGCTGTGAAGGATTAGCAGAAACAGCGCAAGGGTGCCACGAAGGAGTCATGATGGGAATAAAGTAGGCGCGAGTCTTTGGTCCCAGCACGTTACGAATGGTTCCTTGACTGGAGGCTCGTGAGAAATATGGACCACGCAACTGGGGGAACCGCGAGGTCGAAGGCGCCAAGTTTTTGGAATGTACGGAGTAGGGCATCGCATATTTGGCGCGGTTGAAACCATCTGCGTTCCACCCATTTCTGTGGCAGATTAAGAAAGAAAATCTACATGCTTCCAGTGGGCACTAACTACTTGACATAGAACATGAGTCAATACCCGAGCTGTGCAGCGCGCTGCTTGCCTAAGATATCCTCGAGACTGACCAGCTTGAAGCTGGCTTGGTCTGCAGTTTCTCTTCCAGCGAGCTCGTTGGCGTCATCGTGTGTGACAAACAGTCCTTTCGGAAAGTCACTGTTCAAGCGGTTTCCAACAGCAGCGATTCCATCTGTGTTGGAAACATGGTCGATACCCGCCTCTTTGTTGTCTACGATGGTGAATGTCATCACATAAGCATGAGGTGGCGCTCTCTCATATACCAAATACGCGCTGCGGCCTTGGCTGGAGACGAACAGATAGCCATCCGAAGAGTTCTTCGCCGGGACCAATGTAACACCCTCCACGTCTGCATAAAGTGTCCCATCACCAACTCTGGCGATCTGGATACCGGTAGATGAGCCATTAGGTTCAGCATCATATCGCCAGAGACCTTCTGGCTCTTCTCCGAGGAACAGATAGCCTTGCTCTTCGTCGCATACGCAGCCTTCCACCTGACCTCCGGAGCCTCCAACGAACTTGCGCACAAGATTTGTCTCTAGAGTGCCGTTCGCGGTCGAGCGTAACTCGTACTGGAGGTACTCAGCATCCTTATTATTCACGAAAAGGTACTGGCGGCCCGAAGTTGGAGAGCGATATGTGCAGGAGCCATAGACTTCGTAGTCTTCTGGCGTCGGCTGAATTCCGCCGTCAACTGACTCGAGAAAGCCCGTCGAGTTGATCTTCAGGAGACTAGAAGTATAATTAGTTCTGTTCAACTGCCCTGAGGTGTCATACATACCAGAGGGTGTTATCTCCACGGCAAGCGGCAAATGTCAGATCAGTAACTTGAGCACCCACTGTGAAGTTGTAGATCACGTCCACGTTGTTCGGCTCTTCGCCTGGCACGTGTTGCAGAAGCTTTCCATTGAGGTTGAAAACAGCAAAACCAGCACCCTCATCACTCTTGGTAGTTGTGACTATGCGGCTTTGGTCAGGGCGTGTAGGATGGATCCAGATAGCGGGATCGTCCCCATCGCCACCATTGGCATCTGTCTCGTACTTGGCTTTCACAGCGACAAATGAACAGTCCGGACCAGACCTTCCAGGTGCACATTTGCAAATGTTTGGGCCTATGCAGGAGCCGTGCCCGGAACAAGAGTTTTGACATGTGATCTTCGAACAGTCACCACCACCAAAGCCCGGGAAGCATTGACATATCCCATGTTGGTTATATCCGTTGTTGGAGCACCTCTTAGAGATCGGCTGCGTACACTTCCGACATGTCCTCTCATTGGGATCAAACTTAGTATTAGGGCGAATCTCTGAGGCTCCAAGAATCGCTTGTAGTGAGCCGATAGCAACACCTGTATCCTCTTCGCCTTCAAAGGCGAAAGCGAAGAGCCCTGAAGGGTGGCGTTTTGAAGTAGACTGGAGGATTGATAGGCCGCCTTCGACCGAAAGGTCAGGGATTCCAGTGAGCAGGGCTGAATTCTTCTGGTTCAGGTTGCGGTCATATATGTGGAGACTCTCCGAATCAACAACGAGTAAGAAGTCTTCGGAATCGGCGTGGTACGCCGCCAGGCCAAGGACGGGTACCTCTTTGGTGAGTATCTTGATTTCAGGGGCCTGGAAGGACTCGGATGCTGTAAATGAGTACAATGGCTGATCTTCGGCGGAGAAAAAGACGGTGCCATCCCGAAAGACAGCACAAGACTCGCCCTCAATCGGGGTGGGGAACGTTTGTACCTTATGGTGGTGAGCGAGAATCTAACAGTCAGGCAAGATCACATACCGCAAGAATCTCGACTCGCTTACTTTGATTCCTCACAAGCAGCTGGACAACTATTCTCTTTCCGAAAAGTAAAAGGTACGAGTTACCACTGGATGCACTTTGCCAACCGCAAAGCGTCGACCAGTCGCCTAGGATGGGTTTCCTTGCGTTTTTGATCTCTTTCAAGCCGTTCGCCTCAAAGGCTCGCATATTGGAGTCAGTGGCAGCGATCGTGACTACGATGTCCCGGCCTCCAATGTTGTATACAGGGATGGCAACTTTGGAGCGACCTGTTCTGAGATGTGCTACCTCAGCCCATTGAGGGTTTTGCTTCCCGTCAAAGACACGAAACCCGCCTCCGGCCGCACTTCCATCGTTGGCAAGAAGGAGAGGCGAGGAAGAGTAATAGAATGCGGTGTTATCAGCTTCAAAGCCAACGGCCGCTGGAGTCAACGTGATATTGGCGTTCTGAGCCAAAGATTGGAAGATAAGTGAAGCAAAGGCCAAAAAACATGCACGACGACCCATGACGAAGCTGCGACGTGAGTTGGAGATTCCGACAAACTGAATTTCTGGCGCGCAACCTGCTGTACGATCCTACTACAAATGGTTGGGCGTAAAAACCGTGGTCACTTCCTCAATACGGCCGATGGCGCTTGGCAGAGCTTGATTGAACGCACGCGACTGCTATACAGAGCCTCACTCGAGCACTTGCTATTCTGGCGCTCAAGCGAAGTCTTGGAGCATCGCAACAACTGCTTGGCGCCTTCCTTGTTGAGCTTAAAAGCCATTTAAGGTCGACAAATCATACATGGCAGAAGTTAAACGTGGGTGATGCACTACATCGACATCTACAGAATCGCAAAAAGAGAAGAGGGCATGGATCGGAAATGAATGTTGATGTGCTGATGCACTTTGGCAGACGCGTAGGACCGTGCCAGGGCGGTTATGGGCTTTTCGGTTAGTGTGAACGATGACGTCACGCGATACTTTAAAACGCGCGATCTAATCCGTCTACCACCATCGGCAATCTTGCCATTACATCTCCCAGCCCCGTGGGTTTATCTGTGAAAGAATATAACTTCTCCTTCCTCTGGTAGCTTCCGCTCGATCAGCACAACGGCCCCACTTGTGCAACCTCACGTTCGATGTATGGGTCATGGTGCGCGAACAATCCAGTGAACAAGTTACTAGCGGGATCTCTTCGTTACTACCTGGGGTGCTTCAGCCAGAACAGAACTTCGCAAGGTATCAAGCATTGTTCACAGTTTTTTCCGCTACGCCGTTTGGTATAGATGAAGCCTTGAATCCACCGGAAACGCGACTATGCAAAGACATATCGCAGTCATGAACAACTACTACGTATAATTATCTTAAACTTGAATCTATAGCTGACATGTAACGGCATATTGCGGAGATGCTGGCGCATATCAAGACCAACCTGCCTCCCTTGATCCATCAGACCGATGTCGCTAGGTCAGCTACCTTGAACAACTGCTATCTGGCCTAGTCGACAGTAAAATAGGTGGAGACAAGTTGCGATATGATAACTTTTCAAACAGTTTCACAGAGAATCAAATTGCGGGACATATACCATGGTGGGGCATCGCACAGCCGCGGCGACTGACTCTGTACTGGTTGCTTTGTCTTCCTTTCAACAAGCAGATACGGCTAGGAACTTGCGCAGACCACTGTCATCGACGCGGCTCCGAGCGTGCTGTCATAGTATCTCTCATCCAAGCTCTGTCACTGATAGCTGCTTGGCCTTTGTGGACACCCTTCACCGGATGAGATCTCTGGACCTAAGATGCGCTAATACTCTGCGATTTCCGTTCGTCCGTATGCATTAGAGGAAGCTGGACAGTCAGCTCGCTGACACCCGGTGTCCGAGACCCACGCAGGTAATCTTGCCACATACATAAAGTGCATAGAGTCACGCGCTGCGCAAGTCATCTCCTTTTCGCCGCCTCCTGACCCGACAGATATATGGTCTATCAGCATTCGGGCTTGGAAACACCGACGTAGGCAGTCATGACCCAACCAAGTGTCGAAAATCAAGGATGGTGCTGTGTCCGAGTGGGTAGGGCTTTGTCCGAGTGGATAGGGCTTTGTCCGAGTGGATAGGGCTTTGTACATGTCCGGTTTATGCATGGCCTTGCCCTCGGCAATTAGCGACCGAGAAGAGTCGGGTCTCCACGTTGTCAGAAAATTAAAAGTCGTCTGGTTCACACGTGGCTCTGCGAGTTGTCGATTGATCCTGGCGTCACACTCATCAAGGCAAGAAAATTCGTACAAGGTGTTATCAAAGCAGGACCAAGCTTCCTCCGCACCACGTTTCCCAGCGGCGAAGAGATCGTGTCCGCATCGTCTATCGTGTGGATGGCCCGTTATCTATGTGTCCTGTAATGGCCCCACAATGACCGTTCCTGATGCGAAAAGCTCGCGTGGGTGGTCAAGTAATCCCAACAACGAGACCAGAACGACACTCGCTGCATGGACAATGAAGTATGATATACAAGGCAACGAGTTGTAATGTTTCTGTTCGTACGTCCAGGATTTCCATAGAATCGTTCAGTCAGTGTTCTTGGCTGTGGACATGCTGTCAGTCCGTCAAGTATCTATATCAGCTTGCTGTGCATGACCATGTTGCGAACATTGTAAACGTCTACTGCCTCTAGGCGCTGTGTGGCACTCTCATGCGTTCCACCGCTGTGCTCTATTCTTTTCAGGAAGCAGCAGTGAAGATGGACGCTGTGAGTGCAAAGTCTGTCTCCCCCACTTGGGCAATCGTGCATCTGCACGGCCGAACGGGGCGGTAAGAAAGTTTACACCTCAGCTCCCTCTTTCCTGGTTGTTTGGATACTCGTAAATTGGATTCGGCTGTTGCCTTCCAATCATGGTCTCGGCGCGTAAATTCCAGAACACGAGGATGTTTCGGCACATATACTGACAAGGGCCCCACGATATTACCCCGTAGCACAGACACATGTTCGTGGAATTACCCCACAAATCCTTCATATAATGTAGCCACTGCGAAGCCGGATAAGTCCGCAAGTCTTGGACTTGCTAACATGGACGCCGTTGATTGGCCGCTCATCAATACCCTTTGTAGTCCGTGACGATCTTGACTGCAAGTCACAGACCAACAGGATTCGGCATTCAGACTTGTTGGCAAGGTGTAGTGGCCCGTCAGCGACCTGTTCTGGGCCCACATCCCACGTCTTGTTTCGTTTATGAGCTGCGCGGAGCCGCTTTGTATCTCTTGCCAGTCCGCTCACACCACTCATTCCCATACCTTTCGCATACGTTCACTCACGATGCTTTGGACCTCACTGCTCGCCTTCGCGGCGCTCGCCGATGCTGCTCCCAGCTGGTTGTCCAAGCGCCAGGGTGGAACTACCATGTTGAGATTCGGATGTGCTCAAGTGACCATCGATCGACTTGACCCTCTCGTCAACCCTGGCCAGATCCCTTCGACCCATCAACATCAGATTGTTGGTGGTAATGGCTTCAACGCATCCATGACCACGGGAGACGTCTCAAAAACAGCATCATGCACAACCTGTGCCTTCTCTAAGGATTTGTCAAACTACTGGACGGCGAATATGTACTTCAAAGCCAAGAACGGCACCTACAAGCGTGTGAGGCAACTAGGAGCTGCGTACGTTGCCTCAAGCAGTCGAAAGAGTGTCACGTGCTTCTATAGGCTATTGACCCTCATTCGAATGTATTAAAGATTGCCAAAAGCTAACAGAACTCTAGACGCCAATTTAACGACGACTTCAGCACGAAGATTGATGGCGGCGTTTTAGTGTACTATGTCTCCGCACAGCCAGGCAAGATCACTGCCTTCAAGCCGGGGTTCCGTATGCTCGTCGGAGATCCACTCAACCGCAAGAAGGACACCAAGATGAAGATGCAGAACTGCTTCCGATGCTACACCGGACCTAACTTTGGTGGTGACAATGCCGCTCCCTGTGCCGACGGCAAGCTTGACACCCAGGAGCTGCCTACCGCACCATGCAAGGGCGGAATCCGCAGTAACATCCTCTTCCCTACGTAAGCAGCGCTAGAGTCGAATTTTTAGAAAACTGCTAACATCCACACCAGTTGCTGGGACGGCAAGAACCTCGATTCTCCAGGTAAGTAAACATCTCTGAACGAGTGATGGTCCGCTAACCATCCCTCAGACCACAAGGCCCACGTCGCCTACCCAACCACCGGCCCCGCCAACTTCCTCAGCCTCGGCGGCAGCTGCCCCTCCACTCACCCGGTCCGCATCCCTCAGCTCATGTACGAAGTCGTCTGGGACACGACCCCCTTCAACGACAAGAGCCTCTGGCCTACCGATGGGTCCCAGCCCTTCTACCTCAGCTACGGCGACAACACCGGCCTCGGACAGCACGGCGACTACGTTTTTGGCTGGCAAGATGATGAGCTCCAGAAGGGCATGGATGCGACAAACTGTATGAGGCTCCCAGGTACAAAGTAGCTATGACTTGAACATGGCCAACTTGTACCCAAATGCACTTTTGTGACTCAGCTGACTTGAGTATAGGCATGGGTGCAAAGTGCAAAGACCTCAAGAACCAGGCGATTGATTCTGCTAAGCAGTGCAAAGTTTCCTCGAAAGTCAATGAGGACCATGACGCCTGTGAGTTTTCTACCGTGTGTTGGATATTATTGAAAGTTACTAATCGAGTCCAGGGCTCACCGAGCTCCCCGGTATGGAGGGTATGCCGATGTAAGTCACTATTGCTGAACATTCAGCGGTCGTCGGGAGGTCTGCTTTTTAGGCGTGCACAGTCCAAGATTTGTTGCCGTTGTTGATAGGGTGTACAATTTGACTAGTTTGTATTTAGACAGTTACTTGTTCACTTACTTTGCCACATAATTCCTGCGGTCCGGTGGTATACTTGCGATGTGGTCATCCGTCTCTGTCCACGTGATCTCATTTGGATACGGCAAATTTTAGTTCAGTGAGCATTGATTGACCATATTTGGCGTTCCATCACATTCATAAGGTGCGAAATTGCAGCTGGTGCTGGTGATATGCATAAGTTGGCTATGTAGAATGCCATGATCACTTCAAGAACGAACGGATTACTCGAGCCTTCAATCACATCATGACAGAATGATAGCACAAAATCATGGAAATAGGAAGCTGCTTAGGTATCCTGGTCAATTTGGGACGTAATATGAACGTTCGGGTATCTATCTTCAGACAGTTCTGGAAATTGAAGGCTCCAAGTCCACTCCGAACGACTTCAGGCGAGAACGAAACTTTCCAGCTTGAGGAAGCCGCATGTGCCACATCAATGACTGCTCAATCGTCAATGACTTTGCGTGCTAGCTCAACAGAGCCCGCTACGACGCGTATTGTGACTTCCTCAGTTTGCGACATTGGCGGTGGCCGACATGGCATCACGAACCTCATTGCGACACTAGACACGGTCTGAGGTCAAGTAAATCAGATCCGGAAATTTTAAGTTACACGATATTCGCTTTACCTGTTGTTCAACCTAGGTACCCATCAGAATCGTTGTTCTGTGTCGATCATGGAGATTGACAGTCACCAACTTGTGCCATCCAGAGACCTCCGACGAAAGACACGGCCCATATGACATGAGAATCTGGATCTTAGCTCTTTAATCAAAGCTAGACGGGCTGGCTGATTTGGTCGCGTTACAACATAATTTTGGCTATAGCTATTAGCGTGAATATCGTCACAATTAAAAAATGGCCAGCTGATACATAATTCATCTGATCTACTACTCATGGTCTGCATCGGGCGATTTTAGTTATTCAATACAAATTCGTCCTCGTCCAGGTAGCTCGGATCAGGGCACTGTCAAAAGGCATATCAAGCAGAGGGCCGTTTCCCAATGTGAACATGGGCATGCCCTTGGGCTTGCGTAAGTAAATAGTCTGTCCGAGTTCGGAGAAGGACATCGTGGGAACCATTGGTAACAACCTAAGAAATTGGGGAATCGATATTGCGATATTCGAGACGTGCTGCTCCATCCTTGACCAGTCAAAGCGGGTTAGCATGATGATACCTTGTATGAAAGGAGCCAGGGACCTTGGTGTGTGGTTAATAACACATGTGAGATCATTCATGATATCACAATATACATTTACTAATACTACTCTGTAACTGGGCTAGGTTCTTACCTTCAAGAATTAAGTCAAATGGTCCTTTCTTCACCAAATGAGGTTTAGTGCGAGCGATGTCGATACTACAAGGGCAACACTCCCTCACGATCGTGATAGATGCCAAACGCATAAGCGATCTTCCTTATCGGGAATTATCGCCTCGTATGTGTTGGCCAACTCAGTCGCCCACTGACTACAGTTCGACCAATACGAACCTAGTAGAAAAGCCAACAACGTAGGCCTAGGCTACTCTAGTCCTCCAGCTGACCAGTGCACAACCTTTTGCGAATCAAATGACCTGTGAGTCTGTCGTGCGGTACGGCGCATGACGAGATTTCAACTCAGCTCCAATCATTACTTAGTCAGATTATCGTTGTGGCGCAATTTTAGGCGCAAGGCGTTCCGATCTTCCAATACCAAATCTTACGAACATGTACGAAGAGAAATGGATTTATATTGCGCTGATGCAAGAAGTAGGTTCGAGAATAGAGGTCAAACTATAATCAAATATGAACATATACTATCTCTTGGCTTTTGTACTGCCTTCACTTGCGACGAACTGGTGCCCGGGACATGGACCGTCTACCACTAGCCGCTGCAACAACAACACATTCTCGGGAATGGAAACGTTACTAAAAGGGGCTTTCATCGAGACAATCAGCGAAATCAGAGATGGTGATTGCTTTGGGGAAGATACCTCCTCGAACATTTTCTATGGTGTACTTTCCGATACGAGCGTTTGCCAAAATGCACAGGACAATCCGTCATGTAACTATGCGACCCATCTTCCCCTATCATGCGCTCTCATTGTGAATATGGGCACCTATCGATTTGGACTTATCATGCCGACGACCTGGAATGGGTCTTTGTTGACAGTTGGAAGTTATTCCTATGGAGGGGGGATAAACTGGAAGGATATGTGGACGGGTCCGAAGTACTACAACTTGGCGACTTTATCAACTGATACGGGCCACAACTCCACGCAGGCTGACATGAGCTGGGCGAAAAATAACGAGGTGGCACAAAACGACTGGGGTTATATCTCGATAGATGGTTCAACACGAGCAGCGAAGACTCTTCTGGGTGTGTATTACGGCGAAGGTTCGCTCAAGCACTCCTACTTCAGCGGATGTTCTACGGGTGGTCGACAAGGGTTAAAGCAGCTCGAATTAGACCAAAGCCTGTTCGATGGGTTGCTGATCGGTGCGCCGGCCTGGAATCAGACGCACATGTTACCGTGGATCACGAAACTTGCTACAATCAATCCGCCCGGCGCTGCATCCTCGGTTTTCAACAACGGCACCGACGTCGTCCTTATTTCCAGGCAAGTCCGAGAGGTATGCGATATCCTCGATGGGGTCAGGGATTCTATCGTCAGCCGACCAGACCTGTGTAACATTACAAGGGTGGCGCAGAACAATTTGACTTGCGGGGCTGTGGGCGCTCCTTCGGACGGATGCCTCAGACCGGCACAGATCGACACTTTGATCCAGCTCTACCAGAATTACACAATCTCCAATAGCACTGGAAGATTTTTGGGGTTTCCTGCACCTGAGTTGGGGTCGGATGCTGATTACCAGACCTATCTTGGTCCCTTTGTCACCGTGGCACCGGATGGCTTTGATTGGCAGTGGGAGGTCGACTTCCTGGGCTACCCACGAGGCTTTACATTTTCTGACCACATCATTGAAGATGCAGAGAAGGCTGATCCAGGGCGTGCAACGGCAAAACCGAAATCAACCGATTGGAACGCCTTCAATCAGCGTGGTGGGAAAGTGATCATGTACCACGGTCTGGCGGATGGACTGATACCAACCAAGAGCACGACACAGTATTGGGAAGATGTTAACGCTGCTAGCTCGGGAGCGACTGCAAACTTTGCAAGATATTATCAGATCCCAGGAATGCACCACTGCGGTAGATCGGACTATGACGACATCGGGTACTTCGCACCATGGTATATTGGCGGTATAGGCCAACAGTCCCTAGCTACCATCCCGCAGACCGAATCTGTTCTGAGAAACAGTGAATTCGACATTTTAACGTCTTTGATGAATTGGGTAGAGGAGAACAGCGCCCCAACTTCTATTGTCGCGACAACTTGGCAGGGCACAACGACGACTGTTCGCCGCCAGCGCCCCGTCTGCCCATACCCTCAACAAGCTGTGAACACTAATTCGAACAACATCGACAAACCAAGTAGCTGGGAGTGTCATTAGAGATGGCTCATGATCGACTGAGAAAGAAGTCCAGCCAGTGTGGTTTTTGGAACCCATTTTTGTTATGCGCTGATTCACTTACATGTATATCTTCACCCCTTTCTAACCTAACTTGATGGCCAGATCCATCAACCTGGATTTTACGATTTCAAAATAGGTGTAAAAGTTCGCTGGAATTCGTGCCTTGCAGCTATCGGCAATTATTGGAACATACGCCTGGAACATTCGGCGAATCAGCCTAAACCACTTCTAGCCACTTAACTTGAAAATACATTTCATCTCATTTAATGCCACAATATCGAGCGAAATAGATCATGAGTTTATACGCGCTAGAGAACCCAGTGATCTCAACAAAAAGCTGTGTTTCTACAGCCTTTCTCTTTCTCTTAATCTACACATTCCATTAGCATACTCGCCACAGAAATCTCTACTTGAACGAAATTCATAAATTTTGAAGAAGGAATACGCAAAAATATCATGTCCAAAACAAACCTTCCCTCCACGCTCGCCATCCTATCAACGCTGCTCCCCCTTACATCCACCGCCCTTCCAACCCCCACCATCGCTATCCCGTCAACCCTTACCTCCTTCCCTACAACCATTACAAAAACAAAGTGGACAACATACTCCACTAAGACGGAATATCCGAACCCGGGTCTTCCCTTGTTCTCGCAAGAGGAGTGGGTAGATACGACGATAGCCGCCGTGTACGAGCCGTGGCTGAGTGCGCCGACCTCATTTCCATACACGCTGGTCCGGATCAGCGAGACGACGGCAATGAACGAGCTGAGGGTGACGACGGAATGGCATCGCCCGGCGACGACGCTTAGTTTGCTGACGAATTCATGGACGGTGAAGGAGACGCTTGTCATTGGGGGTTGAGGAGCGGGGATGATGGACGGTTTGAAGTGCTCGGTTCATCAGGTATCGGAGTAGGAAGACTTTTCCTGCCGTAGGGAGGGCTCATGGTGACATGCAGGCATGCACGATGCTCTGCAGAGGGGAAGAAAATGCAATGGAAAAGCTTCGTCCAAAGGAAACTCAAGGATGAGATTGTTCATATAATTTCCTGTTGTCTCCAAGATGCACTAGGGACCGCGTTTTCATTCTATAAGCATATTCCTTTTAGTCTGTAGCGTACCGATTTTCTTGTCGTCCTCGTCGTCATCGTCGCTATCGTCCTCCTCGTCTTTGTCTCTGTCCCCAGGCCAGCCTCACTTGTTCTTGTTGTCCTCATCGTTGTTCTCGTCGTAGAACTAGATTTCTAGCTGCGTAATGTTAAGGGCAGTCGGCATCTCTAGCGTGTGCATGCGTAAGGCTTCCATGTCCCTAATCGCGGCCTAGTGAGAGAACAACGGGAAGCACACAAGGACTTATAGAGGCCTACATATACGTAGTCCTTCCCTGCCTTGCTCGGCCCATTTATCAGCCGCCTCAACGGGCTATTCAGATGTACAGCGGTGGATGCTTGACCGCATCTCCTCATGCATTTGCTTGCACGAGAGCATGAGGCCTCGAAATGTTGATGGATGGTCACAAATGGGCGAAAGATAGTCATGACCCCGCTCGCGTCGTTCCGTGGGGAGTTTTCAGATCGGATAGATGTCTGCTGCTCGTGGACTCGAAGAGTTTGCGTCCGTCTTGGAAGCGGGAGGGCTTGCCATAGTACCATGAAGAGGAGTTGCAGTGATTCGTTCCCTCGGGACGGGCCGCCATAGGCATGTAACTGGTTGAGTATCACACGATCGGACGGAGATTTGTAACAAAAGTGATCTGGCTCGAATAGATTGCGGTCAAAGAGTAAGAGAATTCGAAAGGCCGCAGTACTTCTTTCATCTACAGCTCCAAAACCCGCGCTAAATCTATGTATGCCCAGGGGTAGTCCCAGCGCATCTGCGTCTACGGAGGGGCAGCAGGAACAACCAGTGACCGCTCTAGATCGCAAGAACCAGCGGCGAATTCACTGCTCAATACCGCTCGCACTTACATATACGAGTGCAAGGCGCGTCAATCTTTAGTTACATGTTTTACACTATACCTTTGTCTCGCATACACATAAACACTATTAAAGGCATAGCCTAACTAGACTTCCTATTATTAAGCTTAGGGTGACTTGAGGTACTATACGCATATGTAATCACGACCTCCTTCTGTATCGCCGAGTGTTCTTGGTCCAGCAAGACACTTGCCTCTCAAAGCATATGCGTGAAGGCAGTCCTGTAAAATCTCGCTGATCGTAGATTACTTATGGCCCCACTGTGACTAGACATCCGGATTGAGCATCCGTTTGTGGTTCATGCCGACAGACCATAACTGATCAAATATGCGTTGTACCTGACCAAGAATTCGCTGGTTGTTGAGGCATCGGAAAGGGTTCTACACCCTGGCTCTCGAGGTCGAGCGCCATTGACTGGTATCTCTTGCTTAAGGCACCTCTTGCACACTCCCACAGAAGTCGATCCCAAACGCCATGCAAATGCATCGAAACATAACATCATGACGCTCTCGACTCTCGTATCTAATTGCTCCGTTCAGAAACGCTCTATCCTCCTCTCCTGGAACCTTACAGCCCAAGACTCTTCCTCACGTTATCCCTAACAATCCTCTCATACTCGACACGCTTCTCCCTCCACATTCGCGCCGCGTCCACGTTCGCTGGCGACTCGTCGTTCGGCTCCGCCAGCATGCTCATCACACTGATGAGGATTTTCTCCACGCTCTGTATCGGCGACCACCGTTCGGACGCCTGCTCGTAGTGGTGCGGGTCGTCGCCAGGTGGGTGCAGGATCGAGATGCAGACCTCGCCGTTGGGATACACTGTCTACCGTCAGTATAACTCTCGCAGAACTCCCTTACCGATGTTATCCCCTCCCTACACCTTGAATATGCCCCTCCATCTCCGAGACTCCGGATGCTACGTACCGTTCGGATGCCACATCTCGACCAGAAACTTCATTTTCGGCGGCGCAAGCGGGTAGTCCTTCGGGAACTTCAATTCCGCAGGGAATACGCCGCCCTCAAACGGCGTATCCTCCGGCCCCTGTATGAGTGCCTCCCACACGAACATATCGTCCTCCGTCACCGGGCCCGCTGTGATGCCATCCGGTGGGTTAGACGACAGATCCCGGTATTCTTTAAACAGTCGCTTCGAGGCTTGAGACGTCATTGTGAGCGGATATGAAGAAACAGTGCGTGCGCAGGTGCGGTTGAGGTGGGGCGTATGAGGAGGGTGGGGTGGCCCAGGGAAATCTTATGTTGCTGGTGACTGCGGCTTCGGAAGTGTAGGTCCGTGTAACGGCTTCAAGAGTAAGAAGAGATCTATCAGAGAGGATATGCGGGTAGGCGAGAGTGTTATGCGGGTTGCTGAGGGACAAGTTGCGGCAGAAGCGGACAAACCGTCAATGCCGCCGTCATAGGGCACGGGCCACATCACCTGTTCACGTGCTTGTGGCATTCACCGGGCCCGTTGCCCTGATCACTGTATTCAATGCAAATGTTACAGGTCATGGTTTCACTTCTTCAAAAGTTATGAGAGGATCGACTTATCGTACAATGAGTAGTACAGATGCTCAAAACCAATCGTCAACGTCGAACCCACCTCCATCTCCACTGCCGCCTTCCCCTCCGTCTCCACCACCCCAAGGATCCTTGTCATTGTTAGCCCATGGATCTTTGCTTTCGCCCCATATATCTCCTCCTTCTTGCCCGAGCTGCTGCTGTTGAGGAGCGTGACCATACGGATCGCTTGCAGCTGCTTCATTTCCACCTTCTGAAGGCTCTCCTCGCCCTGCCGCCCTTTGCATAGCTTCATAGCCAGCCATGGTACCTGCACCAGCAGCCCATCCTTCGGCAGATCCAACACCTCGTGCAGCGGCACCAACTTCGCTGGCGATGCCTGTTTCTTCAGCCGCTCCAATCGCGCCAGCGCCAGCACCCGCTGCACCAGCTTCGCCAGCGCCGGCAGCAGCTCCCCCTGCGGCAGCCCCGCCCGCAGCCTCGCCTCCGCCGCCGAACCAGGGCATCCACATAGGCCACATTCCTCCCATTCCTCCCGATCCACTGTGTCGGCTGAAGTAGTCGAAATCGACACTGACAGCTGTGGCAAGCATGACGGCGCGTTGATCGAGAGTCATACCCGGGCTGTCGTGTGATAGTGACTTCACCTGCTCGACACTCGAAGCCTGCTGTACCTCAGTCTGGAGGCCCGCAGAATCCATCCTGAGCGCGTACGCGCCCGTGTCTGTAAAGATTTCTCTCGCGAAGCCCCCGAAATTCCTGTTTACGCTGCCAATGAGTCGTTGGTCCTCGGACATAAGGTGGAAGTCCCAAGATAAGAACGGTTCGTCAACACGCGCAAACTGGACCATGCCGACCTCTCTGTTGTTGTTGTCATCGGATATTGTAAGAGCTTTGAGATCTGATATGGGAAGGTCGCCCGAGGTGAGTTGGGGAGTGCCGGGGGTAGCGGACGCTATGTTGCGGGCGAGGAATAGGTTGTACTTCCTCCGTAGAAGTCCCCATTCCTGCTCTGCTGCTCCAATGATCCTCATGTTAGAAAGCGGCAGGTTCGAAGCCCCGGGCTCTACAGAGACACTAACGCCAGATGCCAAGGCATCGTACACGCGAATTCGCGAATTGATCCAAGCAAAAGGGCGATGGAACCTGAGTACCTCGACTTCGTTCTTGTCAAAGACATGAGTTGTGAAACTCCGATGTGTCCGGAACGCCTGCCGTGCCACAGCCCTTCCAAGGCCATGATCCAGCTCTGCCAGGTATCCGATATGATTCCCATGCGGGTCCATTATAACGTAGCGATTCGCTTGCTCGAAGCCCATGAGTACGTTCATCATCTCCAGCTGTCTCTGTACGACGATGCTCGAGTTCTCGAGGAGGCGCATGGCGGGATGGTTCTCTTTGATAACGCCATTTGGATCTTCCGGGATGTGGACAGGCGTGAGGAGTGGATTGTTGGCGTCAGAGGTCGTGGCGAGCGCGTTGGAGACAGCCTCGACTTTGGACGGCGACGGACCGTTTGGTGGCGGCGGAAGTCGGTCTGCATCTTGTCCGGGCTGCTGGGAAGCAGCTGAACGATTTACTCTCGAAGAGTTCGGTAGCTTCGAAGAGTTCGCGCGACGGATGGACCCGCGCGGCCCTGGTGGAATTCTACGCGTTGCAAGGCTTCGTACATGTCGCGGTAACGCCAGCGATAAACGTGTTCCGACAGACATGTTTACTATTGTGATAGTGTTCTAAGGTAAGTTAAGGGTGTCAGTTCTAATCAACATTCTGGGGACGATTGCGCTTGGCCTCCTATTGACGTGCAAAGTGCGAAGGAAATGCATGTGTGGTAGAGAAGACGTTGTGCTACAATTTGTTCTCACTGAAGCTTCGGAGCTCTTCGCCGCAACAGCGCATTATTACGTCATCCAGATACCTTAAATGTCACCCCATAAGAAGTTGAAGATAATAATAACTTAGCATTTGATAAATAAAAACAGTCCTCATATAAATCTCTTTTACAAGATCGAGCAGAAAGAAAAGTTGAGTAGCAGAGGTAGTGGTTCTCCGCCAACAAATCAGTATTAGCGGCTTGGCATTCCGCTATTTTTCGAGGCTCCAAATGGCTGACTCTGAGACTGCAGCGACAACCTCCATACGAAGACGTTGAAGCCACTCATACGTGGACAAATATAGGCAAAGAGCAGTAAGTCAAACCGGTGCAGCTCCTTCTCACCCGTGATGACTATTCCAATTCATATTAGACGCAGCTCTGGGCATTCATTTGGCTAGTTACCTGCGCTCTATGCTGTCGCAAACAATAGACTACAACGGTATCTGAAATACATGTTGTCCTTCGCGCAAAATGGCTTCAATGAAATGGGTGGCTAACTCGATTACAGCTTGAAGGATCTTATCAGGAAACTTACCTAGATGGCCGCGACTCAACTTGAGCAAGCGCAACCTGCGCCAGCAATAGGCAATGGGTCGACAGGCAATGGGGCAGCAGGCAAAACAATAGAACAGTGTTCAAACGCCGGATCCAAACGACCGCGGCACAAAAGACCCAATTACAACGAGATCCATGCCAGACCACTTCCTCTTGAGGTCTTTCCTCTTCCAGCGTTCATTCCCCACAACCCTCTCTCAATTGTGCGGATAGCCATCGCCTTGGTCTCTCAATCTATATGGCCACCAAACCATCGGCCTGCTGTATACACGGCCTATTTCTCCTCTGAGACACAATCTATTCACGTGACCGACCCAAAGGCTATTCGCGCTCTATGGGAGCAGGGCTTCTGGGGTTCGGGCTCGCTCAGTCGCAGTGAGCCCCAATGGTCAGCTCAAGAGAAGCGGAAGCGCGGTCTGGACGCGATCACAACGAGTGAGGAAGTGACGCGCAAGAGACGAGAGGAGCGACGACAATTTAAGCTTGAAAGGGCAAAGGCGCAAAGAGAAGCAATTGAGCGACAGCTGCGTGAAGAGGGCAAGCTTGATGCGGATACTAATCTCGAGGAGCTAGTGGAGAACGGAAGTGTGAGCGAGTCACCTCTGGGAACTTTGTACCCGCCTGATGCTGGGGAACCTTTGGGTGTTAGCGCTGCAGCGAGTGGAGCTTCAACCATTGAAGCAGTCAAGCAGACCCTGGCTGAAGAGGAGCCGTCTTTCGACACGGGACTTCCGGACCAGGAACATCTGCAGCTCACGTTCGAAGAAGCCTTCTTCCTCAGCTACGTGCTTGGTGTTCTTGACATCTACCACCGCGAGACGATCCTCAGCTCACCAGACTTTCTTCGCCTCATTTGTGCGCATTCGGACTTCATGTCAAGTGGTGAGCCTGTTTCCACCGCAGCTCTTCTCAATAACCCGGCATCGTACCCCATCGAACCTGATAACAGCTTCATGTTGAAGTATGTCGTCTTCCATCACTTCCGATCGCTTGGCTGGGTTGTCCGACCAGGGATCAAATTCGCGTGCGACTACCTACTTTACCTGCGCGGTCCCGCGTTTACCCACGCTGAGTTCGCCATCATGATCATTCCCGCTTATTCCGATCCATACTGGTCTGCGACGTCGGAGCGAGTTGTGGCATGCAAAAAGAAGGCGCAAAGAGATTGGTGGTGGCTACACCGACTCAACCGGGTGCAGACGCAGGTTCACAAGACGCTGTTGCTGGTTTACGTGGAGGTGCCGCCGCCGTGGGATGTCAGTAATACTAAAAGTGGAGATGTAAACGTGGGAGGTGCTTTGAACAAGTACCGCGTCAGAGAATTTATATGGAGGAGATGGAGCGCCAACCGGAATAGGGTAAGTAAACTACCCGGCAGTGCTACTTTCCTGGCAGGAAAATGATACTTTTCTCGCCAGGCTGAGACATGCGCAAGGCGTCTTACCCTACTATTTGACTCATGCTGACTTCGCACGCGCACCTTAGGACTGAGAAACTACTGGATCATCTTCTGTGGAAATAGAAGGGACTGAACTGCTTCCAGGCAAGGTCGGGACGTTGAGTGAGGACCCCTGTTTCGTGGGGTGCAGCTCGATACAGCCTGCAATGTCAGATTTCGAAAAGTGACCTCGCATATGCCAAGACATCCCAACCAGCCACCCACGATTCGCGGACCAAAGAGTAAGAGCATTTTTGAGATGTAGCTCCAGAAAATCATACACCCAATACCCCACGCTCATGTTTTGCCATATATCAATGCAGTGCAGCTCAAACTTTTCTTTGTTACGGCTGACCCTAAGGCGACAAACAACAGTGTGACCTCGGTTGGCCTTGTGACCATGACCACGCCCCGTAAGCTACAAAAAACACCAAGCTGAACCCCACAACCGACTAGGAAGCGAGAGACGAACGAGAACGGCGCTGTGATACTGTTCATATACTACTTGCCGTCAAATCTCCAACTTCAATACCACACCGATGGCTTTCCAGCCGCGCTACTACACTCAGCCTTCCTTCTTTGAGCATCTCAACTACGATGTGCGCCAAATCATTTATCAATTCATGGAACATCACCTCCCACCCATATCGCAATCCCTCAAATACGCCGGATTTCCCCTCTCTTGCAAACAAGCTTACATTGAGAGCCGCCTACCAGCCATAAAAGGCGTGCGCAGATTCTTGGAAGACTTCCAACGCAATTTCGATAGATACACATCCGAGCCTACCAGAATCATTCCAGACATACCTCTTGACAGCACATTCGCATCTCTTCGACACATTACCCTCCGCATCCCCGCATCTTTGGTCACATCCGCCTTCGACAATCAACTCGACAAAGCCGTGGTCGCCCTTCGCCCTGTCCTCTCAGCTCACTTCCAGAAGGTCACACTCCTTTTCGTTGACCCGCAGAACGAATATCCTGCAAACTTCAAAACTGCGATGCGCGTCTCCTCCGGTTATGCACTCTTCCGTCTATCCCAGATCATCATGGATGAGCGAAAGGTTCAATCAAGCATCAGCGCACTCTCGAAATACGTCTCAGATCTATCGGGATACGAGACGGTGCACCCGACGAGCCATGCGCAGCCATATCCCTCTGACTTCACAGGGACCCTTCTGTACAAGGGGAACGATCTTCCGCATCCCATTAGCACGACAGATATTCAGATTGCGTGGGACTGGAGGAAGGAAAGCCTTATTGGAACGCCGTCTACGCTGCGCGGGTACCATCACGAGTACTCTGCGCAGGCGGAGCGGCATGACGGGTCTACATGGCCGCAGCTGTACGTTGTTGAGAACGACGAGAAGAGCGTGGGGATGCAAGGCATTGTTTGCAGGCAGCGGTGGAACGTGTCCGAGAGCGTGAGGGTGTACTGGCTGCTGCAGGAGCACCGGTATAAGAGCTTGAGGGGGTTCTGTTGGAGTGAGGGTGTGGGTGAAGATGTGCAGCAGGGACTGGGTGGGATGAGTGACGAGGAGTTTCAGGAACGAAACCCGCCGTTGGTTTTGGCTGCGTTGTTTTGATACCGTCTTTCCTAACGTATTTGGAGTGAGGGAGTTTCCCATTGGGTGCGCGGTGTGGATGCGGCGTAGTCGGCGTAGGCTTCGGAACACTTATCGCATATATGCAGGCCGCCGTGCTCGCAGTTCTCATCCTTGATTCCCGAATGTTTGGTTCCGGAGAAGACGGCAGACGTGTGTGGTGGCTAGCAAGAACTCGGCCCGGCTTCATGCTGGAGATGCCTATGCAGTGTGTTGTACCATCGGTCAAACACTGAAGGAAATCCTACGTGCCACATTTCACACGTTCATTGGTCCAGCTTGCAAGCACATAGCAAGTGATTATGGAAATTACCGTGGTCCCAGGAGTATATCGTGCAGCGGAAGACCTTACCATCCTACGAATCGATAGTATGCCTTGAACGGCTGGCTGTGGGTGGTGGTTGTATCGCCATGCACGTACGTCCCTCCCATGTACTTTATACCTTTCTGAACTCGGCGCTCGGAGTGCTTCTACGACCATGCCCTACCGTAAGTCCACGCCGCCCCAATCGTACCTTTGTGCCGTTGTATTGCACACCGCCTAGCCAGCGTCCCGGCCGCAGCTACCCGCGTCTCACAGCTAACGCACAGTTGCACCACATCACTCCGAGCCCTCGCCGGCCGCGCCTATCCTACGCAAACAACTCACACCACGCACCATGTATAAATCGCGCGTCGCCTCGTCTGTCGCCCGCAGCATGTACTTACATCATTACTGGCGCCCCATCGTGTAGCCCACCAATATCACGCTTGCGCACGACATCCCTACACAGCACTCACGTCGACCGGACGTTCCCTATTCCCGACATACGTTGCTGAAAGGAGCATTATGGCTAGGGCAGACTCGACAAAGGTAGGCCTGCGCCGCTATTCGAAAGTAGCGTGTTTGTATAGTTTGTTCGCATGAGTGCTGTGGCGCTGACGTCATTGCGCATTCCAGTATGAGTACTCCGTCGAAGAGCCGCTGAATCGGGAGCCAGAATTAGAAGAATTGGTTTCAAGGTGCGTAGCTCACTGCAACATTTCGACATTGCTCCAGCTATGGCCAAAGCTAAAAGATGAACAGTTTCCTCACGAAGGAAGGGAAGGGCTACGACAGGAATCATGGCCCGATACCACACATCGACAAGGAAGAGCATAAGGTCAAAGTCAATGGACTGGTGAAGAAAGAGCTAAATCTTAGTATTGGAGAATTGGAGAAGCTTCCGCAGAAGAGTATAATATGCGCACTGTAAGTCGAATGCTTGGCATTGTCCCGACTTCCTCACCGTCCATCACCCTCCGATCGTTCTTTAAGGTCCAAGAATGCAAGAGATTTGCATCTTTATGAGTTCGACTATCCCTTCGAAATACGGTGTATCGATTTGTCGGAAAAGTATTGCACGTTTGGACAGGCCGCTGATTGCGTACAGACAATGCGCCGGCAACCGTCGCCACACCATGCGCACGAAGCTCAAAGAAGTCTCCGGCATCGACTGGTTCGACGGCGCTGTCATGAACTGCTCCTGGACCGGCCCTCTCCTCCGCGATGTTCTCACCTCCGCCTCCCTTAATGTACCCGAATCTTCCTATGCCACCACTCACGTAGCGTTCGCCTGCTTCCAGACGCCGACCCAAGAAGACGAGTGGTATGGCGCGAGCGTGCCATTATCACGTGTAATGGACCCCGAGAGCGGTATTATTCTTGCGCTGCAGATGAATGGGAAGCCGTTGTCGCCGAACCACGGGGCACCTGTGCGCGTGGTGACGCCGGGTATTGCAGGAGCGCGCAGCGTGAAGTGGCTGGATCGTGTAACAGTGCAGACGTGCGAATCGGACAACTTCTACCAGAGGTATGTAACCCTGATACTCCATTCAACCCACCATTGTTAGTTCAACAAGTCTTACCATATAATAAAACATCGGGGCCCCACGCTGACTCTATCCGCAAACGCAGACACGACTATAAGATCCTCCCTCCTGAAGCCACCTGCAAAGAAGAAGCGGAGAAATGGTGGGATCGCGTGTCCGCCCTCCAAGACATGCCCATCAACAGTGTCATCGCGATCCCTGCCTCCTCTTCCACTATTCACCTCTCGCCCGACGGCACCACAGAAGTTAAAGGATACGCGCTGCCCTCAGGCTCCGATGGGCCGATTACCAAAGTCGAGATCTCGACCGACGACGGCGAGACATGGCAACTTGCAGAGCTGCTAGAGGACCAAGAGACAGACGGTGCGGAACTCAAGTGGGCATGGTCTTTGTGGCGAGCGAGGGTGAAGTTTGAGAAGGGCCATGGGAGGAAGGTGTTGAGTCGGGCGACTGATACAAGTGGGAATACGCAGGTGAAATGTCCTGAGTGGAACCTGAGGGGTGTGGCGTATAATGGGTATGGAGAGGCGAGTGATCTCTATGTGGTATAAATGGTGTAGAGCGGATCCGGAGGACTATGGAAGGGGGCTTGATACCTGGTTCTGCTTGAAGTGGGCAATGATGGAGGTTGTTGATATCCCTCCGCTTGCCTTTTCGTCGTCAGAAAGTCGGAATTTGGAACTGGCTCCGCAATGCGATGGTGCCCTATTGATCCAACAGAGTCGATTCGTCCTCATTCTCATTACCTAAATAACATCCGAGTCGGAGTGCGCTCTCGGTGTTAGACCAATGCCGTCGCGCGTGCAAGGGCTCCCTCGGGGTTCCGGCACCTCAACAGCTGCATCTTATCGATTGCAGTGGGCTTCGACATCATCTCTGCAGCATGTGCAAGCGAAATAGAGAAACGTCTTGATATGCATGGGACGGTGCATTCGCCGCAGTGCTGCTTTCCGAAGCAGGTTAGACGACTAAGCGTGATCGACACAGGGAAGGTGCGGTGGACGCGTGAGCGGAGCGCGGAAAGCATGCGCTAAATAAGCACAGTTCACACGACCACACCTCAGCGAGTGAGGGCAATCACGACCCATCCGCTCGAGACACGATGCGCACGCCAATGCTATCGCCATAGCCTCCTCGCCACCAGGTGAACACCACAGCCACCACACCCATGGACGCCATACCCATCGCCGAGCTCACGCCAGAGCTCCCGGGCCTCGCAACCCAGCACATCCGCGGCGTCGTAACCCTCATATGGCCGTACTCGTCTTCGGCGCGCAGCTTCGCGCTGCTCCTCGGCGACCCTGACTTCCGCCGGCGCCGCAAGAATGGGCAGGTCCGCGTGCGCTTCTCGGGCTCGGGCGCGCGCGCGATCGCCAGCACGGGCGTGGGCATTGGTGATGAGATCGTGCTGGGGCTGCGCGGCGTGGGGTTTGTGCGGGACAGCCATGTCAGCACGCCCGGGAAGAGTATCGAGTGGGAGCTGGAGTATGGGCAGACGCTAGGCGCGACGGTTGTACGAGGGGGAGAGGAATTGGCGGTACTAGAGCTCGACGATGTCACGCCTACGCCTGCACCTGCGTCGCCCGTGAGGGCAACGCCGCGTATGGAGAGGGGAGCCGCCGGCCAGTGGAATTCGCCGGCGTATCTCAAGCGCTTGAGATTGTCGAATGGGCCGGTGCTTGCGCCGTTCGACCCGTTTGCGGACGACATCGAGGATGCGCACGCGAAGAAGCGGCGGAGGAGGTCGTATAGGGACTGGAATGCGTGGACGTACCTGGCGCGCACACCGTCGCCGGAGAAGGAAGATACAGATGTGGATATGGACCGAGAGGGTCATCGGGACGGGTCGCCGATCCGTCCGGTGTTGCCTGCGACTCCTGTCTCCCCATCGAAAGCTCCGGCAGATGCTCATATGGGCGAAGAACTGGACCGAGGACATGTATCTCCGCAAGGTGGCGCACATAATCTCATCGGGATTGCTCACAGTGAGGTCGAGGACCAATCATCTGAATCCAACCAATTGGCGAACGAGGAAGCAAACGAGGACCTCGTAATTGATGCTGAGTACTACGACTCGTATGCCGCGCCCGATGAACAACATGCTGGACAAGCTCAAGTCGTTGAGTTGAGCGACACCGTGTCGGATACGGAGGAGGATGAAGAGGGAGTCGATGCTGAGGTCCAAGAGATTCTTTCAAGTGACGGCGAGCTCGCCGAGAGAGACGACTTCAATGTTCATGAGGCAATTGAGGAAGAAGACGCTACAGCGTCTGCACCAACAGACATGTTTCGATTTGTGGAGTCGCATATCACCACTGAGATGCAGCCGAAGGAGCAGGACATTCCAACGGAAGAAACATCTGACCCGCGCGTGCAAGACGATCCGCAGACGTGTGGCGATCTAACACCGCTGGATAGTACCTCAAAAAATGCACCTCAGCTCGTCATGCCGCCTCCACCAACACTGTCTCTTCTCCAAACAGACTTCCACACCCCTTACGTCCCGGGTATGTTGACTCCTATCGGCAAGGAGCCTTCCAGTCCGAATCTGCAACCTCTAGACTCCTCCACGCTTCCCATGCCGTCTCCGTTCCCTGGTGGACGCGAAGGCAACATATCCTCCTACCTGGACTACGTCAGCACTCCGCGGCAGTCGCGGCCTCAAAGTATTGCAGGCGATGTCAGACAGGAAGTGCCTGATGATGAAGCTGATTACATCCTGGAGACGAGCTTTTATAGTTCCGTAAGCTCTGCTCGTGCCCCGGCTTTCCAGCCAACGCATGAGTCTGCGTTCACTGATGTGCGGTTCACGTTTGGGATGGATGGTGCTGCTTTCTCCCGACCGCAGACGGCTTCGGGGGCGAACAAAGCCGAAGACCAGCCCGCTGGGGCGGTCGAGGGCTTCGTTGGAGCTCGAGAAAACTCGCCAATCCGTGCCAATGATCTGGCAGATCCAAATGGCGACACCGGAGAGGATCACGGGCCATTTGATGATTTTCTTGCGAGCTCTCCGGTAGAATCACACGCGGCGCACCGGGTTGAGCCAACAGAGACGTCGGTTCTGCCCTCTAGCCCCAAGGCTGGTAACGTCGCTCCCGCTGAACAACCGGATGAACAGTTGAAGGAACAGTCTGGAGAACGACTGGACGAGAAGCCTGACGTACAGCCTGATGGACAGCCGGAAGAACAGTTAGACGAACAGCCAGACGTCGAAATGGCTGAAGAAGCGCCTGAGGCCCACGACGAAAGCAGCCTTGATGAAGTCACCGGCGATGATTTACCCATAGATGGTGAGCGGGATAACCAGCTAGACGTCTCAATGGCTGAGTTTCCACACAAGAGTGACAACGGAGACCATGTCGAGATCCATGGATCAGCTACACTCAACACCCAGGTCGCTCGAGCAGAGCTCGATGACCAGACAGGCACTACTGAGGCTGGAACCGAGAATGCCGCCAAGAACGCGGATTCTCTGAGCTCTTACACAGATACCGGGCGTGACTCAGAACTACAACAGTCTGCTCCCATTTCGAGAGTCGAAGTCGTCGATCTTGGACCCTCTTCGGATGTGAGCGGTAGTGATGAGAACGAGATATCAGATCAGGAGTGGAAATTTCCCATATCCGTTGATGTTGCTCAAGATGAAAACGACGAAGAGCACGCGCCTGGGGACCAGTCGGAGCGGGATCGCAGCGAAAACGATGCGCAAGAAGCGTTGGAGTATCCACCATCGTCGCAGTCTGCTAAGAACGATATCACAATTGACAAAGAGGATACCGGGTCGGAGCATGTCAAGGCGGAACCTACAGAGGAAATTGACATCAGCAATGCAGTAAGCCCAGGCGCAGGAATTGAGGACCCATCTACATCCTATCTTCATTTGGGCCATGAGGATACCAAAATAGAATCAGTCGAAGAAGTGTTCGACGATACCATTCAACAGAGAGACATTCAAGATGAGAATGAATCTACGATCGGCGATGATGCCCAGCTCCTCATAGCTGTTCCGGCAGAGGGCCATAAAGTAGGTGAACTCGAATTTGTGGCAGTCCCTGATGCTGCGCCGGCCAGAAGCACCCGGTCCAAAACAAAGTTGTCCACGTCCCCTGAGAAGGAAGCTCATGTGCCCGCACGAAGTACTCGATTTCGAAAAAGAGGATCGTTGGCACCTCTTTCTCAATTATCCCAAAGAACAATATCACCACCGGCGACTCGGTCGACAGGGACAGTCACACCCACGCCTACACAAGAAAGCTTCTCAGCATCCCCTTACAGCCTGCGATCCCAGTCCAAACATCTTTCTCCGACAAAGTCCTCCTTGGCAAGTACCAAGAAGATACGTTCCCGTAAACGCTCAACGCAAACGGGGTCGAGCGCGGAGCCTTCGCCACAGCAAGCCTCCTTCACCCAACAGTCGTCGACCACAGACTTTGACTTCCCCTGGACAAACTTTGGGCCGTCTCAGGAACTGGGCAATTCTCAGGGCAAGTTCTCGAACGTGCCCTGTGTGAAGGACTCCGAAGAAGGCAGCGTACACTCTGAACAATCCCTTTCCACTGTGCAGTACTCTGATGACTGGAACATGGACATAAAATTCAGCGATCCGCCAGTCCCAGATACGCAAGTGAAAGAGCTCAGCTCGACGCCAAGGAAAACTCGCACCACAAGTCGGCAACCTACTTCGCCCGTAACACCAGTGCAAAAAGCGGGCACGCAAGTCGCCAGGACAACGAGAAGTGCTTCGAAACAGTCAGTGTCGTCAGTCGCTACTCAACTGCCTCTGAGCAGCCCGATCAGGTCAGCTCGTTCGGTTGTTTCGCTTGGAATCGTGACGAGTAGTCCCCGCAGGTCGCGTCGTGTAAACAAGGATTCGGCCGATCTTCTTGTAGAGAGCGATACTGATACTGATATGGAGAGGTCACCTCCAGCACCTTCTCAACTCGAAGAGAGCGATCTCACTGGCGAAGCAGGTACTTATGCGCCCAGCTCACCGCCAGCTGACAATGCCCGGACCGCCACCGCAAACCAGCATTCTCTTCTCATGACCCCAGAAGATACACAGCACGCGCTCGTCGAGGTACAGCCTAGTTTGTTGAGATATCAAGAGCAAAGCCTCCCAATGACACCACAGCTAACACAATCCGTTGCTGCCACGCGCCACTCTCTGGAAGCCAGCTCTTTCGAAGCAGAAGAATCTACCCTTATACAACCTCCGTCAATCTTCCCAACGACGCCTCGCCGCAACGCAACAGCTACCGACGTAGCCTCACCATCGGCTTCACCCAGACCCAGCGTGCGCTCTGCTTCCGAGGAAGAAGCCGACGTCGCCGAGGTCGAAAAACCCTCCATCGGTCTGTCCACCCCAGTAGCCTATTACACCCCCCTCAAAGACCTCCCCTACTTCATCAACCGCTCTTCATCTTTCCACTCCGCCGGCTCTCCCGACGTCCTCGCGCTCGTCACGACCGCCTCCACACCGCCTACCCGCGCAGTCAAAGGGCCCAAGCACCACACAACCACCCTGCACATCACAGACCTCTCCCTATATCCCTCCCAAACCACAGTCCAGATATTTCGCGTCTACGCCGACGCACTCCCTGTCGCGGAAGCCGGCGACGTCGTCCTTCTGCGCGCCTTCAGCGTCAAGAGTCTGAATCGGCATCCGTGTCTCGTCAGCGGAGATGAGAGCGCGTGGTGTGTTTGGCGCTATGGCAAGCCGCTGTGGGGGAAGAAGCGCGGCGCTTTTAGTGAAGTGCGGAGTCGCGAGGAGGTTAAGGGACCTGCTGTTGAGCGGGGGGAAGGCGAGTGGGGAGAGGTCGAGAAGGTGAGGGCGTGGTGGGTAAATGTTGTGAAGCAGGAGGTCGAGGAGAAGGCGAGGGTTACGAGGAGTAGGGATAAGGGCGGTGAGGGGTTACAGTCGCAGTCGCAGTCGCATTCGCAGTCTCAGGGGTTGGAGTAGGAGGGGCGACGCAGGCTCACGGTCAGGATGGGGTTGGGTACGATCTGAGGGATCTAAGGGAGCAGTAAGTGGATCGCACCTGTAGGGGCCGACAAAGCAGTGCTGAGCATCCCCATGGAAATGGAAGTTAAATGGAATATTATCAGTACTTACGTTCCTACGAGTTCCTAGTTCTTTCGCGCCAGGTTGTCTACCTCCATCTTCGAGGATCACTTCCATTACACATGCCACTTCAACAGCCTGATCTGAATCGGACCTCGATCGAATCTCTACAGGACATTTTGTTCAATGGGCAGGGAGCGCGAAGATACTATCAAGTTGTCCAGGCGATTGGGAACCAGGTACATAAGAAAGTGCAGACGTGGGCGGCGGATGAGGTGTGGGATAATCTCTTTGTGGTCGTTGCCGGGTCGGCCGTGGTGTAGGCTGTAAGCGCCGTGGCGTATGGAAGCGTGGTTGCGGTGATACGAGTGGCGGTAACGTTCAGCGGGAGAGGCGCAGTAATTTTCTGGGGGGAGGCTGGCAGGGCGAGGGCGGGGGCGAGGGCGGGGGGGATGAAGACTGCGAGGGGCTGATTGCATTGCTGGAGAGAGGAAGGTAGGATGGAAATGGAGAAGCACAGGAGCTGGAGATAAAGAGTTGGGACTTCGACGCCACGGGTAAGATCATCTTGCTCATACAGTGGTATGCCGCTCGCGAGGGTTCTATCTACCGAGGTGAATTTCATTGAACGCAAGGCATTCGCTGACGACTTCGCTGGCAACTGAAGCGAAAAGTGTCGAGCCTCGATATCCGATCGGCTGCGTCCGACTTGCTCCGGTTTCAGCGTTGGCTTTCAGGATGCACACAGATCAAATGCCTTTTATCGATGAGACGGCTGTCATTGACTGGACAGGGGCAATGGTCAACGACAGAGGCAAGTAAGAATGAGCCCAAGCTCACTACTTGAGAGTAGGTCGACAAAAATTTGTTCCGTATCACATTCTGGGAGCTATCGGCGATCAGGTTCGGGCACACTGCGAGCAGGCGGTTTCGGCACCTGGGTATATGGCAATACTGTCAGGGTCACACGCCCAGTGCCTTCATCCGCTGAGCGTCGCAGTCGACGGCGTGGGCGCCGCCATTTCCCGCTGGGAATGGCTTATCCCGCGCTGAGGAGGTGGCCTGTCTGCTGTCCCGGCTTCGTCGTAACTGCCCCTGCTAAATCTCGGGCGCTCACCGCCCATAGGCCTCCTCGCAGACCCTTCCAAATAGACGCAGCATGTTGTGCGTGTAACAGGAGTTGCATATGCTCGCCGCCCGCCCGTGTTTCGCTTATGCACCTCCGAAGTAGACGCACGCCCAGTGCGGTTGCACGGCGGCGACCACGCTGGGATAGCGCCCATCCTTTACTGAGCACCGCGGAATGGACGCACGCCCAACAAGATTGCGAAGCACTTACTATTCGCCACTCGCAGCCCAACTTCTCTGGGCACACTTCTTGGCCGCCATTGTTCGCTTCTGCTTCTATGTAGATGCCCACACAAATGACTACTCCTTGGCGTTAGCGAGAGTTTTCATCATCGAGGAACCTCGCATTGGGGCCTTTATTGAAATGCGTTTGGCCCTAATTGCCAATTTAAGCATGACGAGCCTGCTGTCTCCTTCCCTCTCGTGTTCCCTGGTTCTTGGTTGAGCTTCAGCCGTTGCGAACAAGAGGCTCGTTTTGAGCTCCTTGGCTAACGCTGTCGTGTTAGCAAAAGAACTGTTCGTCCCTCTCGGGATCACATTGATGTCAGTCGTCAACTCATTGAGGACCTGAGTATGACAGGCAGGTGTGCTGCAGGTCCTCCTTGTAACGACTGTGCGCAATCGCTTAGAGAGCAGCTGATTACGGTATTGTGCGCATGCTGCTATTTTGCGGAACAAGTTGCGTAAGCTAAGGTCAAGGCTGTGGCTGGTGAGCATGTATAAGATCTTACAGAAAGCACAAAGTGCATAAGGCCGACTGTCTTCGAGAGAGAGTCCAGGAGGCACCAAACGCCAACCGACGTGTAATGAGCGCAGGGATACCAAGGTGGCTGCCAAATACACAGGGGCAGTGACTCTGGCGTTTTGGAGGCGCAAAACCCTTGTCATGTTGGTTCGGGCTCACGGTGGTTTGCGCCCACGTTGCTTTGTTGTACCAGTCCCCCAACCACAGCCCAGCACGCGTCGACACAGGATTGGCTGAGTCGTGCTGGCATGTTTGCCGCAGGGCAAGACAAGAGAAGCAATCTTGCGACACTCGTCTCGGGACAGTTATGTACCCACATCATGTGGCGAAAACGCACCAAAGCAGCACCCAAAAGAGGACCAAATTGTCCACAATCAAAACCATCACCGCTATGTAATACGGCGAAGCTAGAGAAGCCCGAAGTCATCTTGGGGAGATAACCGGCACGGGTGGCTAACACTCGAGTGCGCTCAGTTCCCTCAATGGAATTAGCCTCCAGACCTCGCTTTGCGGCTATCTTCTTGGGATCTCTGCCTGAGGGTTTTTGAAGGATCTCTCTGCGTTTGAGAGGTATACAATGGACAAATATAGAGGAAATTGCGATACCTAAGATGGCGTGGCTGAGAGCGGTTGAGTTGTTGACAGCCCTGTCGCCGGGACCTGCACGCGACATGGGTCTTCGAAGCCTGTAGGGGCTCTGCTCTGGGGGTCATAGTTCGCCACTTTGGACGGACTACCGAGAAGTTGGAAACCAGAGCTCGCCCTGACACTAGCATTTCTCTTGGGGTACTGCTGCCGCCAGCCTTGGGTTCCAACACGCCTGTTTGTGCAACGCTCGTTAGCGACGAATTAAGGACCACCGGTCAATGGACGGGCCGCGGGTCACGAATTTGCACCTCAGGCATTGGCTCTGGTGGCAGAAATGCTGATGACCGGAAAGTGAGATGACAATACTCTAGCATCTGCCACCCACGCGATTAAATGAAGATGCGGAAGCTTCTTACTTGACTCAATCATCGTTGCTGTGCCCTTTCCCCTCCAGCACCGCCGGAACGTAAGAAGTGGAGACAACGCTGATGAGGCAGAGCAAGGAGGACTTTGATGCCTACGATCGGAAGTGGCGGAGCACATTTTTCAAGTCGTTAAGCAGTTGCATCATTTCAGTGACAAAGTCATTATTAGGATAAATGTACGTCCCGATTGGCACGTACCTTCCGCGATCCAGCGCCGTCAAGGCAGGCCCCGGCCGATGGAACTCTGAGGCAACAATGTCGCGCATGTTCAACCAATCGTGCGGATGAGCTAGTACTCCAACGATGTGCTCAATTCCTCGTACGAAAGTACGTAGTTGATCATGATTACGGAAGACAATTAGTCTGCATTGTGTACCCACGCCCGCGGATCGGTTTCAATCAGCTCACAGACAGCAATGTGCGACTGAAACGCCGAGTACCAATGGTGCAAGACTGGAGAACCTGCCAGGTACCATGCGGTGAGACGGTTCGGCGAAGGAGGACGCTAGTTCAGGCGTCATCGTATCAGACGGGCCTTTTAGTCCTGCAAGTGACCCTTTCGGATACCCCCACATCACAGCTCTCACCTTCTTCACTACAACAATCCAGTGTTTCCGCCCGGCAAGCTGTAATATTGTAGACTAGACTTTTCACTCGTTCTTCTTCCACCCACGAACGCAATCATGTCCGACTCGATCCCGCGTGGAATCCACGCCTGCATTCTTGCAGACCTCAGTATGTGCAGTTGATCGTTCTTCAATGTCCAAAGTGCTGGCTATGTTCCAAACGAACGATCTATCTCTCGACGTTGTTCGGATAGGAGTTTCGGGATGGCCTGCGACTCGATCGGCGATGGAGAACGTAGCTGTGGCAGCTGGTGATCTGCGATGCAAGTCTTCGATGAGATAAGGCATCAAGAGCTTGGGGATTAAGCTATCTGCAGATCATCAGTTGCCAAATAGCATCATACCGCACTTTCACCTTTCTGGCCCTAGGGATCATGATCATTGCAGCTGTATGCTTATCTTCGCAACCGACACTGATTAGAGCATAGGCGATGTGAGTCGTCCTTTCGAGGATAGCGTCAGTAGCGCCCTGCGAAAACCGCGCGTTTCAGACCGGGACCATAAAGGCAAATTGGTCATACGTGTCAGCTATCACACCCCTCGAGATTTGTATAATCATACAAACAAAGCCGCCGTGGTTGGGAAGCTGGTCATCCAGCTCAAGGAGAGGTTGAAAATGGGAAGGTATATTGACGCTCAAGATGTAGAATGTGCAAAAATATTTCTGCAATCGGAAGAAGGATCTATATGGAGTAAGCTGTTCCAAAGGCTATTATCCTTGGTCAGATCACTGACCTTGTCAGTGAGCGCGTGGTTTGAGCCACGGGACCAAAATTACCAGGACCCAACGAAGCAACATCGGCTTCTAGTAGCTGATCGACTCCGAACTCTCCAAGCTGTCCAGACAATGGCGTTGCCTTCTTTCGCTTCTTGGACTAGTCCAACCGGACCACTTTGCATGGTATGCCTCGGTACTCGGTGTGGCCGTGGGCTTGTATGCCACAGCAGCAGACAAGGATATCCGAAGCTCGTCCCTACAGCAACCTACACTGTGATCCAAGAACCGACCCAGGTTTCTAGACGACACGTTCGAAAGGGCCAGATTCAGAGAAATTTCGCTGGCCCAGGAATAATTTTGGGCTTGCTCCTCGTCGCTTTTGTCGGAATCGTAGTGATTTCGGTTCATATGCTTGACCTGGAAGGTGTGTGAGGCCATCATCTCGCAAGATACGTCCGCATCGCAAGGAAAGTGTACATGATAGCGATTTCCAGCATTTTGGCCATTGAAATGACACCAGGAATGGAGCAGTGGCAGGCTTCATGGGCTTTATAGCCATGCTATGGTGCCAACTCATAGTTTGGTTGGGCACAGGGTTCTGCATTGCCTTGGTAATCTGCATGCATTTTCCGTGCAGGTTCAGGTGCACAAGGCATTAGGGTATTTCTCGTACAGCGATTTAACAATCCAATAGAAAACAATAGACCAAATCTTGAGTTTCTGCTTACTCCACACTAAGCCTCTCCAAGCTGTCTTTAGGGTAAGGGCGTTGAAGAAAACTGCGTGCATTGGTTCCATACCCTTGTCGTCGTCCTGCAAGTTAGCGCCAGCCTGCTCCTCGACGAGTGACCGGCCACGACGCAACCTGCTTAGCATGCAGAAAATTCACGCCTTGCGTCATGCCCGTATCAAGGAATTCCAATCACTATCGCGCCGCCCTGCTCCTTCAGTTGCCTGACGACGTCCCGTGCATGTGGTTGGATAAACGACAACTTGAATCCCAATTTTTGGCTCACATGTGCTTCAATGAGCAGACACATTATTACAAGGATTTCAAACCGTACAGATGACCCCCTTGGTCGCCATAGACAATATTCCAGATCAGTCACTCCTGTGTGATTCTCAACATCCCGTTATGTGTCAGTAGCCTAAGTCCGGGCTTACATGTGTGTCCTCAAAGAATTCCTCGGTCTCAGTGGTGCTTGATCGTGATAATGAGCCGATTTTCAAGTCGTCTAACAAGGTTTGGAACTTGACTTCACCAAGGATCTCCATCTCTGCGACGCGAAAGACGAGACCGCAGATAGAGCTCGCGTCGTTTGTCTGTTTCTTAAACCATTTCCAGGCTGGCCGAAGATCTTTTGTATCAGTATCTTCGTTGCCATCCCCGGCAAGTATGATCTGTCTGTTTGAACTCGAAAGTACAAAGTCCATACTTATCTTTTCCTCTGAGTCCAACTGAAGACTTCGCAAATACGCGTTTGCTTCTTCGGGCAAAGGGAAGAAGGATTGCAGCAGTTTTAGTGCGGACATCATTATGCGGCACAGCTTGTCCGATGCCAAGTCCTCGGAAGATGTGTTTGGGTCGGGGGTTGGTAGATTGTCAGCGAAAAGGCATACTACCAATTCCATCTCGTGGACGCATTCGAATTTTGGTTGGAATTGATCGATGCTTTTTTTCGGCACAATGCCTGTAGGATATCCAAGACGTTTCAAGGCCCCACGTAACTTGAAAGGACAATCTTTCCCAACGCTAGGATGGCGAAGGAACCTCAAGAGAATCTCCAAGCCCTCGCTGGGGGGCATAGGCTTCTCTTTCAGATCTTGCAGAACATCGGCGTTTCCCAGATGGACACCTAGTTCGTGGGGAGATTCAAAGGGCCTATACGTCCGTCCATGTACCATAGACTGAAACTGTTCGAGGAGCAAGTCACCGGATTGGATGAGGCCGTTCAATGCGTCATATACCCTATGCTCCTCGGGTGTAGGCTCGCCAAATAGACTACTTTTGTAGAGGAGGTCGTGGCCCGCTGTTGCCCAGGCATGAGTGAGTGCAGACACTACTTGTATCTCCACTTGATCACCGACCTCGTACTTCCACTTGAAGCGGGGTCGGTCCTCTTGCGTTGCTTCCATTTGACAAATGTAGTGGATCCCTGTGTAGCCTACGTTCCGGGGTTCGTACTGCTTTGGTGTCTTTTTGTATTCTCCACCGTTCTCAGGCACCATAATCGGCTGGTGTATACTGGAGTGTTTCACTCTTCTCGTCCTCTTTTCCGCTCCTCTATCTCCATTTGAGTGCTGAACTCGGTTCTTGTGATTGCGTGTCTCGATGTTTTCTTCTCGCCATATCTTTCTGATGATGTCCCTTACTTTGCTGTGCTCATCGTCGCTGGGGAAGTAGAGAATGACACGAACCCCAGCTAAATCCCACATGTCTTTCTTGATCTGTTCTGTCGAACTGAAGTTCACCTCGCTGTGTCTCACCATCACTTTCTCCCGTAGACTTTCTCTGGTTTTAGCGCGATATGCTGTCGCCCAAGGCTGTAGCCGTTCTTCATTCTTCAACTCTCCAAAACGTTTCTTCAGCTTGTTTTCAACACGCTGGGCCAGACATTCGTAATGTTCGAAAGAATAATACCTCAGGAAATTTTCCACGACTATTGGTACTTCGCTATGTCTTGGGGATGTTGCTTGGTCAGATGCCATTGTCGGCGACATCAGACCATGGACGGTCTGCTCAAAATCATGTCATCAAGTGATCCAAAATGATGTTATATGCGTTAATCAGGGTTATTGGGAAGGCTATATAATACAAAGAAGGGTACAGAGCTTACTGTGCAGGGCAAAAGGTAGAATGCAGGATATTCAAGACAAGCACCGACCGTAGTTGAATTTGGCCAGTTATATAGCTGCGCAGAGGCTCTTAGTCCGCGGTGCAGGTTGAAGATACGATGGGACCGGTGTGCAAAGAAGGCGCTCAGCCGAGGCTGAAAGTTTACACAGGTACTTTTGGACGTCGCGAGGCTGATGTGTTGTCCACTCGTACAGCGAAGAGCTTCTCGGACACGTCAAGCCTAGCCCGATATGGTGGGTATGGACCAACACCCTCCAGCTGTAGGTATGAGTCAACCATGCGTTCTATGTCGACTCGAAGGCACGGAGTCTTGATATTACCCGACATTCATAGGCTCAGGCTGCCTGAAACCGGTCAAGAGTGAAAATCTGCCTGGTCGGTCACAGATGAAAGAGGTGGCTGAGTGCCTTTCATCAATGACAGTACTTGAAGTCCGTGCACATACCTCATTTCCAGTCCTACTACCTCTTTGGCACAATATTTTCGTTGAACACGATGAATGGTCGAGTGCTTGCAGAAAAATCTCATGATTCTCATGTTGGGCTCGAAAAGGAAATTCCTCCTCCTGCGTCATACCAGTCTTACGTGAAGGCCCTGTGCTTGCGAAATCCCAGCTTACAAAGCCTTGATACCTTTCTCTCAAACCCAAATATTCCAGGAATATGTTGTCGAGTAGCTGCTCTCGACTTCAAGGACGGGAATCGTCATCCAACTGCACGGGCAAGCATAAATGCAGGTCATCTGGGCCAGGAGTTCCATGAAGACACTCGCTCACGCGGCTTTAAAAAACTTCTAGGCCGGATTTTAGTCATCGAAGATCTCACAAAGGAAATCGTCGAACTTCTTGGGACCGGTCTGGGAGTTGACCCGCTGTTCTTTGCAATGCATCTGCATGTGGTGAGTAGAACCGGGATCCGCCATCAGACTCCAGATCAAGCAACCTTGCCTTCCCGATTGTCTTCCCAGAACTTCACCAATATGGCCTATCACCGAGCGATCACAACTGGAACTACATCGGTAGATGGTGGGCGGCTTCTGCGAGATACTGTGATCGACCGCAAACTGATATTCTTGCCATCCACCACTATTGGGCTCGTGCAGCACTGCATGTCAGTCATACGCATTGATCCACATAGTATGCGCCAATTTTGGCTTGGTCAGTTCCCCAGGTCCTGATTATGCTTGTCTTACTGATTTGAGCAGCCCTCATACTTGTCGATCCACCAATTGGCCATATTTACCATGCCGACGGTCAAAAATGGAAGAAGCAGCGCGCAATGCACGTGCTTTCACAACCCTTTCTAGGTACTTACGAAGACTTTGTTCCTCCGGGACCTCTTTCCGCCGGCTTTACAGGGTATACAGGTGTGCAATCTGGGAGCCTACTGGAAGACCTACAATACTATTGGACACTTGATTTGCCAAATTGTTTCGACGCAACTAACCCATCATTGCAAGCTCTCTCGTATTATCCACTCAACATTGTTGCTGCAGAGTGGGTGAAATACGTGGCTGTGATGAACCATTGCATCAAACAGTTCGAATATCAGCACAATCATCTACCGGAGCTTGACCAGTTCAACAGAGATCTGACGGAGCTTCAAGCATGGTCGCGTCGCACGGTGTTATCACTAGGCAAAGTCGAATGGCTCATTAGATTGCTTCAGTCACCGAACTTCAACAGCCACAAAGACGACCGGCAGCTCGATTGTCTTTCCGAGGACCTAGAGCTTATATTGCATAAGATGCAGGACGCTGGGCGAAGACTGGAGAACACAATGCAAATGGTGATGACGTCGGTTCAAATTGCAGATGCACGACGTACATACGCTGAGCAGGCAAATATCAAACGTCTAACCGTCCTTGCGCTCGTTTTTGTGCCTTTGACGTTCATTGCTAGTCTGTTTAGCATGAACACTGAGTACATGCCGGGCAGTAAGAACTTCTGGGTTTACTTTGTTGTTGCGTTACCAGTGACACTTCTTGTTATTGCCATTGCAAGACCTCCGCTGAATGTTGTGCGTGGCGTGGTGGTGTGGGTAGACTTTCAGACTAGGAGACGGCTGATGCATAGGAGACTTACACACGCGCCGCGATCGAACGCTGAAGACTTTTTCTAGCAAAGAGTCAGAAGAACCCCATGGGAAGTTGACATTCTTTATTTGCTTTCTCCTACTGTAATCGACGCGCTTGGCCTTTTGGCCTCTTACTTCAGCTTCACCGATAATCTCTCCTATAATGTATTGAGGCGTCGGAGTCCGGTGTCACGCGGTGAACATGTGGAGCTTGTCTCCCCAAATTCGACGTCATTACAACGGCCTATTAGCCGTTAGAGCGTAGCATGCGAACAGGGTTGGAATACGCACACGTGGACTTCCCTCTTGTTTGTTTGCTCATTTCGAGACCCCCAATCTGTTCGATTTTCGACAGTATATCTTCACCTCGGTCATATATGCGTCTAAGAGTATTGTGCCCGGATGTTACCCTCGAATCGCAGGAACCCATAGCCCTAAAACTTCAAGTCTATTTCATCCTCATCTCCCGCGTTAGCCGCATCGTCCTCTGCATACTTTGACCCCGAGTGATGAATCGCATGCAGCGTCCCCGTTCTACTTTTCACCACCGCCCCTGCCAAGGAAATCCCATGCACCAGATACCCAGCGACATCATACGGATGCGCAAGGAAGTTCCTCAGCCACGCCTCACGCGCAGGTATCTCGGTCCAGTTGATGGCAACAAAACACTGATGCGATGATCCGGCGGACCAAAGCGGTCCAAAGGGCTGCACGATACTGGAATCGTCGGGGCCGGAGGGCTGCATAGTGCTGGATGCGGCAAGTTAGTTGAACTCGTGCACGGAGAAGAAATTTGAAAAGCGACGTACGCAAGGAACTTGTTCAGATACCACTCGAAAGCGGCCTTTTCGACATGCGACAGGGGTTTTGGGAAGTCGAAAGTGATTAGCTCGACGACAGTGTTGTCGTCCCAGTCGGGCGGTTCTTGCGCCGGAAAGGATATGAACTCGGGATCGCGCGTGGTAAGAGATAGATCATTGCTCGGGGAGAGCTTCTCTGAGAGAATTGCCTCGAAGTGCTTGAAGCTCATTTCCTGTTTCCACGCTGCGAATATGCTATTAGTACCTGTATTTGCGTTACAGGGACAACCTCACCCGCGATGATGATTACAATTTGTGGGTTGTGATCTTCTTTGCACCAGTGGAGCATCTCCAGTCCATGGTGAATCGCACAATCCCCTTTGAGATCCCCGTCGGCGTGTTCCTGGGCGAAGTGGATTGTGGTTATGCTGAAGCATTTTCCGTGAGTGTCGGTAGTTGGTTGATCAAACTCATTGCGACTGAACCAGTCTGCGTCAGTAATGTCTTCCATGGGTCGAAAACAGATGCCTTGAGGCCGTGCTGTGACTCCAAATTCTGAATCGTCACAGGAGACATTGCCGTAAAGACGAGGGTCGACACGGAGCATTCCTGCAGTCGTAATCCGACATGGGATTTTTGGTGTATCTGAGTCGTTGGACACAACGAATTGGTCCACACTAATGACCTGGCTCTGCACAGTATACTGCGGTGCATCGATGCTCGAGTTTCGGGCCGCGGAAAGCAGGCTCTTCGTCTCGGTAGTCACTCCTAGAAAGGAAGAGGCCATCTCGTCGTTTTCCGGCGCGAAGATAACTGCGTGTGGGTTCCAAAGGTCTTTTAATGCTCCCTCGAACTTAGCCATATTTGCGGCCGATGGTCTCGGGTCGAACTCATAAAGACTCAAGTGGAGATTCGCATTGTTGACAAGAAAATCGAATGGTCCTTCGGGAAAACTATAAATGCGCGGAGGACAGTCAAGGAATGGAATCAGTAAACCGACGCCTATGGTTGATTCGAGGAAATGTCTATGGCTCTGGGCGTCCTTGTGGACTGGACAAACGTAAGCGGCGACATGGGCAAATCAAATCTTCTCTCACCAAGGAACACCCAGTACTCTTGGTTTGACACTTGTTTTGACACGTAACATGCACGAACTCCTTCACAGCGAGTAACATATTGAAGGGCGGCGTGGCGAACTCGGTTCGCGAAGCTATCTTGAACTCTTTGGGCGCGGTCATATATAAGAGTAAATTGAAATGCGTTGAGTAATGCCATATCAGTGCAATCGAGGCACACTGTAAAGTTATTGAAGTAAACAGCTGTCGGCGGGGCTGACGCGAAGTTGAGGCGAAGTCGAACAAAGGCGTGTGCTGCCAAGATCTTACGACGCGCAATAAGCAACAGTTGGCTGGCCCCCACGAATGGTTTGGCGCGGATTGATCGTTTACGCGCCAGGATTCTTGCCGCGGCCACATCGAACTGTTGGTGCCAAAGAGTGGCGCTCCATAATCACATGAGTCGACAAGGCCTGGGATCAAACTGCGAGACGATACATCATGATAATCATTTCTCATTTTTTTTTTCGTGCACGTCTAGCGAGAGCGTTATGCCGTCTTCCAAGTAGCCAATTCATGATTCACACTATCGCCCGTCTACCTTACGCACCGTACTGTCGTCATCCGTGCGGACACGGGTTCGGGTGCTTGTCGCGAGGACAGAGCATCGGCGTGACAAAACTCAGCTAGGATAGCAAGACATTTATTTCTCGTAGATCCAGTCGTGCTGGCTCTGCTTCCAGGTCTGGACCTCGCCCTCCTTGAACCAGAGAGCGATTTCCTTCTTGGCGTTCTCGACGGAGTCGGAGCCGTGGCAGACGTTGCGGCCGACATCCTGTTGGCCTGGTTAGCCTCTTTCGGGAACACATAACTCGTACGACATATGCTGCCGGGAATATTGTATACGTACGATGGCGAAGTCACCACGGATGGTTCCAGGCTCGGAGGCGAGGGGGTTGGTGGCGCCGAGGATCTTGCGGCCGGTCTTGACGGCATCACGGCCCTCCCAGACCATGGCGCAGACGGGGCCGCTGCCCATGTAGGCGATCAGTCCCGGGAAGAAGGGCTTCTCCGCGAGGTCGGCATAGTGCTTCTCGAGGTGCTCCTTGGACGGGGTGGTAAGCTTGATGGCGGCAAGCTTGAAGCCACGGTTCTCGAAGCGAGAGATGATGGGGCCGATGAGGCCGCGCTGGTGCTTGCGTTAGCTTTTCTGTTCGAAAGCAGGAGCGGGAGGATCGAGAGCGGAAGGAGCGAAGGCGAAATGGAAGGAACGTACCTGGACGCCGTCAGGCTTGATAGCGATGAAGCTATGCACGTGTCAGTATACGCTGCGCGGCGCTGCTGAGCTGTCAATTGGCACATACGTCTGCTCGTTGGACATGTTTGGTGCTGTGTCGAGATGTGTTGACTGAGGGGAAAGAAGAGCGGTGGGTGTGCTGAGGACTGGCAAAATATTGGGCGCTACCATGGTGGGGTTAGAATTGGCGGGGCACCAGCTCACCGCGCATTGGCTTGCACAGCCCATGCATAACTGTGTCAAGAAGAGTACGCGCAACAGAACGGCGACTGCGCAGCTCAATTGACTGAATACTCGCATGGTCATCCACACTGGGCAGAGACTCTGCAAATGCTCACACGGGACGATGCGAGGCGGTCAACTGTGTGGCCTCAACGGACCCTGCTGTCCATAGTAAGAATAGCGCGGGCGCTTACCTAAGTCGGATTAATGCTACACCTGGCGTTTCGAAGACATGATGCTTTGGTGACAGACAGGTGCACGTAGTTCTTGTGCGAGCAGCTGGAGGACTACAACATGCTGCAATTAAGAGGCGATTCTGGTCCCCGGTGGATAGCCGTCCTCCTGCTATGGGCGGCGCTGTGCTGCCTTTTCGTCCCTGCAGGTACGTGCAGCTGTGATGCGAGCTCGCCAGCCCTCGAGCTCCAGTGCATGCCTCTCGACCGTTCCTGTACCCTCTAACAACATTTCCAGTCACGGTAAAGCATGAGAATTTCAAGACATGCGACCAGTCCGGCTTTTGTAAACGCAACCGTCAATTCGCCGATGCGGCCGCAGCCACGAGCTCGTGGGCCTCCCCGTATACCGTCGACCCCGCCACAATCACCTTCAAAGACGGGGAGCTACACGCCACGGTTCTCAAGACACTGCAAATTGGGCAGGAGAAGGTCGAGCTTCCTCTTACCGTCACATTCCTCGACTCCGGGGTCGCGCGCGTTACGCTGGACGAGGCGAGGCGGCTGAAGGGTGACATTACTCTGCGACACGACAGCAAGGCGCGGAAGGAGCGGTACAACGAGGCTGGGAAGTGGGCACTGGTTGGTGGATTGAAGGTTGCCGACGGTGCTGCGCTCAGCGAGACGGCCGATGAGGGGTATACCAAGGTATTCTACGGCGAGGGAAGCAAGCACCAGGCTGTCATCCGACACGCACCTTTTGGCATTGAATTCCAAAGGGACGGAGAGACGCAAGTCAAGTTCAACGAGCGCGGTCTGCTGAACCTCGAGCATTGGCGACCAAAGACAGAGAAGCCGGCCGAGGAGAAGAGAGAAGGCGAGGAAGAGACTAAGGAAGAAGAGAAGAAAGAAGAGATTGCTGGCGAAGACGAGAGCACGTGGTGGGATGAGAGTTTTGGCGGAGCTACCGACTCGAAGCCCAGGGGCCCGGAAGCGATCGCGTTGGATATCACCTTCCCGGGCTATGACCACGTTTTTGGCATTCCTGAGCATGCCACCGGCCTGTCTTTGAAGACCACCAGGTGAGTAGCATGGCACCTACAAAGTGTGAAAACGCTAACAAACTACTAGGGGCGGTGATGGAGCATATAGCGAGCCATACCGACTATATAACGCGGACGTCTTCGAGTACGAAATGGACAGCCCCATGACGCTCTATGGTGCCATCCCCTTCATGCAAGCCCACCGCAAGGGCTCGACTGTCGGTGTTTTCTGGCTAAACGCCGCTGAGACATGGATCGATGTGGTCAAGGCCAAGTCGAGCGCGAACCCTCTTGCACTTGGTGTGAAGAGCCACACTGACACTCAGACTCATTGGATCTCTGAGAGCGGTCAGTTGGACGTCTTTGTGTTTCTGGGCCCCACGCCACAAGATCTCACCCGTCAGTATGGCGAGCTGACTGGCTACACCGCTATGCCCCAGTCCTTCGCCATTGCCTACCACCAGTGCCGGTGGAATTATGTTACCGACGAAGATGTCAAGGATGTCGATCGCAAGTTCGACAAGCACAAGATACCGTACGATGTCATCTGGCTTGACATTGAATATACACAGGAGAAGAAGTACTTCACCTGGGATCCTCTGACCTTCGTCAACCCTGATAAAATGGGCAAGCAGCTGGACAAGAGCGACAGGAAGCTTGTGGTCATCATTGACCCCCACATCAAGAACACGGACAACTACCCAGTTATTGACGAGCTAAAGAAGAAAGATCTTGCTGTAAAGAACAAAGAGGGCAACCAATACGAGGGCTGGTGCTGGCCAGGCAGCTCCATGTGGATCGATTGCTTCAACCCCGCCGCCATCTCCTGGTGGAAGGGCCTCTTCAAGTATGACAGTTTCAAGGGAACGCTCCCCAACACATTCATCTGGAACGACATGAACGAGCCTTCCGTCTTCAACGGACCTGAGACGACTATGCCCAAGGACAACATCCACTTTGGTGGTTGGGAGCACCGCGATGTGCACAACTTGAACGGCATGACTTTCCACAACGCAACCTACCAGGCCATCGCCGAGCGTAAGAAGGGAGAACTTCGCCGCCCATTCGTACTTACGCGTTCCTTCTACTCTGGCAGCCAGCGCTCCGCTGCTATGTGGACTGGTGACAACCTTGCCGAATGGTCCCATCTGGAGGCGTCTCTTCCCATGATCTTGAACCAGGGTATCTCCGGCTTCCCGTTCGCAGGCGCTGATGTTGGCGGTTTCTTCGGTAACCCTAGTAAGGAGTTGTTGACACGATGGTATCAGGCTGGAATCTACTACCCTTTCTTCCGCGGCCACGCCCACATCGACACACGCCGCCGCGAACCTTATATTCCCGGTGCGCCATACACGGAGATTATCACCCAGGCGCTTAGGCTTCGATACCAGCTTTTGCCTGTGTGGTACACGGCCTTCCGTGAGGCGCACACCACCGGCGCTCCTATCGTTCGTCCGAACTTCTACGTCCACCCAGAGGACGAGAGGGGTTTCGCAGTCGACGATCAATTGTACATTGGATCCACTGGCTTGCTTGCCAAGCCAGTCACCAAAGAGGGCGCAACCAGCGTAGACGTGTACCTTGCAGACGACCAACCGTACTATGACTACTTTGACTACACGCGCTACCAGGGCGCAGGCACACATACCGTTTCCGCGCCGCTCGAAAAGATCCCGCTACTCATGCAGGGCGGACACATCATCCCGCGTCGCGACCGCCCTCGGCGCTCGAGCGGTCTGATGAAGTTCGACCCCTTCACTCTCGTCGTCGTGCTCGACAAGGAGAACGCCGCCAAGGGCGAGCTCTACCTCGATGACGGCGAGACCTTCGACTACGAGGCCGGCGCGTACATCCACCGCCGCTTCGCGTTCGACGGCAAGCGCAGCATCCTAACCTCCACCAACGCCGTACCCTTGGGCGCAAAGTTTACCGCGAAGCTAGAGGCCTACCTCAAGAGCATGAGCAAGGTCCGCGTCGAGAAGGTTATCATCGTTGGTGCACCGAAGGCGTGGAAGGACAAGACGGAGGTCGTGGTCATGGAAGAGGGCGCGAAGGAAAGCGCGAGGAGGAAGACGGTCGCCATGGAGTTCCACGCTGGGAGCGGGAAGCAGGCGGACTGGGCTATTGTGCGGGACCCGAAGGTGGGCATTGGACGCGGGTGGAAGATTGACTTCTCGTAGATGGTGGAAGGATAATATGAGCAATGTGGAGTTGCGTAAGCGCGGAGGAGCACACTGAAGCATGAGGTTGTATACAGTACGAAGCTAGTCGAGTTGGGCCTAGGGCTCTAGCTGCGAGGGAAAACGCAACAAGATGCGTGAGGAGTAGACATAGACTCGGAAGTGATTAGCATTGCATGGTATTCCTTCGTCCAAAGCTCGCTGCTCTCTTGAATTACATCAGCTGGATACCACTGGTCGTGACTGCCTAACCTATTCCGTATTAGATCGATGTGGGTGCGGTGCACAGGCCAGTCACTAATCGCGGTGAACGTGAACGGGAACGGCTGTCATCAACACCTAGCCCTTTCATTGCCTGATTGGGAAGTTTGGCAGCTGCGCTGCCATCGCTTCCAGAAGATTGATTTATCTACGTGCCTTGGCTGAGTCTCCGAAGCTGGCGTCAGGCGTAAGCCGCGACTCCACTAGGTTCTAGTGTCTCTAACCTCGGCGCACAGAAGTCTATTACTATATTGGTCTAATGTCATTACTAGAAACTGTACAACTTTGACTACCCTGCTGAGTACCGTAATTGGCGTGGAAAGTCCTAGGTCGGAGTACTAGCAGCAACTACGACCCCTTCTTTACCATGGCTTTCTCCGAAGCGCCACCACATCCCTTCGTATCAGTTTATCTATCCTTCTCGCCCGTCAACGTAGTCTCCATCATGACCTCGTGCTCCAGCTCCTTGGTATCAACAGTCGCCTTGCCCTTTCTGACGGCCTCTACATCCGGCACAGCAGAATGCTTTTCGCCTTCGAAGATCGCGTCGATCTCTTCGAGAGTTTTACCTTTGGTCTCGACCCAGTATACAGCCTGTATGGAATCAGCAGGTGGAGATAGAGGGCGTGGAGCGTACGTACAATGAGGGCGACGATAATGATGTCCCAGGAGCCATTGACCATGTACATTTTCCATCCAATGTTTTCGATCCCAATCGGCATAACAAACACCAGCACGCAGCTGCGCACGCATCAGCAAATAAACCCAACAGGCTGTATCGCGCCGTCTACTTACGCGAAAGCATTCAGCGCGAACTGCGAAAATGCCAGCCCGTTCGCGCGGATCGAGTAGTTCATGACCTCCGGCGGATACAGATACAGCAGCGGCGTCCACGCAATCGAGTAGAATCCCTGGAAGAGAAACATGACCGCGACATCGCCGTAGATCAGGCTTTTGGAAGCGCCGTCGGGATTATCGGCGTAAAGCTTTGAGAGACCGCCTATCACGAAGAGGCAAACCACGAGGAGAGATTGGGAGAGGAGCGCGGTGGATTTGCGACCCCATTTCGCGGCGAGATGGGTCCCGGCGAGTGCGCAGCCTAGGCACCATACATTCAGAACGACGTTCTGTCTGCATCAGCATAATATGAGTGAGGACGAGAGAATAATGACGCACCGCTTTCAGTTGGTCGTTCGCGTTTGTTATTCCAGCCGTGTTGAGCTCCGACCCAAGGTAGTAAGACGCAATGATATTACCAGCGACGCACGAGAATGGCCCCGCGGACATGCCTATCAGCAGGCGTTTGCGCGCGACGGGCGTCTTGAAGATCTCTTTCGGGCTCATAGTGCGCCCTTCTTTCTTCTCCCACTCCAGCGTGTCGAGGATCTCCTTATACACTGTTAGTACGATTGGGTTGGAGAGGTCGCCGTCGGCATTGGTTTGGGCGACAACTGTTCGGGCTTCTTCGTAGAAGCCTTCGTGTACGAGCCATCGAGGTGATTCGGGTCTGACGATTTCATCAACATTGCTCAGTCGTGGGAATCGTTGGTCGAATCCTTACATGAAGGGCAGTACGATTATGCACAAGACGGAAAAGATGGCCTGGAACAATGATGGCGCTCTCCAAGCCCAGGTTGACTGCCATTGACCTGTGCCTAATGTGATACCAGCAGCGATTAACGCACCAACGCTGCGCTGATTAGTCGTCTAGTCTGCAAGTCACGTTCGCAAAACGACAACATACTAATAGAAGTCGTTTAACAGGCCAACGCCCCAAGCGCGCCATCGGCTGGGATATGTCTCGGAAAGATACACCCCAGAAGCTATGCCTGCAACGATGGATCCAAACCCGAGGATTATGCGCGCAACAACGAACATGGCGATATTCTGCGCAGCAGTCTGAAGGATGATGCCGACGATGGTAAGTAGACACCCCCAAAAGATAGTGGGACGTCTACCAAGGCGGTCGGCCATAACGCCCGAGACGATAGGTCCGAAGAAACCACCGATGAATACGGAGCCGGTGTTGAGACCGGTGGTTGCGGCATTCAGGTTGAAATAATCAGTGTACGAAGGCAGGATGTTGAGGCCATTGAGCATCGACCCGTCGTATCCTCCAGTCTGTCACGAATAGTACTTCAGCGCATGCGATTATGAAGATTTATGATACTAAGGCTCACAGTAGACTGCACAATCGAACAGAGCATCAGGAGCACTGCCACCGTCGTAGTGGACTTCGGCACCCAGCAGGGAAGCCACGTCCCCGTCGGTGATTTCTGTAACATGGTCGTCAAGATTGAAAATGGACAACACGATCATTCAAAAATGTGGCGTAGACAAGCAAAGCCCGTCGTCCTGGGCATTGCTTGTTATACATGCAAGTCGCGGAGCCATTCTGGAACGGTGCAATGTAGAACGCGGGGTTCACCGCGTAGCGTTATCTGGAAGGAAGCACCTGCCGAAATTGTGTTGACAGTGGTGATCAGAAAGGCGCGTTGACGGGATAGGTTATCTCATCTCTAACCACAATCGATATAGCCATGGTACCAGGCCAGCGGCAATTACCCCGCTTATCTTCCATGAAGTTGGGATCTGCAGCGCTCACGTGCTCAAGAGCAGGAAACCACCGCCCGAGATTCTGAGTTTCGTCTCCAGCAATCAATGGAGTGATGGCTTCTGAAAAGCAGCGTTTGCCGGTTGTGGCTGTCGCCGGACTGAGTTGCGAGAATTCTACCTTCACCCCATCACGCACTCGAGCTGCAGCGTTCCACCCGAAACGTGGGCAAGAGATTATCGAGCATTACCAATTCCTATGTCCAAAAACAAGTCTAGGAGATGAAGCAGACTGGAAAGGTGCCCTCATCGGACATGCTCTTCCAGGAGGCATCGTCGAAAAAAGGTCATTTGAAGAGCTGGTAGCTGAGATCATCCAGCGTTTGTCGGACATTTGCCAGGCGCTGCAGAATCCCTTAGATGGTCTATGGCTCGACATACACGGCGCGATGTACGTTGAAGGCCATGAGGATGTTGAAGCCGAACTACTTCGTCGCATACGAGCTGTTATCGGACCCACAACCATCGTCTCTGCATCCATGGACCTACACGGCAACGTGTCGCGCGAGCTTGCTCATCAAGCGGATATTATTACATGTTATCGTACAGCTCCTCATGTGGATGTGTGGGAGACCAAGATGAGGGCATGCCGCAATCTTCTTCGAACGCTCAAGGTTCGCAATATTGGTGGTTCGCTGCCGCTCAAAGCCTGGATACCAATTCCGATCCTCCTCCCTGGTGAGCAAACATCCACGCGCGACGAGCCTGCCCTACGCATCTATGCCGCAGTGCCGGAGGTAGAGAAGCGAGACGGGGTTCTTGATGCGGCCATCTGGGTCGGCTACGCCTGGGCCGACGAGCCACGGAATCGTGCGGCCGTGGTAGTCACAGGGTGGGATAAGAATGCCGTTGCGGATGGAGCACAAGAACTTGCAGCCACCTTTTGGGACGCACGCCACGAATTTAAATTCGTCGCTCCGACGGGGTCCTTGGCGGAATGTCTAGATACTGCCCTCGGCGCGAAAGCGCGACCCTACTTTATCTCAGACTCTGGCGACAATCCTACCGCCGGTGGCTCTGGAGATGTTACTTGGGGTGTTACTCAACTCCTTGCTCGACCGGAATTTCGCGAAGCTACTGGACCCACCGTAATCTATGCCAGTGTCCCCGGTCCTGAAGCCGTGGCAATCGCGGAGCATGCGGGTGTTGGCGCCATCATCACTGTCACTGCCGGAGCTAAGATCGACAACCTCCACGCCGGTCCCATTACCATAACAGGCCAAGTCCACTCAATCAAGCACGGCGATCCACATGCTCAGACTGAAGTAGTGCTGAAGACGGGCAGCGTGTTTGTCATATTGACCAAGTTGCGCAAGCCATATCACAAGGAACGAGACTTTACCGAGCTAGATCTGCGTCCTCGAAAGGCAGATATCGTGGTCGTCAAGATCGGGTATTTAGAACCGGAGTTGTATGATATGGCGTCGGATTGGATGCTTGCGTTGACGCCAGGAGGCGTGGACCAAGACCTAGGAAGGTTGGGTCATCATCGTATTCAAAGGCCAATGTGGCCATTTGACACGCATCTTGAGGCGCAACCTAGCCTTAAAGCAAATTTTATACCCTTCTCAAACGAGCACTTGAGCGCAGAAGAGGTTGCCTGATATAAGAAAAAGATGCTTGAGACCGAGTAATTGGAGGAGATCGGGATGCACTAGCGTAAAACAGCGCCAAACAACTCGACTGTTGATTCGCTACGAAGACATCAGTTGCTGACTTGGTTCATACAAAGGATGCGGCTATAGAGGTCGTACGGTTTCTCAAGAGGCTGGTAGTGAATGGCTATTGCTCACGCATTAATGATCCAGGTCGCCGCTGTTCAATTTCGATATATTTATTCGCCCAGTGAAATGACGGGTTGCTGATCCCATGGAACCAAAATGATGATGTTTAGGGTTGCGAAGTCGCATTGTCTTCGGGCAACACGAGTCATTGCTGTTGAGCCGAGGCTCAACGTCATGCTAACCGGGAGGGGAATAGCGGCAAGTTACAGGTGGACAGCAAAATGCGGAGGTTACAGCACACCAATCCCGAACGCGTACACTGATCAAGAAGAACAGAATTGTCCAGTGAGCACCCCAGTGGTATCGATTGCTTAAGAACGCCATACATCATGGCACCCACCGAGAAGCCCATCTTATTCCACTACCCGCAATCCATCTACTCGCACCGCGTACTGTGGTATCTTTGGTTACGCGGCATTGCTTACGATGAATGTGTGAGTTCGCAGACGCATGCTACCTTTTACTTTGCTCACGTTAATCAGATCCAACCACCTGTCATGCCTCGTCCGGACCTCGCATCCATCGACGTCGGATATCGTAAAATCCCTCTCATGGCTATAGGAAAAGACGTATACTGCGACTCTCGGCTCATCATCTCCAAGCTTGAGTCGCTGTACCCCGGAAATACTCTTGCGCCATCCACGCCAGCTGAAGCGGGAACTCGTAAACTCTTTGAGAACTGGACTATCGACGGTGGCATCTTTGCTAACGTGGTTAAACTCATGCCATACTGGCTTGAAAACGGGCTTCTGAGCAACAAGGTGTTCTTGGATGATAGGCAGAAGTTAATGGGTGGAAGGCGGATGACCGCTGAGGCGATGGAGGCAGGAAGACCGGACGGTCTACAGAATATACAGCAGGCGCTTGCGTTGCTTGAGACAACCTTTTTGGCTGACGGTAGAGAGTGGGTGCTTGGGACGAACGAGCCCACAGTGGCAGATATTGATGCTGTCTGGCCATTCGAGTGGATGATTGTGGACAGAGGCATGCGGGGAAGCCTCCCAGACGAACACTTTGGAGAGAAGAGATATCCAAGGGTATATGCATGGGTTCGACGTTTTATGGCGGAAGTGGAAAGGAAAAGACAAAGCACAGAGAAACCCGTGGGACTAGACGGGTCTTCTATGCGCGACCGCGTGCTGAACGGACAATCTGCGAGCGAAGCTACGTCGTTCGAATCTAACGACGCACTGAAGGTACAGCATGGGGAAGAGGTCGAGGTTTATCCGTCAGATTACGGGCAGATGGGCAAGAGCACCGGTATTTTGGTCGGCCTTGGACTCACTGAAGTTGTGATAAAGAACAGACTGGGCATCCACGTCCACTTCCCTCGTTGGAATTTCAGCATCGTGAAGTCTGGAGGGATCCAGCAGAGCCCCAAACCTGTCACAGCGCGGAGCAAGATCCCACAGATGAAGCTCATATACCATCCATTCTCTCCGTTTTCACGGGTAGTATTCGTTCTTGCACATGAGCTTGGCCTTGCCGAACACATCGCCCTCCAGAAAGTCGTGGTATGTCCAGTGCCAATCGAGGGGTGGAGCGACAACAACTCAGACGTCGCGCTGTACAACCCAATGGCAAAAATTCCTTGCCTGGTACCAGAAAATGTCCCGGACGGCATTTACGACTCACGGGTCATATGCGAGTACTTTAGCGACCTCGCATCGGTGACTCCAAAAAAAGATGCAAGGTACTGGCAGCTACGTACGCTCAATGCGGCGGCGAACGGGATCATGGATGCAGCCGTCCTCATCACCTACGAGGTGCGTATTCGCAAAGAACGCAAGATCTACTTCGATGAGTGGGTGGAAGGCCAGAAGCAGAAGATCTTGCGGGCTCTGGACAGGTTTGAAAACGTAGCGGGGAAAGGCATATTGCCTGATCCTGGGAACGAGCCTGCAACTCAGAATGAGGTCGCGGTCGCTGTAGCTACTGCGACGACTGCGCAGATGGGGTTCTTGGGCATTGATTGGGCAAAAGGCAGGCCGAATTTGGTGCAATGGATGAAGAAGTGGGAGCAACGAAGCAGCTTTGTGAAGACCCCACCGACTGCGGACTGGAAAACCCAGTCGAGCGCGAAGATCTAATACTGATGCTATTCACGAGACTGGCATACTGTCACCTCCTGATGTGCGTCCCATCCAGTCATAGTCTTCGTTCAGCAGTGCCCTAATGCAGCGCATGAGCACGAATTTGTCCGTAATCATAGGTTATCGATAAGACACTGCTCTATGAGATGCCCAGCATTGGCTTACTGCATCTTGTCTGTGCCATGCCTAACGTATGTATTGAAATCAACTTCTAAGTGGGTCGCATCGACGGCACAGTAAGCTCGGTGGAGACAATGACCCGTACCGCAATATCCTTATGCACGCTACGCCACCCGCTGGTTGTATATCTTCGAGTTGATCTCTACTCAGGAGCTCCTAAATATCACTGTCACTTTTGGCTCTCACGTTCTATACTCCAGGTTCACCATGACCACCAAATTCTTCGACTACGTGATTGTTGGGGCCGGCACTTCCGGTCTTGTCCTCGCAAGCCGCCTTTCTGAGGACCCCAGCATTACCGTAGCCGTCATAGAAGCAGGAGTTAACGCGGAAAATGATCCAAGAGTCGCAATGCTAGGTCTCTTCACCTCTGCCGTTGGCTCACAATTGGACTGGGATTTCGAAGGAACGCCGCAGGTGAGCATTCTTGGCTCATTTTGGGCGAGTAAGCACAATGCTGACGCTTTCCAAGTCTGCGCTGAATGGGCGTCGTATCAGCCAAGCCCAAGGCAAGCTACTTGGTGGATCAGGCTCAATCAACGCACAAGCTTTAATTTCGTTCTCAAAGTTTGATATCGATTCTTGGGAAGAGCTCGGCAATATTGGATGGAACTGGGACTCATTATCTCCATACCTCAAAAAAGCGTTCACTATCGATCTACCCGATGAGCAGACCGTCGAGCATCTTGGTATTGAATGGGCAGAGCAGCTTGCCGATACATATCATGGGCCAGTCAATGCATCATTTGTTGACGTGAAAGAGAACCCCGTGGGAGAGGCGTGGTTAGATGCATTTGAACATCTTGGATTTTCGTTGTCAGGAAATCCTTTCGGAGGGAGATCAACGGGAGCATACAATGGCGCATCCACCATCAATGCGGCTACCAAAAGCAGATCATCCGCAAATAGCGCGTACTACAATCATCTTCCTGAGAGGGACAACGTAGAACCTGAACACTGTGGCGGAGAAACTTCTGCTCGAGTCAGCGCACCCCCCATCCTGCAGTCAAAGGAATCAACGTACTTCGCAGCGGTACAAGCTCCACTCTTCACGCAAGGAAAGAGGTCATACTCTCCTCTGGTGTTGTCAACACACCCAAGCTCCTGGAGCTCAGTGGCATTGGGGACGCTGAACTCCTCGAAAAGCTTGGCATCGACGTGCTCGTGGATAACCCGAATGTGGGACGCAACTTGCAGGACCACATATTATGCTCCATAAACTTCGAAGCTCAGGACGGCATCCCGACCGGCGACGATCTCACCCGTGGGGACCCAGCAGCGCTCCAGTCCGCGATGGAAATGTATCAGAAGTACCAAGCAGGGCCGTTCGCTACTCCAGGAATCACCTCCTTCGGGTATTTGCCGCCTGTTGAGTTCAAAAAAGAGCCTCAAGCATTCGCGGCAGCCTTGGAGACTCTCAATGAGAGCGTGGCTGGGGAGTCAACGATGGATGCGGCACGTCGGACTCACGTCCGAAGCATCAACAAAACCGAGACAGAAGGCACTAGTCAATACTTCCTCTTCATGGCACAGGATGGGCCCGCTGGTAAGGACACGGTGGGTTCATTCAGCATAGAGCCACAACCAGGGAACTACATCTCCCTTGTGTCAGCGTTGTCGCACCCCTTGTCTGCGGGTACGACGCACATCGCATCTGCAGACGTGAACGAAAAGCCCATAATCGACCATCGGTACCTTCAGCATCCGCTAGATTTGGAGTTTCACGCACGCCACGTGCAATACTTGGAGACTGTCGCCGCGACAGAGCCGTTCGCCTCACTGTTGAAGTCGAACGGGCGGAGAAACGACCCGCAAGCATTTGTGGGAGGAGACTTGGAGAAGACTAAGACTTATGTGCGGAACATGTCAACCACTAACTGGCATTCATGCGGGACTTGTGCGATGGCTCCACGCGATAAGGGAGGTGTTGTTGATGCGGAACTCCGCGTATTTGGAGGTGATGGACTGAGAATCGTCGATGCGAGCGTGTTTCCTTTCATCCCGCAAAGCAACCTCCAGAGCTTGGTCTATGCTGTAGCTGAGAGGGCAGGTGACATAATCAAAGCGGACAACTAAGCAACGAGAAGTGACTTATAGAACGATACTGTCAAATTGATAGTCTCCTTTCGTAGTAGGAGCTCGTGTGCTGGTGCGATCCGCCAAGTCGGAAGGGACGCCCGCCAAGTGCACCTGCCAAGGGCCTGTTCCGCGGTTCAACTGTTGACGTTGAAAATCGCGGCAAACCAGCGTCAGTGCATTATTGTATTCTTCTTCTACAACATGACGCATACGAAGAGAACTGCCTACCCCAATAACTGATTGTTCAGGTAGAGAAGCGTGTTGTACGGACGAATACAAAGTCTGGGCGTGTCCGACACAGGAACCAGTAGTGTCCTCACGGTAAGACTCGCGGCTAGCTTCGGGATCAACAACATAAATTGCTGTAAAATCCGCTCGAAGACTCATTTTCCGGCATTTCCCATTCAACAACTCCTATCCAATCATGTCCACGTGCCAATCAAGGAAGGCGGACGTGGATTACGATCTACCGTTGCACATTGGAGCCCTCTTTATCATTCTTGGAGTGTCAGCGGGTGCTTGTGCGGTGCCAATAATAGCCCTCAGAGTACCCCGACTACGAATACCAGCAAATGTACATTTTGGATTTAGGCACTTCGGCACTGGGGTTCTCATTGCCACCGCATTCGTGCACTTGCTGCCAACGGCTTTTGTATCTCTGGTCGATCCATGTCTTCCGCCTTTCTTCAACCAAGATTACCCAGCCCTAGCAGGGGCGATAGCGCTCGCAGCAATCTTCATGATAACGATAGCTGAGATGATATTCAGCCCCGGTCGCTCTCTCTGCTCGGGTCCAACATCTGACAACGCACATGACCTGGGGGCTTTCTCTCATTCTCGCAGATCAAGTTCGACAAGAACTCGCCTGGAAAATGACGACGGTGAAGCGCCAGCATCAATCACTCTACAGTTTGGACGCGCCCGCAGCGGAAGATCTCACAGTATCATGAGACAAGTAGAACGGCGTATCGACGCTTCGTGCGCTGACGGAGATCAGCCTGCACCTCGAGTGATCGAGGGTCTAAATGATTCAGTCATTCCGGAGTGCCGCTCCATCAACCTTCAGACCGGCTTAGATAAAAAAGAATCAAAGCAGCATAGGAAGAAGCTTCTCATGCAGTGCGCACTCCTTGAATGCGGCATCTTGTTCCACAGCGTATTTATCGGCTTGGCTTTGGCTGTATCCACTGGAAGCGAGCAAGTCATCCTTCTTATCGCCATTGCATTTCATCAGACCTTCGAGGGGCTGGCGCTTGGATCTCGCATTGCTGCCGTCGGATGGAGACCAAACGCTGTTCGGCCGTGGATCATGGCATTAGCATACGGTTGCACGACGCCCTTGGGCCAAGCAATAGGAATAGCGACGCGGGATCTCTACGATCCTAACTCTGCCACGGGTTTGGTGATTGTTGGCAGCTTCAATGCTTTCTCCGCTGGGCTCCTCGCGTACACGAGCTTGGTCGATCTGTTGTCTGAGGACTTCTTGAGTGAACATAGCTGGAGGACCCTTCGAGGAAACAGAAGAATTATTGCCATGTCTCTAGTATTCTTCGGCGCGTTTTGTATGGCTCTCATTGGGGCATGGGCATAAAGGAGAGCCTATGCATTTAATGTGCCCCAGGAAACGCCTTGCTTACCAGAGCTAGTCTACCGACTCTTAAAGTTAGACAATGTTCGCGGCTGATGCGGCATATAAAGCGTTTAAAGATGGTTTAGCTCTTGTCATAGTCTTCATGAAACCGAGCTCGAGCGATTCACGCGATCACCATTGGGTCTGGTTTAATAAACTGTAAAGCATGCTAGAAACGAATTGCATAAGTCAAATATGTTAGTAGTTGATTCTACGCCTCGTCGGATGATCTCGGGCCCCGCGCTTACACAGCGTCAGGGGCCTTTATTGGCCAGTTCGCATAACAACATCACTGGATCGAGATGAAATGTCAGCATCTTCCCTTCGTACTAGTGTGCATGTGGTCTTCAGTTAAGTCCGGTACCCACTTCGACTCATTCCGTAAACGGAAGTATCTTCTTACTCATTGAGTATCTGGTCGCCTAGAATAGTGTGTTTGACATGCAATGGAACCTTCTATTCGCAGCCAGAGATTCGCGTGTTACAAATAAACAATTTGCGATCTCTTTGGCGAGTCTTGTCTCCGGATATATGATACGAACAGAGCGCCGCTACACAAAAGCCGTACGTACATTCAATCCTACATCGTACCAACTCACGCATCATGGCTCGACCATCCAACCTCGAAATCGTTCAAAATCTCTACCTCGCGAACGATAATGCCGACTCAGAGGCTTTTTACAGGGATCTCTCGCCAACCATCACATGGAAGGAAAGTGACGGCTTTCCAACACCAGGAGTGTTTCGCAGCAGGGCGGACATTGATCGCCATGTATTCAATGTGCTCAGGCAGGAATGGGACGGTTTCCGCTTTTCACTTGAATACCTAGTGGACGGAAATGAGCGGATTGTCGCAGTCGGTACATACCGAGGTACGCATCGCAAAACAGGCCGGTCTTTTGAAGCTAGGGCATCGCATGTCTGGCACCTCCTCGATGGAAAGATTGAAAGTTTTGAGCAGTTCGCCGACACATATACAATGCAAATTGCAGCACTGTCTCCGGTTGACTCGGTTAGCGTAGCGTAATTCGGCTGTCTCAATATACACTGAACCACCAAATTTGCTTTTCTAGATGTATTGGGACGTGCAATCATGAAGGAGACTTCGGTATTCTCGCACTATGCTAGCTAATTAACTCTACGCAGCATCAACGCTGGCAGGTAAGGAGCTCTCTAGACACGCTAAGTTAGCCGAAGACGAGTATCATTGTACTCAAGTTATGTGCTCTATCTCAACCAAATATATCTACCTTGTATCGAAATTTCTGCACCCCTTTCCAACCTGTTGCTTAATTGCCGTATATACCTTTATAGAATAAAAGGTCGACTGTACACGTTGCATTATAATCGCCAAAAAAAAGACTACAAAGGTACCTATCGAAATAATTGCTGTGTTTATATACATTCATGATGCCACTCTGGGCTTAGATGGATTCTCATGTGCAGGATAGATGTCTATGTGTTGCAGAGGAGTTCATTCGCCGGCATCCGATGACGGCTCTGAGAACGCATAGCGGGGTAGCATCGCGACATCTTATGCCGAAGGGCCCACTTAAGGGTCAACAGTAGTGGCAACGCCCCTCCATCCATCGGTTACTTATCCTAACGACCACAATACAGCCCTGCACTTACATATTTTCACCAAAGCCCAAGGTGCACCCTTATATCCTGTATTTACCACTACATTATAGCCACCATAATGCCATTCGACACGCCACTGAAGACGGCCTTCCAGAAGCAGGACACTGCATATGGCTTCTGGCTAACGTAAGCGACCATCATCAATTTCTTCTTGCAGTAAAAAGAGTTCCAGGAATATTTAAAAGCTAACTACTATGGTGGTATACAGTATACCGAGCGCTGGTGTTGCAAAGACTATTTTGCGGCCAAGCCGTGGACAATTCAAATGGGTTCTGATTGATGCCGAGCATGGCTTGATCAACGACACTCACTACTATGAGCTTGTGAACGCCGTGGCTTCCGAAGGCGCCAGCCCAATTATTCGCGTGCCGTGGGGTGAGGAGTGGATGCTCAAGCGCGCTCTTGACGCTGGTGCGCAAGGCATTGTCACACCTATGTGCCATTCGGAGGTATGCGATTCTTAATTACGGACCACCGCGAAGAATGTGAGATCAAGCAGCTGACTAGGGTATAGGAAGATGCAAAAAAGATCGTGAAATACTCAAAGTACCCTCCCACCGGCACTAGAGGGTATGGCCCGATGTTTGCACATTCCGTACCAGGCGTATTTGGTGCGGAGTATGACGACAACGCAAATGACAGCCTCCTCGTAATCGTTCAAATTGAGTCCAGGCAAGGTGTAGAGAGTGTAGAAAAGATTGCTGCCGTTGATGGAATCGACGTTCTCTTCATTGGTAAGTGTGTGCTAGCTCAATTTCGCTTGGGATAACATCTAATGGCTGAATACCAGGTCCCTTCGACCTCGCGAAACAAATGGGTGTTCAACGCGGCGGCGAAGAGCACGAGGCCGCAATTCAGCGAACACTTAAGGCTGCGCATTCGTCCGGCAAGAAGGCCGCCATTTTCTGTAAGTTAGCAAATACTCTTCGCTATTCACCCAAAGCGAGGAGAATTTGATTCAAGTGAAGCTGTGATAGCAAACTAACTCCTCCTAGGCACCAATGGAGAGGACGCCAACAACCGCAGGGAACAAGGATTTGACATGATTTCCGTCATCACGGACGTGGGAGTCTTAGCCGAAGGAATGTTGCGCGAGCTCGGCGTTGCAAAGGGTCAGACGCAGGAGAACAAGCCACGGGAAGGATACTGATGGACTGGTGACGATAAATTCACCCTTTCTCAACAAATGTTGGCAAGGCTGATTGGAGTCAATAAAAGGAATCTTCTAACAGTACAAATACTTCCCAGTGCAATGGGACTATATTGATCTAGATCCTTAGAAATTTACGCCATCACCGTTTTCTCTGTGCTCAATACAGCATGACACTTATTACACATAGTGGCCCAGTCTAGCTTTTGTCGGCCACCGATAACTTTACAAATCAGAATCGCACTACTACGCAAGACCAGAACAGCGCATCGTTCCCGATTCACCACAGTTAAATGGGGCTGGAAGCTGGTGCGTACGATGGCCGGTTTCTTCCAACCCACGGGCCCATCGGGCCTACCAATTCAGGCTTCAAATCTTCAATATTTTTGGCGCCTATGTTCCTCATTGTATTTCTTATCTCTTCTTGAAATACTGTCTTCAAGTCAGCGCTGTCGAGCCTTGATCCAAGAATGATACATACTCTGTAGTACTCTTTCTACGCCTTCCTCACCGTGTGTCCCATTCGCATAAAGTATCGGCCGACCGACTCCAACCGCCTTTGCGCCTAAAGCGAGAGCTTTCACGACGTCGGCACCGCTGCGTACACCACCATCAACCATGACATCGATCTTTGAGAACAGGTCTGGACGTAGTTCACGAAGCTCGTAGAGCACGTCAATGGGCGCGGGGGCGTAGTCTGCTTGGCGGCCTCCATGGTTGGACTGAGCCAATCATTCAGTATTGGAAAGCAATAGGATGATTGGAGCGCATGACTTACTAGGATGACACCCTGTGCACCATACTCGACGCACAGCTGTACATCTTCGACGGACTGTACACCCTTTATAATTATTGGTAGGTGCGTGTGCTTCTTAACAAACGCAATGTCGCTCCATGTTAGATTTGTGTCTTGGTAGCCGCTGATTGCTTCAGAGACGCTTTTGCCTTTCTCACCGGCTGTCGTTGCAGTAGGTGACGGTGGTGCGGGCATATCATTCTTCTCTCCTAATTTCGCTCTTACATCGAGCGTACGTTTTGACTGCCAGCATACATCTACAGTCAGAATGATAGCGCTGGCGCCAAGCCGAGTAACGCGTTGAATGAGCGCGGAGGACGCTGAGCGGTCTTTGTTCAAGTAGATCTGGAAGATGAGCGGTTGGCCTTCGACCCTCGCATTAAACATATCTTCTAATCCGCAACTCGCGTTCGCAGAAATTGCCTGAACGATACCAGATGTCCCCGCTGCTTTGGTCAAGTTCACTTCTCCAAGAGGATGTCCCAATTTGGCCATAGCAGCAGGCGCGATAAATATCGGCATCGAGGTCGGCATACCAAGGAACGTAGTTGTGGTCGAACCCTGGGACATGTCTCCTCGCAGAATCCTTGGGCGGAAGAAATATCTCCGCCACGCATCGCGATTGTCGTGAAATGTAGCCTCCTCATCAGATGCGCTCCGATAATATGCCCAAGCTGTCGTGCTGAGCACGCGCTCGGCCCAATTCTCAAAATCTTGTACCAAGAGCATGTCTGCGGCTTGTGGCATCTCTTCTCTTGCCTCTGCCTGTCTTACTTCGTCTTCCGTGAGCTCTATTGCCTCAGGTGCTGGGATAGTCTCAGGGTCAATGGCCCCCAGGCAGTATTCTGGAGGGAGTGTCCCGATGGCATCAGGCGGGTGTAGTAGCTGGAACTTTGAACTCGCGTCTTTACCTGCTTGTTGTATTATCGCATTCGGCCCTCCTGGATGCGCCTCCAAAAACTCTGTCATGTCATACACGAGTCCCTGAATTTGTTAGTCCATCCCCATTTGTCTTTTCTTAGAAGTTTGTCCCACATTGATGATAACCCAGCAATCATCTTTTGTGACATGCTTCTGCACTTCGTCGTACGATATCAGTCTTTGTTGCTGGAGCGATGGCACTTCTGGGGCCTCGCATTGTACGGCGGGTTGCTCGTGGAACAAATATGCACTCGCGATAGCCTGCACTCAATTAGAAGAGGCATCTAGTATACGATGTCCAAGTCGCCTACGAATGAAGCAAATATCACCCCAGATCTACTGTTGAAATATGAAGCTGATCGAAAACGACTGCTTTGGCCTGCACGAGTGTCCGATCTCCGTAGTGTGCGCGAAAATGCACGGGTTGTTTGCGATCGGCTATGTATCACGGGTTTGATGGCCCCAAGGCTTCTACGCACTTGATGGGACGCCGTACGTAGCGCGATCATGATGGAAAAAGTGTGCGACTGTACCCACTTGAGGGTCGGAGCGTCGAGTGCATGTTATAAGACGCGAAGCATTGCGGTCCCATCTCCACCGCGCATCATGTCAAACACGGCATTGTTGTCAGCCACGCGATTGAAGTCAGAAGGCATAGCGGGCCGGATCACTGCATCTGGACACGCCACGGACTGATTGCTACAAGCAGAGCACGCCGCTCTACAGCACGGTTGACGCTAGGTCCGATGCCGGCATCCCCAAACGCCGCAACAAATGCCGTAGGATGTCGGCGTTTGGTCTCGGCGTTTGATCTCGGTAATGTGCACCAGTGGAATCTTGCTGAGAACAGTGACGTCTTCAGTAACCTAAACGTGTATAACATAATACCTCCATCTCGGAAAATGAAATGATCTTGGTTTCCTTCACAGTGGATCAGTGAAATAGAATCATTGAGGTTCTCAACGGTCGTAATTGCACATACGACGAAGGGCAATCCCCGAAGTCAGCGCGGCTTGTATATCAAAGCTACATAGCGGCGTATCTACTCTTTTGGTGATTGCGAAAACAAGTAGCATCCTTGTTGTGCCAATTGGCCAAAGAATGGACGTAGAAGTAAGTTCCAGCGGTGTATTATAATTATTCAGTCAGGCTTCCTTACCCTCAGTTATATACCCCCGCATTTGTCCTCCTGTCGGAAGAGGTTCTTTCTGACGGCGCGTATCCCGGATTATGCAGATCGTTCCGAACAGGACCGTGCATATCACTCCGACCAGGACTGTGCATGTCGCTTCTAACTGGACTGTGCATATCACTCCTCGAGGCCACCGTGGAGAGCACCAGGCCAGGGTTCATCCTCCTTTCCGGCTCATCTGCCATGTCAAGCACCGAAGGTGTGCGGCAACCGTAGTATCCGCCCTCCTCGGCCTGCTTCATTGTATCGAGAGATGCTTGCCCTTGCCCATCAGCCAGATGCGGGTACCCTAACGACTGGAGAACCTTGGCCGTGGTCAAACGCTGCTTTTCTCTGACCTCGTGATTAGGATTCTTGGTCGGATCGTTGTTGTCATCCCCATCCTGCCCTGGGTTTGCCATCTCGTACTCTAGCATCTTGATGAACTTATAGAAACCAATAGCAAGAAGACTGCCAATGCCGGGACCCACCCAGTATATCCAATGCTCGGTGTCGTACTTATTCGTAACAACGCATGGACCAAGACTGCGTGCTGGGTTGAGCGATCCACCGGTATAGTATACACCAACCAGCTCTGCGACAAACAAAGCCAATCCTATTCCCACAGGTGCAATGAAAGTAGACTTGTGTTTTTCTTTGGCAAGCATGAGAATGGTGAACACGAGCTCCGCCGTCATCAACGCCTCGATAAAAACGCCCTGGGCAAGAGATGTACCCTCGGATAAAGTCGTACGGACGTTTAATGGCGTAGGGAACATGGCAAGAACCAGCGCAGACGCAGTGATGCTGCCGATTATCTGTGAAATGAACAGACAAACAGCGCGCGTGGCACCGACAGCACCAGTTGCCCACAGAGCAAGAGTGACCTGCTCAGTTGTGAGTGCGAGGTCCTTAATTGACGAGGATGAAACAAGAGAGCTTACAGCAGGATTGAAAAGACCACCCGATATCCTGAAGAAAATCCACACGTTCACCATCAAGCTGAACCCAAAGGAGACTGAAATATACAGCATGACAATAGGACTAAAACCAGCTGTAGCATTCGTTGTTGTGGATTCGTCGGACGTTCTTGAGTGGGCATTGGCAACTTGAGTGCCTGCGAATGCGAAGAACAAAAAGAGCGTAGTGCCAACCCATTCTCCAACCGATGCGACGAACATGTTCTTGACATCACTATTCATCCACATCGTCCAAGGGAGTCCGAGGTATATTTTTGTAGCACCCGGAGTAGATCCATCTGGTGCAAGTTCAGTCTGCCTTCGGCCAAGTCGTGGGGGAGCATATCCATGTCGATTATCCCCGATGATATCAGCATAGTTGTACGGCATTTCACCGCTTCCCCGCCAGGAGTTGCGCAGATTCAAGGGCGCTGGACCTGTGCGATTTTGCTTTTTCTGCTCTTTCATATCGTAAAAAGATAGAGGCCGGCCACGTTGCGCTAAAAACTGGGAAGGTGCAGGACTGTGATCAAAATACGAGCCATTGGTGTCTTTGTCTGCCTCGTCTGAATGACTGTCGTGTATCTGCTGGCTGTTGGCCCGTTTCGGCACGGGCTTCTTGCCTAGGAAGGGTGATCTTGAAGTTTTGACAGTGTCCAATGACTTACGGATGGTTTCGTCGGTGATGGAGGATGCAGATGGTGTCACTCGACGGGTCGATCCGGGCGGTGTGTTTATTGCGGCCGTCGTGGAGGGTGCTCCAAGCAAAGCTCGGTCTGATGCAGGCTGCATTATACGCCGATTTATAGTACCTGATGGTTTGATTATGCACGCCTCTCGCGTTGAAAGTGAGAAGAATTGGACGAGAAGTACTTGGACGGCCGAAGGCTGGGAAGAGCAACGGTATTTGTTTGACTGAAGTCAGCATTAGAACTCCCAACCCACAAATTTTTACAGCGATGCGAAGCGACGATTAGCTGGAGCTGGGTTTGGTATGGGCCAGAGCAACCATCTTTGCCAGGCCCGTGAACGCCATTCTGCTCAGACAGGAAGCGACGGTTGTTACGATTGCCGAAAGAGCCTCGAGGGTCAGTGTCATCGCCACAAGGCAAGAGCAATTGGCAAGCGCGTCCCAGTCATTGCGTCTGGCGTCCAGCCTCCTCGCAAGGACTTCCATCACTTCTCATCTGCCCCTTGATCCAAGTTCGAGGGGATCGAACGAGCACAGGAAAGCAGCTCGTCGAAGGACCACCAATGGGCACCGGCGAGACCAGGATGTCGCGCAACCTCACATTGTACGGAATGTACTAAGCAGAAGCGTTCGCAAGGGGAGGTGCTGCGACTTGCGAATGCGGCTCCACTTCAATGGCGCTTGGCCCGCCAGGATCGCTCCGGTCCAAGCGGGCGATCCGTCGATCTGGTGAAACCACCCAATGTGCCAAATGGGGTGTGCGCATGCAAAAGTTCTTCAAGGCGACCCAAGTAAGGTTTGTTTCATAGATTGAGTCAAAACAGGCCGGATAGACCCAGACCCAGAATGCATATGAAACTCGCCAGAAGTTCTGGCCAAGACGTCCAAACTTTGTGCCTTGCTGCACTTCAGAGGTGCGTAATAACACGAAACAATACCACAGTAGCAGACACGAGAAACTTGAAATATTATTGAGCGCCTCATCTCGTGGTAACTCAACCTATGATGCGTCTGCAAAGCTATTACCTTAACACAGACCCTGGATGTTCACAGGATTCCATTTCTTATTGTCGGTCCTTTGCTTGATCTTTTGTGAACGGTTTACATGCAGATGAATGCAGTGCAGCCGAGTCCACGCCCCAAGCCATCGCCGGTACAAAGACCGATAACGACAGAGGCTAAGTAGGCGACACTTCTGCGAAGCATAAGATAGATAGTATCAAGTGGTTACAAAAACGACCAAGAGATGGACAACCAGAATAAACCACCTCACGTAACAGCCTCGTGTTGTAACCACCCAAGATTGCACTCCATCTGCACTTCTCCATCAGCACCGAGACTTACCCTCATGCTAACATCCCATCACCATCTAAGCCGACGATGCATCACTTCGGCCCATGCTCATGTGTGGCGCTCTAACCAACACCGATATTGAGACCGGTCAGGCAGGCAGGCAGGCAGTCAAACGAAGCATCCGCACTCACTGCCACATTTCGCCGCCATCCTGGGTCAACGTGACACTTAACGAGGACGAATTCCACACGCTTCAGCGTGAGATACCCTTGACGTTGGCGGTGCCTGTTCACAGCCCGGATCACGAATGGCGCTGCCAGAGCGCCAAAGGTTGGGGTTTACGGGTTGGAAGCGGGGAAGAGGTATAGGGTCGGACAGGATACGTTGGTGGGAGTATTGGACGAAGAAAGATATTTTGGAGAGAGATCAAGACGTTAGGAAAGTTATATATATGCTTGGACAATACCCCGCTATTGTTGTTGACATTTATGGAATTTGAAGGATTGAGCTGAAGTGCGAGGAGTAACTGGATACAAGTTACAATAACTCAGTGGATGAAACCCAGATCCTCTGGTTTGGAGGAGTGCAATACACGGGCCAAGTATTGAACAAGGGCAAAATGCACTGGAAATTATTTGGCCATCGCACTTTATGCATTATTTGTGTATCTAGCTAAGCGATGCCTTCGCCCATGGCTTCCACCACTTCTCAATCCCCTCGTCAAATTGCCATCCATCCCACTCGTAGTTGGTCAGAGCCCATGTATCAGGGACACCCTGCCCACCACTGCGTATCCTATAGCTTCCCGCCAAACTCCACATAGCCCAGCTGACATTGTTCTTTGTGGTGAACTGCTTCAGACATCCCTGCAGCGTGTCATTGAATATGGACGAGTCCTGCGCCGAGCCAAACTCGGACAAGATTACAGGCGTCTGGCGCACGGCCTTCGGGCAGTCTTGTGTGATGTTGCAGGCGGCGGGTGCGTCTATGCCGAGCGCGTTGAAGCCGGATTGGTAGAGCTCGGCCTCAATGATGGGGCAGTTGCCAGTGTCGAGGTTCTCGGACATGCTGTAGAGATGCAGTTCGTAGACGACCTTGTCGGCCCATGGGTGGGAAGCTAGGTCGAACACTACTGGCTTGCGACGGTAGCCATCACGGATAGCGTCACCTTTATAGAGTGGAGCTGTGTTGAGGTTGAGGCCAGATGTTCTAACACAAACTTGTATTAGCAGTCCGTAAGCATCGAAATGGTAGGAATGACGTACAGAGCAGAGAGGTCCTGGTCATACTGCAAGCCACTCCAGGTAATCAAGATGTCTGGGTTGACCGAGTAGATTGCGTCGGTTGCTGCGGTATAGTTGCCCACAAATGTCAACCAGTTGTACCCAGTTGTCGACGTTGGGGCGGTAGTGTTGATGGCACGACGAAGTTCGTTGCGGAGAGACATTGAAACAACGTTCGGGTGTTTCTTTGCCCAGTTGGCTACGTATTGTAGTCCACGATGCCAATTCTTCACGGGAAAATTGTAATCGTCGAACCACGCATTTCCGTCACTTGACTTTGTCAGCACTCACATTAGCATGTCGTGGCTCTGTATAGAATACATACGTGTTGTTGCAGCACCACTGAGCCTTTCCAACGTGCACGTCTGGATGGATGTACATTCCCCGTTCAAGCGCCGCTTCAGCAATGCGATCCCAGACCTCGAATCGGCCAGTGTCTTTCGTCCAGCCTTTGTTCTTAGCAACGATCTCATTTGTCACCTTGGTGCCATTTTCGTAACCAAGACCCGTGATCATTGCGACTTCGAGAGGGACATCGCTGCCATTCCGCTCATAGATCTGGTCTACCATCTCAATGGCGTACGTGAGGCGGATGAAGTTGAACCCAACGCTCTTGACCAAGTCGAGAATGTCTTCAACAGAACTCCACTCCACGCCTTCAGGGACCATTGTCTCGCCAGAACCTATATTCAAGTGTTATTAACACCGTACTTGACACTCGAATTGGTCTTGGACGATCCAGGATTTCGTAGTTCACTTCACTCACCTGGCCAATTGACTCCTGCCCAGGTCACTGCCTCGCCACGAGAGTCGACAATGTCGCGGTCTTTCGTCGAAAAGGGTCCATAGGGCCAGCTGCCATTAGCAACAGCCTGTCGCGAGAACATACGTTCTGAAGCTTCAATTGGCGACGCAACATGGCCAGCGACAGCTCGGAAAGCTGCCGCAGCAGCCAAAACAATTCGTAGGGAGCCCATCACGACGGTTGTGGCCTGCGTTCACGCGCAGACCTGGCGGAAAAGTCCTGGATAAAGTACCGTCAGTACCGCCTCGCTGTACATTGCACCGCTGCCCGCTGTGTCCGGTCAGGTACCATCGTTAGCTTTGCCAGGGCCATTTCCCAACCCCACAGTTCCGCTTAGGGCTTATTGACCGACCGTACAGATTCTCCACGAATTGATCATCATGAGTCGGGTAGAGGTAATGCGGCCAAAACAAGTCCTGCCGAGGTGACGGCGATGCACCTGCTGTTTTGGGCTTGGACGAGCCGGGTATTTCCCCGCAACACATGAATGACGTCAATTCTCGGAAGGATCGACCGTTAACATTCTGTTCACGTGATCCGCATTGCATGTGGCCGTGCCGTTCGGAGAACCTTAACAACTGGTAGACTAATCTTCATTCTTGGAACGGTATAATTCCCTGCATGGCCATGCTCCGAGAACCAGGTCCGTCGCATCAGCATCACGCGGCATCCTAAACGAACTGCAATCCCATCGCGGCGACCTCGTCGAACTCCGTCTCGAGCAATTCACGGATCTCGTCGTTGCACGTAGGCGCGTCTTCGAGTTCAGCCAGAATCGTGAGAATCTCCTCATGTTCCTTCTCATCTACTTCTTCCCTACTCAAAATGTTCGGCATCTGCAACGCATCCCATGATTTTATGGCATAGCGATCCTCATCCCAGCATGTGTACTCTGTTGCGGCACGGCTGTACCATTTCTTCTCCTCCGCAGTCTGCGGCAATTGGAAGCCGTTGAAATGGGACCACCTAAATTTATAAGTAAAAGTTGTACCAGAGTCTCGGCGTATCTCTCTTTCTTCTTCGATGATGTTCAAGTCCTCCTTGGAATGGTCATGGCTGGATATTACCTCGAGGGTTGTAAGATCTGGCAACTTGACGCTGGCAGTCTCGACTAGACAGTCAAGAACCGGATGTGTAAGAAGCGGATAGGTGTGTGAATCGTAGAGCTTGAATTCTTTCAAGCTGGGGGGTAGACTTCCAGCAAAAGTGCTTATCACGGCAGGGTCGCGGTACTCTTCCCTTGCTACAGGAAGATTGCCGAACATGTGTGTCGGTAGCCAAAGTCTCTCAAGATGACAGAATTGAGCTAGCGAGGTGAAAGGTTCATCAACGAAGACATCCTCATGATGAAAGCGTCGCCAATAGGCATAGGAGTCGTTGTCGAGGAAAAGCTCCTCGAGCGTCATCTACAGAGACGATGATTAACGCAGAATCAGACCGTTTGGACAAGTGAGTCATACCTGAAACGGTGCCAATAACTCAATGATCCGCTTCGACGTTACGGTCGCTCTCCGGTATCTTTGGATTGAGTATCGGAAGGTTTTCAAGTTACGACATCGTCCTAGCACTGTCTCCAGATCACCGTACTCTAAACCGCAACTTTCCAACACGAGCCGTGTTATGCTCGAAGAATCCGAAAGCCGTGTGCAAGGGCTACGCATTACGACTTCATCGGGTTGAACCCACCCACCTGCGCAACCATGGGCCGTAAACAGCTCCAAAGTTGGTAGTGTGAGGACGTTGACCCAGAAGGATAACGGGTGGTACTCGTTGCTATAATATGATTCGGGTATGGCAGTGAACTCTCGCAACGAGGAAAATCGCTGCAGCGCCCTCGCCCACGGCAGTGTCCTCCGGGCTGGGACGCAAGGAAATGATAGACATCTCAAGTTGGTCAAGAGACTCAGCAGAAGCATCATGTACGCTTCGTCAACTCCAGCCTTCAGCAAGTGGCAGAACTGCTCATCCAGGGGTAGGCTTTCGAGGTTTGCCGTCGAAAAGTAATACCAGTAGAACAGCGTCGCGCGATAGGCGTCATAGTTTTTCTCCCAGCTTTTCAACTCGACAGCACCTTTGGCGTAAGGCGTTACATTTCTCAAATAACCACTCGTAATTGCCGCGCTCGTAAACAGGTCGTAGTCTCCTTGACTGAGACACTCACCGGGTACTTTGTAGGGGTCCCACCCTGTAGTCATAGAGTAGTATATTCTCTTCCCTCCGGTAATGGCCGCTTGTATTATAATATGATCATGCCAAGAATCGTTCTCCATATTCCCTGGTTCTATCGTCTCCCACTCGGGAAGCCGCAGACTGCGCACCTGGACGCCCTTCAATTTAGTGTGGGCGAGTCAACAATGATGGGCATCTCACGTAGTTGGGCCTTTTCGGATCTTTCAGCAAGGCTTTGATGAATTTCGACAAAGGGCGGCGTCGGAGACAAGGAGGGTGGAACTCGCGATATAATGCAGGCTCTGTGGCTACGCGCAAGTGCTTGCTTGTCAACGACACATTGAGGAGGTCGGGTTGCGAGAGATGAGATGCGACCAAGAGCAGGAGCTCTGCACTCAGTTGCGCTAACGCCATTGACACGAGAGAGTATGAGATGGTCCGTATTCTGCGGCAAATGAGGATGAGCATAGGCAGCAATCGAAGTTGCATGTCAAAAGAAGCTAAACCCAAATGGGCACACAGGAAGCTTCACTCAACGAGCCTGAGCACGACCCCGTTCTCTCATGACAACGTGAACACCGGCGATACAGTATCAGCTCAAGAATTAAAAACCATATCGTAGCTTAAGTTACCCTGGGCCCTACGGCTATTTTTCTACCATCACAGGTGTTAGCTTAGATCCAGTCTTTTGATTGTTATAAGAGCACGGTGATCACGTCAATTTAAATTTCAAATATACTGTACTGTAGATGGCAGAGCCTCTAGCCCTGTGCGTCCACATCGTGAGTTTCGATGCATCCAAGGTATAATAAACTTTGTCTATCCAAGCGCCTTCAAATTTCGCAATGTCCATATCCAATATACTACCGAACTCCGTATGATGTCCAATGCATACCATTATTTTGCATGCGGCCGGCGCAGCGGATGTGCCTCCGTGTTAAACACGTATTCGTCTAAACTTACCAGTCCCGGCTCGGAGAAGATCAGATAAAAGTACTTCAATGTCTCCGCCATCCAAAAGCTCTCACACTCGTCGATCTTCGTCGTCCCCTGGGCTTGTTCAACCGTGACATCCTCGATAGCGGAGTGCGCGATGGCAGTTTCGGTCGCGTTGCTGATGGCCGTAAACATGTTCCACGCCGCATCTTCGAGGGTCGGATCGCCAGTTATCCGATACAGTATGAAGATGGACTCGATCGCCTCTGGTCGCAGCAAGAACCTCCTGTCTCCAATCTTGGTCATTCCAGGTTGTAATCCGTCGTCTTTGATGATTTGCGTAGGGTCTTTCGTGCTGTCAAGCACGTGTTGATCCATAATGCCACGGTGCCACCGTTCCTCATTCCACTCGCAATCGTTTGGGTCTGCACATGGAACGACGTGGAACGTTTCGGGCATAATGTTGGTCGGTGTGGAATTGTAAGCCCATATGCACCCATCGACCAGTTTCCGCGCGACCTCGAGTTCCTCAGTGCGGTTGAAGATCTTGGCAGCGATGCCGACCATTCCACCCGCAAAGCAGGCGAGATGTTGTGCCTCAGGGTCGAGCTTGACCATGCCGAGGCTGCTCATCCGGACGTTGCCTGAGATGAGAATGTCTTGGTTCTGAGGGGTCATCGGACGGAAGAAGAGATGCTGCTTCGCTGCTTCGATGGCATTCTCGTAGAGAACGCGATACTGGTCGTGGCGTCCGGACAACAGCATGTATTCTTTGGGAAAGTATTCGTATAACGAATCGGACATTGCGCCGAATGAGAAGGTCTTGTATGCAGTCAAATCATTGTCAATCGGGCTAACGGTGATCGGTATGAGTCCTGGGATAGCAGTAGCATTCTGTTGGAGTTCGACCAGATCGGAGATCCTCTGCACAGCGTCGTAGTATTTCGCATCGCCGGTCAGTTGCGTCAGCCGGGTGAATTCCAAGCTCAAAGAACCCAATTCGGCACTCAAGGCGGTCATTGGGGCCTCCTGGTCTAGATTAAGCGCACCACTACATGAAGTCAGTCGGATGGTAAAAAAGTAGCAGATTGTAGGGACATACTTGACCCAGTCCCACCGTGTAATGGGGAGGCGATTAGGTGTGTCAAAAGCTCCGTAAAGCATATCACCGAGCTGGACTGCCTTTTGCAGGAGAACGTGATGTTTTCCTTCGCTCAAATCGTATGCACTCAACAAGCCTCCCAGGTAGCGGATGTTTGTCTCGAAGACGTTGAGGACAGGTTCGGCCGTGGTACTGAAGTCGATCTTTTGTATCGCTCTGAGTGCTATGTCAAAGTCTTCATCTAAGCCCATGATAAACAAGGTATCTAACGAGTCCACTAAAGTCGCAGCGCGGTTTCCGAAGGTGTTTTTGTAGCTCGCGGAGAGCGGAGTAACTTCGTCCTGTAGCCATGCATGCTTCTTGTAGCCTTCCCAAGAATGCGTAAACGCTGCCTTGACTGCAGCTTGCCTTTGCAGTCTCTCTTGTTTGTTGTTCTCCGTCTCGACGCCGAAGTGGTGCTGGATACGAGGGATCGGTAAGGGCGTGCCCTTGGGTAAGGGGATCATCGAGGTAACAGGGTATCGCTGGGGTATGTCTTTCCATACGACCGGACTAGTGATTAGAGATGATGACGTCCCGTTGGTAGGGAGAGGCTCATTTCGTAGGGCGAGCTGGTGGTAAGCAAGAAACAGCAAGCCGGTAAATGTGCAAGCAATAGCGAAGCGTCGCAGAAAGAAGCCCATAGCGAGCGAGCAGGAAGAGAAGCGTTCAAGTAACGATTATCATTGGCATTGAATAGCGTACAGTTCAACGAGCAAGTGGAAACAAGTAGACCCAGCAGAGAGCGTGTGATGTCACAAGAAGGGAGTGCCTCTGGACAGATCGGGCCTCTGGAATCACAAAGGACAGCGAGTGAAGTAAGACAAGGTAGAAAATGCAGGTGGAGGAAAGAGTGACGGTGACAAGGAGAGCAGAAGCATGTTTCAACGATCGGCAACGGAGAACGATCCGCTGGGGGCCTGCGTTGCGTGGCTTGCATGGCATCCCCGACGTGTGCATTATCGATAAGGCTCGGGGAAGGCGCGACGCGTCCAGGCGGCGATCGGCAGGAGCTACCCCGGCCACCAATCCTAGCTTCCACCCTCACGTCACCACGAATTCAACAATCCAGGGCGCGGCGTTATCGCGATGAAATACCACGGGTACGTTCCCCATCTGAGCGCAGGCCCAGTATACTTGACCGTTGTTGTTTGCGATGCGGGGTAAACCCACCTTTTGCGTGCCGTGTTCAAATCCGGCGCGCAGGACAATCTCGGACGCCAATGGTCATTTCCATGGGATGTGAACAAACTATTGACAATGCCAGCGTGTACTATATCCCGAACCAGGGCGCGCAGCTCTCGGCGTCGCTCGACTATGTAAAGGCCATTGTGGCCGGCATCGAGTCCAGCTTTCCTCGTGCCGACAAGGCTGGCACCTGGGCACTCACCCACCGTATGCTCCGCGACAACCCTCCGTACAGCGAGACAACCCAGCCAGACTACCCGCACGCGTACCAGCACCTGCTGCACGTGTCCACCGTCACCCCAGACCGCGCGTACAACCTTATCCAACACCCGCCCAAGGCTGGCCAGGATGGCAGCGTGAGCACCACGCCGCAGATTGCCATAGCATCGTTCCCTATGGCCCAGGGCGATGCACATGCCACCTTCCTCGCCAACCAGATGCCGCTTCTCTGGACCCCGCCGCGCATGCTCGATGTCGTAAACGGCAAGACCTTCCAGGCGGGCGACTTCCTCATATACGTTGGCGAGCTTCGGTCCCGGCGCCAGGCGCAGACAAGCAACCACACTTCTCCGGCTGTTGTCGTCTGCGTCTCTACTCACGCCGGGGGCCCAGACAACGACGACGGCACTTCGTCTCCGCCGACAGACGACGGCGCTATCGATTTCGAGTACGCACAAGCTTCGATCCGAGAGCTATGGAACACCATCAAGAAGGACATCACCTTTGGCCGTGCCGAAGTCCGCGAGCACATGCAGCCTACTGAAGACTTTGGCCGTGGCGAAGAGCAGAATCGCGAGGCCGTCGTGCGCATGTGGTGCGAGGCACTGAGCCCCAGAGCCTGAGTCCTGACCGGACTTGAAGCCTACTCTCCTCGCCAGCCACTTCAGAAGTTGGTACCGAAACTCCTTTCGCACTTCAGTAATATTATCACGAACTCCTGAGTTCAGTCTCCACTTCGCGAAACGAAGCGGGCTATCAAAGAAGACACCACACCTATAGCTAAACGCTGACCCAGCGATGTCGATTTACGAGCAACTGGCCCATTCCACTCTGACAAGATGGACAGTACTGACACTTGGGAACACGAAGACGGCCCTACGCTCTCGGTTGAAAAGACCTCGCTAGAACCTTCCATTCAGGGGCCTTCGGTGGCATATCCGATCGGTCAAGTGAAGACAGGAGATCGTTCCGCAGGTCAAAGCACAATACTGCAGAGGACATTACGACGATCCGGTCCTTTTCAAAAGTACCACCAAACAAATACGGACGTGGATGAAAGACGGAATAGGCGGCAGTCTCTCCCGGAGCACCAAGTGCCCAATGAAGACGTTCGAAATCAACAGTTAGTCGTCACTCCAGCTAATCATCTGACGTATCCTGCGATTGGCATCCCACCGACAGGGTTCCCTGCACGCCCTGTGAAAGAAGTCGGAGAACTTGCAAGGAAGCTGGATACAGCAAGAAACGACCAATAGGCTCCAAATGCGAATGCTGTGCGACGCAGGGAGCTTATCATGCGCCGTGTGATGGGTTGATGCCCTTTGACACAAACCCTTGCACTAGATGCAAAGCGAACGGATTCTATTGCGAACCTCAGCTGAGAGCTTATAAGCTTTACACTTTACCCTTGGGGCCTCCGTAACGCGCGGGGAAAGATTGTACAGTTGTTGAATGATCCCGCTCCGGGTGCGTGAAGAGAGGGGAATTGGGATGTTCAGACGTGTCAAGGGGGTTAAAGCATAGTTGGTCCTCAGTGTACACAGCCATCGGGAGCCCCTCACCACTTTCATGGACGCGAATGAGAGATGCATTTCAGGTCTACAGCTTTCATTATCAATCAAGTTATTGTTTTTGTACATACGTCATAGCCATCCGGTCCATCCACGAGAAGAGCCTCACACGTTGCTGATCCGTTTGCTGGTCTCAGTTTGTGGATGTATGCGGCCTTTTCTCCTTGCGTCGTAAGCAGCCAAGGTCTCCAAGATTGTGAGTTTGCAATCTACGCTCACGAATTTCGCCTTAGCAGTTGGAAGGACATCACGGTCTTTCGTGTAGAATGCTGACATCCCCGCCACTGCATTACTCAACAATGACCTCGCGCCAATTCCTAAGACTCTCCACGAAGGTTGCGAAACTCACCACATCAGCAGCAACGGCAACCTCGGAGTGATGATTCCGGTCTCTACAGACGCTGACCAGGTGCTGCCTGCATCCCACAGTATGAATGGAATCTAGGAAAGATGAGCCATCGTTTATCACCAGGATCAACTGATAGTTATGTTTCAGTGAATTGTACGTGTATACGGTTGAGAATACGACCACTGGCTACAGTTTTTAGGCACCTGTTACAGCCCACAGGGCCTGAAATAAGGAGCAACAACTTTTTTGAGCACCTCATCTTGCAGTAACTCATGGTATAATATGATTCCAGGATCATCACTTGATAGTCTATACCGCAATCTGATAACTATAATAAGTCCAGTTTTTATTGTCAGCCACTGTGGTTGTAGAGAGTCACCAGCGACACATGCATCAATCGGCTAACTTAAACCCTCCAGGTAGCTGCCTCTGGAACACCGCAAGCGGATCATACTTCAGCGCGACACGGCACAAGAACGCACTGTTCTGTGTACCATAGCTTGAAATCGGCTTCTGAAAAGTTCCCGCGTAATTAGCATACACGAAACTTCGCAACAGCCCCATATGCTTTGCTGCCGCGTTGATCTTGCGCAGCACCTCTTTATTCTTGGCATGTACGAGGGAACTCGCAGCAGCGTCTGACCACGAAGCGGAGAATAGAAGTATCATCCCATCGCCGACTTCGGGTATCGTTCCAAGGATGTTATCGTGCGCACCCTGAGCAGCAAAGACGGCGGGGAACGGCTCGAACGTTACGATCCACTGGAGGGAGCCAGTGACGTTGAAGTCGTACAACGTCTCATTACAAATGTCGAAAATACTGTCAAGAAGCTCTGCCGAGACACCATACGTCCCCGTCGAGAACAGCTGATTGGTTTGCGCCATCGCAGTCTCGTTGGCCAGAGTATGCAGCTGCGTGATCTGTACTGTATTGGATATACTGGGGATAGCAAACAGCTCGGAGTACACCTCCGGATCGGTCTGCGGCTTCGTGTAGATCGGGGCTGAGAGAAGCGTCCATGCCTTGGTCACCGCGTTGAAAATAGCGGAAGTCGTGATGGACGCGTGTACATCGTACGGCTTTGCCGCCGCAATCTTCGCGAACGCTGCAAAGACCTCACTACGGTACGAAACACTGTTTACTACGCGCCCTCCTAGAATTTCACCGATGGGCAGCGTGCGGAAGTCGGTCCTAGTCACGACGCCCAAATTGTTCAGGCCGCCTTTTAGCGCGCGGAATAAGTCGGGACGAGATGTAGCGTTTGTGTTGACGAGCTTCCCGCTTGCGAGGACGATCTCGAAGTTGATGGCTGTATCGCAGGTGAAGCCTGCTTGCGGTGAGAAGTAACTGATTCCGCCTCCGAGCGTCAGGCCGCCTACGCCTACACCGCCGTTCCTGCCTCCTGCGACCGTCTTGTTGAGCGTGTCGAGGTGCGCGTAGACGTCGAGCCAGCTTGCGCCAGTGCCAATGTGAGCGACTGAAGCATCTTTGTTCGTGGTGATAGCATTGAGCGCTGTCAGGTCAATAGTGATGCCATTGTTGATGTTCGCGAAACCGGCTGCAGGAGCATGGCCTTGCGACTTGATGGCAAACGGGCAGTCGTGTTGATTTGCGATCGACGCAATGATGCTGGCAACATGTTCGGACGAACTAGGCTTCGCAATGCAAGAAGGAGCAAGTGAACCCTCTTGGATAGACCAGTACGCGGTTTCAGTCGCAGCGTACAGTGAACTGTTCGGCAAAGCGACGTCGAGGCCAATGATGGCACTGAGTTGCGCACACTGTACTGCATCTTCAGTTCAAAGCCCCTGCTTAGGTATTTTTACTTACACAAGGTGCCAAGTCTTGCGCCATGTTATGAACAACCGAAAGGAAAAAGAATACCTTGGCGGGACTGGACTTGGCGATGGGTACATATACTGGGGGAAGTGGCCCCCAATTTGGGGTAGACGGTAATGGGTCAAGATACCTGCCTTATTTAGTAAGAGTGTTCCTGTTGTGCTATTACCCCGCATCGTGTTCAAACTACAATATGCAGAGGACACTCCGCACGCATTGTTTCTCTGCAATTACAGGTGACTTACACCTGGGCAGCTAAGTAGGGAGATGGGGGGATGTTTGAGATTAGACATCATGGTCCTCACAGGTCTCGAGAAAGAACTGACATCCTAAGAACTTAATTTCGTTCTTCCATAAAGCCAACGTTTCATCTGCTTCCAACGGACTGAGATCTGAATATTAGCCCTATCACCCTCCCAATCTCAGTCCCAGACACCCCTCCAACTCTCTCTCAACATCCACAAACAACCCTCCAAGGCCACTCGTACTTACACCACACCTCTGCATCGGCGCATAAGTCTTAACATGCGGTTCCAGAACCTGCGGCCATGTGCTATTACTCTGCGGCCCAACACCGGGCTCCACACTCAAGAAATAATCACCCCAAAGCGGTCCCGCAGCCCAGTACGTCCAGCCGATGAACTGCGGATGATCTTCCAACCACATCAGCGTATTATTTAGCGTTTTGAAACACACGCTATTCGCTCCAGCTCCGAACTCAGAGAGAAACGCAGTGTAGTTGTTTTCCTGCAGCCATGTCGTAGTCGCAGCGAGATTGCCGGGCGCTGCGAGCGTGCATTCATTGTGCGTACCCGATGTGTCGTTGTCGAAGTAGAGATGCATATCGAAGGCGAAGTTGCTGGCGGGGTCGGTGATGGCGGTCAGGACGTCGGCGTTGGGTTTGCAGCCGGAGCAGGTGGAATTGAGCCATCTCTGCGCGCCGGTGAAGCCATTTCCCGGAACGAGGATGAGCTGTTTGGCGCCAGCCTGCCGGATAGAATCGATCGATGCTTGGTTGTTGGAAAGAATTAGCTCGGTCGGCATGTCATGGGGTTCGTTCATGAGACCCAGAATGACGTTTGGATTTGTGGCAAAGCGCTTTGCAAGCTCGCCCCAGAAGGCGGCAAAGTCTGCTGTGGTGGACGCGTTGGCATCGGTGGTGTTACCGATGATGGAGCCTGAGGATGGCTGGGAGCTGGGGTCGTTATAGCGGTAGTAATTGTGTGGATCTATGACCGCGTAGCCGCCACGCATCGTGACATAGTTCACCGCAGTCTGGAATTCCGAGAAGTAGCTTTCGTTGAAAGTGCTTCCCAAGCCAGTGTCGAGAGGGCACATGCGCTCCTTCCAGATTGCAGAGATAAGTTTTTTTTGAAGATCCTTGATCGCTTTGAGAGCCACTTACGAGGAGGAATGGTAGACGAATGGTATTGACCCCAGCATCAATGAAGAAGTCAATGGCACTTTGGTTGATGAACCGATAGTCAGTGCCAAAAGCACCCGGCAGGTTCTGTTGCGCGAACTCGCCACCAGCTATGTGATAGTCAGCACCGGTGACCTTCTCCTAGTTTGATGTTCCTACCAGAGTTCACACCAGCGTAGAGAATCTTCGCTGAGGTTGTTGCTGCCAGAAAGAGCGCAGTGAGACCATGGCTCACTGGGGTTTTGGGAAGCATTACGAGAGACGGAGTCAAATTCTCCTGATATTACGGTAGAAAAGCGATTAAATGAGTGACACCAAGTTTGCAGAAGTGCAGGATTCCATCTTTCGCCAGAGGCTGGGGAATCCAGCGTATTAAGTATGTACGATATCCCAGGCTTAGCACCCATATCAGGAAATAACCCTACATTATTGTCAAATATCATGCGCCCACACGTCTGCGAAAGCCGACTCTTTGTGTTCCCCCGTGAAACATACAAGCCAGTGCAAAAGCCTCGATTGGCTCGCACAATTCATTTGCATGATGGGCAGCCTTACGAAACGTATGGAGAAGCCTAGGCTAATTTGATGGCGACAGCCATTCGAAAGTAGAAATCGGAAATTTGGGATGTGAGCAATGCGATACTGTCGCATGGAGGACTCTGAAACGCGGGGTGGAAGAATACCGAGGATAAGTAGCGAGGATCGATCTCATTTGGTGCAAAACAGAGGGCAATATTCTCGCGCTTCACTGCTGTCCACTGGCCTTCATTAGGGAGAGTACTGTGGAAGCATAGATGGAGGAATGTAAACACCAGGAGGCACGAGTATCTTGCCTAACAGCGCAATGTGTAAACAGCAAGATCATATTATTATCCCATCCCACCCAGCCATATCACTCCTTTACCCGTTGGTATCCAACATTTCGCATGCATACTGCCCGATCCACATCCATACAGGTATAAAACAACACATCGCAGCTGGCACGCAGCGACTGCCTATAATTCCTCGTCCGACCAAATTTTCGACCCGCCTCGTCATCTCAAAGAGCTAAGCAGAAGTGAATGAAGCAAGGAGTATTAGTGAGTAAAGTGAGTGTGAACATTTCAAAATCGCAATAATCTCAATTACAACAGGGTACAGTAACTCAAAAACACCATTTCCATCCAAAATGACGAAAAAAACCCAAGATGATGCAAAAGGGGAATATAAAAATGAAGGTAGATAAGTGGCATACAGCAACAAGGTGGGTGATGGCATCCACGACACTAAAGGTAGTAAGGTCGGTCAAAGTATCGCACAGTGGAATGGAAGAGAAGGGGAATCCGATCCGCCACTTTTTCCGTATTACTGCGCACCAATCTCTTCCTCCGCCCATCCAGGAAGGCCACCGTCACCTTGGATAGCAAGGCCGTAGCCACCGTTTCCGCTACCAAAGCCACCGATACCGGAGCTCAAGCTGCCGAAGGAGCCCTGCTGCGGGCCCTGCGACGACTGTACAGGCTGGTTGAACGGTCCTTGTGTGAACACCGGCAGGCTGACCGCACGCGAGTGCTGAGCGCGAGCATTCAAATTCGAGGGAGCCAAAAGACCGCCAACGGTTGTGGCGCCAGACTGGCTGGAGGTTCCGTTGATGAGGCTAAAGCTCGAGGTGCTCTGGTGAGCACCGTGGGAGGCGTGGGGTTGCGACGATTGGTTGAGGTCAGCGCCGTAGAAAGCTGACTGTGGCGATGGGTATCCCTGCTGTTGCTGCTGTTGCTGCTGCTGCTGAGCCTGTTGCTGCTGCTGAAGGCTCACTTCTGCCTGTTGTTGCTGCTGGTTTTGCTGAGCTTGGAGGTACATCATCAAAGGGTTGTTCACGCCCGTGTTCAGGATGGTGGAAGGAGTCGGCGCTTGAACGTTAGGGAACTGTCCGTTGGTGCTGCCACCGGATACAGGGGCGGCAGACCCAGTCGGTGACACCGATGGACCGGTGTTGTTACGGTTAGGGTGGAGACCACTGGTAGGCGACGGCGACTGAATGCCATCACTGCCCGGATGCTGGGGCTGACCCTGGTTGTTGTTCATCTGGCGCGGTGGGTTACCACAGCGATCCTTGCCGAAGTTGACCTTGAAACGCTTATACTCCTCACGTCCTCGCACAGCCTCGATGGCCTTGATGGCATTGGCGATGTTGGTGAAGTTGACGAACGCACAGCTCTTCTCGCGCAGCGTGTTAACCAACTCAATCTCGCCGTACTCGGAGAAGTCTTGTCTCAGACGCTCCTCAGTCCATGACTCATCCAGATTTCCGATATACACATTGCGCGACGCACCACCGCTAACAGCCAGGGCGATGGCCGGAGGAAGGGCACCGGAGTGCTTGCCCCATCCGATTTTGAGACGGCGGTTGTGGATCATCAAACCCTGGAGGTTGCTCAGAGCGTAGAATGACGCAGCAGAGGTGGGGTCGATGAACGTCACAAAGCAGATGTGCTTGTCAGGAATGTATCGAATGTGGTGAAGCAGACCCCCGCGGACGACGTTGCAGATCTCTTCAATTGTCGTCTCTGGGTGGATGTTGCCCAAGTATACCGTCCGGTTGCCGAGGTTATTGACACCTCCAGCAGAAGTCGCGACCGCGGCCGCAGCGACTGATTGTTGGGCGAGAGCATTGGAGATCATGTCACGGTCGGCGCCGTTGAGGACGTGAGCGTATCCAGGGGCGATTCCGAGGTACTGGGCCGCATTCTGCTGCTGCGTCTTCGAGACGTAAGCGCATCGATCCTTTCCGTAGTAGACGCGCCTGGGGGCCTGCCACTTGGGCTCCTGGGGGAGCTGGGCAACCGCCTTGATGGCATTGCCGATCGACAAGAAGTGAACAAAGCCAATTGCCTTCTCGCGCACGATCTTGACAGTATCAATGGGACCGAACTTGCTGAGGTCCTCGCGCAGTTCCTCCTCGGTAACATCCTCCGACAGGTTGCCCAAGTACACATTGCGAGAAGCACCTGACTGCTGCACAGCAAGGGCGACCGATGTTGGAACCTGCGACGGCTTGCCCCATCCGATCTTGATGTCCTGGCCACGAATCGACAACTTTTTCAAGATTGCGTCAGAGTGGAAGTGGGTGGCGGAGCTGCTGTCGAGGAAGGAGATGAAAGCACAGTTCTTGTCGGGGAGGAGCCTCACTGACTCAATTTGACCACTTCTCACATGGCCAAGGATCTCCTCGGCTGAGGTCTCCGGTGGGATATTGCCCAAGTAGACTGTCCTGCTAGTACCGGAAACTAATCCGGGGGCTATAGGCAGGGACGAGCCAAGACCGCCGAGGCCCTGCTGTCCGTAACCAGGGAATCCTCCAGTGGGCGACTGGGGTCCATTGAAGAAGCCACTCGTCGGGGAGACGAGACCTTGGTACAGGCCAGGCGAAAGGGGGCCCTGCTGCATCTGCGGGCTGCCCATGGCGTTCTGCTGCTGCTGCTGCATCTGGTTCTGTCCGGCAAACTGGGCGAAACTCTGGAACTGAGGCGAGGTGAAGGCATTCGGAGAACCGGGCTGGAAAGGGCTTCCGAGAAGCAGCTGCGAAGGCAGAAGCGGGGTGAAGTTCATGTCAAAGCCAGTTCCCGGCGTCTGCAGCTCAGTGTTGTGGTTGCCGGGAGCGAGTCTGCCCGTGTTGATGCTAGGAATGTTGGAGCGCTCCGGGTGCCTGTCCGCATAGCCGCCGGGCTGGTTTGTGTGAAACGCGCCGTGCGAAAAGCCCGTGTTTCCATTCATCTGCTTCTGGAAGCTTTGCTGGAGACGCGGCCCGCTGGGGGCGTTCGGGGCACCGTCGTGGTGCTGCATTCCGAAAAGATGCGGGGGCAGGACGAAATTGTCCCGCGTGTTCTGAGATAGGACAGCCGTGGCGACGGTGTATTACTGCGTCCGGAGCTGTGCGAGTCCCGGACTGAGAAGTATGCAAGGCAGAAGATATACGGGCACCGTGCAGGTCGGCTGCGGCGAGTGCAAAGACAACGGGTATTAAATCTCGTGGAGATCAAGCTGGCAAGTCAGCGAAGGGTGTGGCACGGCAAGCGAAAACCAGACTCACGGAGCAGGTCAATGGCTAATCCGGCACTCAATACAAGGTACAAGGCGCCAAACGGAAGATCAAAGGGGCCCAGCAGGTCGGTCGGTTGATGGTGGACCTGGGTGACTGGAGCGTGCAATGCCGCTGAAAAATGCAAGCTGAGCAGGCGTGAACAACTACAACATTCCCTTGCCCTGGGGGTGAATGGAGCTGCAGCAGATCCCGGCCGGTCGTAGGAGGGCCAAATTATGGACTGGGGAGCTGTGGCTGCGGAGGTGACGGGCCTCGGGCTTGTTCTGCAAGATGCGAAGGGGCTGAAAGAACGACACCACAATAATAATGAAGGCGCAGGGAGGTGATGTTTGTCCGCGACCTCGATGCTGTGGAGAAGGATAAGTAATGAGCGGATGGGATCGAAGAACAGCAGCTGGGAGCTAGAAGAGGACGAGCCCTGAGAAAAGCGAAGGAGCAGCCCAGAGACAGGAGGCAGGCGCAAATGAGGCCGCCTCGATTGGGAATAGCGCGCCTGCTTATTTTAAACGCGCGTGCCCACCGCATCCCAAACCATCCAAACCACCAACGCCCAGGGCCCCGCAGTTCGGCGGCGAGCCTAGACGCCGCGCGCCACACGCTTGCGTGCAGCGCGAATGCACTCATCTGCTGCACTCAAACGGCGCGCCGTGTCACTCGATGCAGCCGGCTGGGTGCAGCGAGAACGCAGGGCTGCAGCACACGTCGCGTACCTGGCCACTAGCCGATGAGTAACAGGAGACCACTCTGCTAGGCCCCATCGCGGCGTGCATGCTGGAAAGGCCCTTTGAGTCTTGATAAAGGGCCCGGGCGTGTCAGGTGCCGTGCCAGCAATGTTTTGCCGTGCGGTGCGTGCGTGCAGCATCAGACCCAGAAGTTCTCTCGGTCAGAGAGAGTCAGGGGCAGAGCCGCACTCAGGGCTGCATCGCGGCGCGCCGTTCCAGGCGCCTTCTCACGTGGGGCCTGTACGCGCCATCGTGGGAGCCGGGCGAACGCCGCAGTGCCGATAAAGCTCGTGTTAATGGCATGCACTTTGGCGCGACGAAGTGGCGATGGGGCCATGTACATGCTAGGGCAGTTCTACGTTCGTACTGGCAAACGGCAGCCGACACGTGGAACTGTGCGGGCCGAACCATGGCAGAAACATGCGAGCGAGAGCGTGAAGATGGTGTCAGACCAATCAACGCCCCGCTAATCTCGCTAACTCGTCACGTGTCGCGAAGCTCACCGCGCGACGCTACAATAATCCTACCAGGTACCATCCGATTCACCAGCGCAGCCGTCATCCCCATGTCAGACCTATATCCTTCTATTGCGCAGTGCGCCGTTGTGGCCACTGCGCTCAAAGTCCTTCTCTTTCCTGCCTAGTACGTCGACTTGGTAGGGGCTTCACGTATCCTGTGCTGTTTGCTGATTGTCTTTGGCAGCAAGTCAACCGATTTCGAAGTGCATCGCAATTGGCTGGCGCTGACCCATTCGCTGCCAATCAAGGAATGGTACTACGAGGTGATTGCCATGGCCAGGATGCTCAGCTTTCCATTTCGTGCTGACGTGTCCGGCAGAAAACTTCGGAATGGACTCTCGACTACCCGCCATTCTTCGCTTATTTCGAATGGCTGATGTCTCAGGCCGCTGTCTACTTCGAGCCTGCTCTGCTCAATGTGAAGGCTCTAGGCTATGACAGCTGGCAGACGGTCTACTTCCAGCGTGCAACAGTCATCCTTACTGAGCTAGTCTTGGTTTACGCCCTACATCTGTATGCTCTCCAAGACCATTTTGCGTCCAAAAGCTAAAGCTGGTAGCTATGTCAAAGGCTCTAAAAATAAAGCAACTGCACATGCAGCTGCACTCTCTGTTCTGCTCTCGCCTGGACTGCTCATCATCGACCACATTCACTTCCAGTACAATGGATTCATGTACGGCATCCTAGTATTGTCCTTGGTCCTGGCCCGCAAGCAGTCCACTCTGTTGCTCAGTGGCCTTACCTTCGCGGTGCTCTTGTGCTTCAAGCACATCTACATGTACATTGCCCCTGCCTACTTCGTCTTCCTTCTACGTGCCTACTGTTTGGGCGATCGCACGGCATTCCCATATTTCCGCATCCGGTTCTTCAACTGCATCAAACTCGCTGTCGGAATCATTTCCATTCTCGCTGCAGCCTTTGGACCTTTTGCACTCTGGGGTCAGCTCGAACAAGTGTCCCGTCGTCTCTTTCCCTTTTCACGAGGATTGTGCCACGCTTATTGGGCACCGAACATGTGGGCTATATACTCGTTCACTGACCGCGTTCTCATATATCGTAAGCATTTCATCCTGAATATTGAGAAGTGACTAACGGTTGTAGTGGCGCCATACCTTGGCCTAGACGTTGACCAGGAGGCTATCAAAAGTGTGACGCGAGGGCTTGTTGGAGACACATCGTTCGCCGTACTTCCGGACGTCGTGCCGTTGACATGTTTCTTGCTTACTGTGGGCTTCCAACTGGTGAGTGCGCCGCGTTTCAACAACATTCCACCACTAACTATATATAGCCGTTCCTCATCAGACTTCTGTTCCGACCCACATGGGAGACTTTCATCGGTGCAGTGACGCTTTGCGGCTACGCATCATTCCTCTTTGGCTGGCATGTCCATGAGAAGGCCATCCTCCTTGTCATCATCCCTTTCAGCCTCGTAGCGCTCAGAGACCGTCGATACTTCAGTGCATTCAGACCTTTGGCTGTAGCGGGGCATGTGTCGTTGTTTCCACTCCTTTTTACCCCAGCTGAGTTCCCAGTCAAGACAGTATACTCCATTTTATGGCTTGTAGCTTTCTTACTGGCTTTTGATCGACTCGCGCCCGCGTAAGTTCATGATGCCATATGTTGCGCCACGCTAACCTCGAGACAGCTCATCGCAACTCCGGGTCTTCTTGTTTGATCGGTTTTCTTTCTACTACATTGCTCTATCGATACCCCTGATCGCCTACTGCTCGCTCATCCACACCATTGTGTTTGGCGAGAGATATGAGTTCCTACCTCTCATGTTTATCAGTTCATACTCCGCCATAGGAGTGGTGGGGAGCTGGATAGGATTTTCAGTGGTCTACATGGACTCTTAGCATTCGACATAAATCTTTGCATCATCGTAGATGAAATCAAGTCATTGCTCTTCATTTCCTCGATTGTAGATAATTCTAGTGTGTACCCTCCAAAACAAGCTGGCAGAGAGTGCTCGAGTCTTACGAGATTCGATCACTAGTGTAGAAAACCGAGCATAGAGGATCTGATTCCAACATGTTGCATGCTGTTATGCAATCTCGAGCGGTAGTAAGCAATGTCGCGGATGTCTCGGTTGTGGGCTGCACCTCTGGGGGAATAAGGCCGAAAGGGAGTATCATCAACAACCACACCATGATGAGATAATTGCCCCTGATTCCTCTTGGTACTGCAGAACATTAAGTTTGAGTCGTAGGTAAAGTCCATATACTTTATTCACCTCTGCGTGGACGGATGCAGGCAATTGCGCGGTAAGGGTGGTTTGATCGTGTAAGTGGGTCAGGCTGCTGTCTGGGGTGGCTCAAAGCATGGAGGCGTCATGTGTAAGATACCCTTCGCGCAACCCCCCACGAAACTGGGGGTTATCAAATTGTGTTGTTTCTGTACCTATTCTTGTTCAATGCTTTGGTTTCAAGCTTTAAAACGAGTCCAAATACGCTGGTATTTGAAGTGCAGAGGTGCGCGTGTCGGCGAAGTAGGAGAAGGAGCGTTTAGGGTGCTTGTCCTAGTATGGCCTAGTTTGAGGGACGTCCGCGCCGCTGGGCATTTTTGAACTACCCTTCGACCCTCAGTCAATCGCCTGTCTCTTACTTCCTCTTTTCCACCACCCTGTCGTCTTCCGCCTCTCCACCACGCGCCCCGAACGAAAACGCCAAACGAACCACGCGAAACGCGCATCTCGACGCGTCTCGGAACGCTCTTCGGATCGATTGCGGAATACTACAACTTTGTCTAGGACTTCCTCCGACGCGCGGGGGAGCTCAACAACGTTTGACTCGCGCTCCAAAGAGGTGGTCGACGTGTTCCATCGCGGAAGATTGACCCAAACCTTCCGGGATCTCTCGCAATCGCGACCGCGAGGGTGCCGGAGCCTGCGACGCGACAACTCATACTGAGGAAGCTTCCGATGAGCTAAGACCCGAAGCAAGATGGTAGGAAACGGATTCAGGACAAACCTAAGCACATGTCGCTGACATATGAAGGTTCAATACAAGAGGAAACCGGTCAAGACCGAGCCCTTGCCACCGTTCATCGATGACAATACCGAGGTGCGCCCATGAGACTTGAACGTCTTTCACAAAGTGAACTAAGCACAATGGACAGGTCTGGGAGATTGAGCAGACTGGGGAAGTCTTCGTAGACTATGAAAAGTTCCTCAACAAGTAGGTCTAGGTCATGGCTCCATGAAGTGACGTTGCTAACATGAATGACAGGCGTGACTTTTACTTGCAGGTCAGAGCCCCACCATCCTCGAGTCCAGCTCGACCTCTCCACGCAGTTTTCACACTAAAGCATATCACAGCGAGTCTTCACGTGCGAATCGACCGGGCATTCCGGCTACACGTTCTTTGAGGCAATGGAGAGCGAGGTACGTCCGGGTCGCTCCTTGGAAGAGGTCCTCAAAAGCGTGACCATAACCACGCCACAGCAAGAAGCGTCACAGGAGATAGACAGTATATTCCCGGAAGGCCTGAGGTCGCGGGTATTGGAGTTTGTCCAATTCGAGATCACTCCGCGCATGGATGACCTCGGTAAGTTTGCTGTACGGTCTTATCTTCGGCGCTTTACTAATTTTGATTGCAGTTAATCAAGTCTATGATGTAAGTTGGAGTTTATCCTCCCAACCGACATCATCCTAATGTGGTCTTCTAGCACTTCCGCGAACATTACAACGTAGGTGACCGTGTAGCCGTGGACACTGAAAGCGGCCGCCGGTATGGTGTCATAAAGAACATGACCGATACATCAAGGCTCCACAGCATGTTTAATGGCCAGCTCCACGAGGATTTCCGCTCATATACCTACATTATGCAAATGGATGACGGCGAAGAGCTTACCCGTTACAAGGCCTCCGAGTTGATGCGAGATCGCAGAGTCTACTCCAAGATCATCCTAAAACAGTTCTTGCGCAGCGCCGTTTCCAGGGAGCCATGGCACGGAGCCCCGTGGATGGTTAAGGATCACCTGGCCAAGCGGTACAATATTCCCACCAAACTTCCGGATGCCAAGACTCGCGAGGCTGTGATAGCTGCGAAGAAAGCCGCGAATGCAGAGAGAGCAGCAAATGCTCAGCGTCTCAACGACGGTCACTCTTTCAACCATGGAAATGCGGGACACCCCCAAACGAACGGTATGAGGGGACCAATGCACGGAAACGAGCCGGGACATATCGGCGTCGGTCAACAAACAACAAACCACCCTCATCGTGTGAACGGTCAGCAATTTGGCCATCAACCACCACTGTTTATGTACTCAGGGCCTCCTCCATTACAATATAACGGGCCAGCACCCATGCAATACAACGGACCCCCGCCTGCTCAGTTCAACGTACCACCGCACCTCCAGAACCCCAATATACCACCTCACCTAGCCGGCCAGGTACACCCCAACCTACCAGCCCAGCTCGCTCAGCATATCCCGCAACAAGGCTCTGGTCTGCCTATCAGCCTGCCCTTCCAGAACAACTTCATGCAATATCAAGCGCTCGCAAATCAACCTTCGAACGGGCCTCAGCATCAGTCGGCCCCTGTTCCTAGGCCATTCGAACCGATCAAGTATCCTATCGATGATCTGAGAATCCGACAGCCACGCGTCAATGTCACGCGACCTCCGTTGAAGTTTCTGTCGGACGATGTTCCAGACGGCGTTGACCCGCCTGAGGATGATAGGAAGACAGGAATATTGATGAAGAGCATTGGTCCTTTGCTGACCATATGGGAAACCATCAACGTCCACGATACCATCTACTCTCTCGATTCGTTCACGATAGATGACTTTGTTGAGGCGATGGGATATGCTTCGGATGACCCAGAGTGTGAATTGCTTATCGAGGTGCACTGTGCTGTACTCAAGCAATACGTCAACAGCTCTGGAAAGCTACAAATTCATCTTCCCAGCATGGTCGATGACGACGAGTCCGAAGACGAAGAAGAGTCGAGCAGGGAAGCAACGCCGGAACCAGAGCCGCCGAAGCGGACTACCCGCAGCAGCCTGAGGAAGTCGGAAGTCGCTGAGATCGTAGAGAAGCCACGTACTCCAACCCCGGAGCCTCCAAAACAAATCCACAAGGCTGCTGAGTTTGTGGAGGACTTCAACTGGGTGGAAATGTGCAAGGAGCGGAACTTCCGAGAAGGCGGTTGGCAAGCTATCCTTGTAGGATTGCTTCACCAGCTGTCATACAACCCATCCCACAAGGAAGATTGCGACGAGATCCTCTCTCAGCTTGTCCCTCCGGACGAGGAACCTTCCGTCGAGAATATCGCGACAAATTATCTCAACCTTGATGTCAACCTGCGCATTACTGCATTGGACATTGCTCTGCGCCTCACTGTCACCACTGAACAGTTTCGTGATCAACTGCAGAATGCTGCTCAGGATATGACCAATCTTCGCAAAGAGAAGATCGAATACCAGCGAAAGCGAAAGGAACTGTACGTATGCCTTGGATTCGTTGTCACCAGTGAACTTACACGTACACAGAGCCGATGAGATGTTCAAGCTCGACATTGATCGGAAGATTGCGCTTCCCCTGAACACACCAGCATCGCCGACCGATACGAAAGATACGCCAGACGTGTCCATGGCCGATGTAGAAGACGCCAAGGAGGATGAGGAAGGCAGCGACTCATCAGAGGAGGCTAAGAACGCATCTCGCAAAAAGCGCAAGGCTGTAATGTTGACGAAGCGCAAGCGGGACAGCGAGGTGGCAAAGAAGGAAAAGGCTAAGAAGGCCAAGGCAGAAGCGGCGAAGAGCAAGCAGCAGAGAGACTGGGAGAAGCTTTTGGACGACATCGAAAGGAAAAAGGAGGAACTCCGGGAATGCGAGGCCAGTATCGCCGAGCTGGACGACGATCTTCGCGAAGCCTCTGTACACCGTTCTAAGATCCTGGGTAAGGACCGCTTCCTGAATAAGTATTACTGGTTCGAGCATAATGGCATGCCCTTCGGAGGCGTGCCGCAATCTTCGACTGCAGAGTACGGTTACGCCAACGGTCGTGTATGGGTCCAGGGACCGGACGAGCTTGAGATTCAACCTAATATGGAGGAGCCCGCTTTAACGCAAGATATGAATGAGTTTGGCTGGACGGTTCCCATGCGGAAGGATCGCGAAGAGGGCCCGACGCACCTTAAGACGTCTGCCGATTGGGGCTACTATGACGACCCTGAAGACATTGACAGCTTGATGGCGTGGCTTGACGAGCGCGGTACGCGTGAGAAGGCTCTTCGCAAGGAACTAGTCATCTTCCGGGAGAGGATCACGGAATACATGCAGAAGATGAAGGCACATCTGGAAAAGACCGAGGATGAAGAGATGGAGGAAGAGGAAGAAGAGGTCCCCACGACACGTTCGACCCGCAACAGGACCAGCGCAGTTGTTGAAAAGGCTGATGAGGTGCCACAGCCACGATGCTTGCTCTGGACGAACAGCATGATGCGCGAGCGGGAGGGCTACAACCACAGCGAGGAGTACGAGCCTCCGAAGCGGACCAAGAAGGGCACTGCGAAGGTCACCAAAGGCAAGGGTCGAAAGTAGATCACCGGCGATCTCACCTTGATGCTCGCTCAATACCGTTTTCCCCTCTTTGACGAGTCACGACAGCACATGGCGTTTACGGGGTATTTCTTGGTCGTTGGGTCCCAGAGGGACTGGATATGTGTGCATCTTCTCGGAGTTTTGATCAATCACCAGGGCGCTTTAAAACATAGAGATGGGGGGTGTTCGTGTCTGACTACGGCTGAGTGTGTCTACAGGGCGGGTTGACCTGTATGAAGGCATCGTTACGGTGTGAACTCTGTGTACTCATCACTCGTGTAAATGTAACTGTGGAAATGATGGTTGGGCTTGCAGAACAATTGTGATGTCCCTAGTATTACCTTGTCTCCTTCGAGAGAGAAGATCAAGCAAGTGCAATACCATGGCCAGCGTCTTCGCCGCTGAGGCCGGATTTGTGCACCCTGGAGGGACAGGTGGATATCACGTGCTTTAGCGCCGCGAATGCAGGACGCACACGACGCACGGCATCCACCGTCAACGCCTCCCATCGCCGGCAGCCGCTGCAACCCTTGAACCATCTCCGTCACTCGTTGGAATTGTAGCAGATACCACCTAAGCTTCGAAAACGCGCTGCAGCACGCCCAGGATGGCTGCCAACGGTGCTGCCCGTAAAGGTGAGTTCGGCTGCGGCACACCTCCGCACTCGCCAACAAGCAACGCGCGCGGTCCACCCCAACGCATGCAGTACTCCACAGAGGGCGCAAAGAAGGCTGTGACGCGACCCTGGCTAACGTGCAGCAGCTCCCCCGGCTTCAGCTAAAAACAGCATTATCGACACAGATGCTATAAGGGACGCCATGCCAGCAGATAAGAAGGACAAGGTCACGCTGAAGCTCAAGAAAGCGGTGTCCAAGCCTTCCATACCCGGAAATTGGAAGGAGAGCGATGCCAGCAGTATGGCTGTCCAACGGCCAAATAGCGACTGTGCTAAGCAGCTACTACAGACAAAGACACTCCTATCGCAGGAAGCACATCCCCGATCGTGAACGGACAAGAGGAGAAGACGCTCGCCGGCTTTCCGAGTGGCCGCCCCGTCGATGACAAAGTAGACACGGTGCAGTGCAAGCATTGCCGCCGCCCTGTCCTCCGCGCCTCTGCTGCGACCCATATCCGCGACTGCCTGAGCAAGAAGCAGGAGAAGCTGAAGAAGAAAAAGGAGGCCAAAGAAGCCAAAGACGCTGCGCTGCGCAAGGAGAAGGGCGAGGACGACGACAGTGGTAAGAACGCGCGCAAGGCAATCAAAGGCACCGTCGACGGAGAAGGCGCGAAGAAGGGAAAGAAGAGGAAGATCGAAGATTACGATGGGAAGCCTGGCCCCAAGAAAAAGAAGAAGGACGAGCCCAAGCCAAAGGGAGCGAAACCGAAGGGACCTGTTGACGTCGAGAAGCAGTGCGGTGTTGCGCTGCCTAATGGCGGCTTCTGCGCGCGTAGTTTGACGTGCAAGAGCCATAGCATGGGTCTGAAGCGCGCCGTGCCTGGACGAAGCTTGCCGTACGACATGCTGCTAGCCCAGTATCAGAAGAAGAACCAGGCGAAACAGCAGCGTAAGTACGCCTTTTTCGAGTCCGGACATTCAACACTCATACATCATAGGTGCTGCCATTGATGCCAACGCTCCACTCCCCGAAGATCTCGAACCCTCAGGCGCCGTCGACTCCGACGAGGAGAAAGAAGCCATCATGGCCGCCCTCGCTCGCCATCGCCCCCGACCGGTCGTCACATTTACCCCCGTCTCGCTCCAGGCCAAATACCAGCACCGACGTATGAAAGATATGCTCCGTTCCTGCCTCGGCAATCCTCCTGGCGCCTCCATTTATGGCCAAAACCCCGACACAATGGGCGCCGTGCGTGGCCTCGCCCTCTCCAATGGTATGATGCCCGGGAGCGCTACATCAGAGAACTTTCCCAACAGCGCAGGCGGGATGGGTGGCTTTGGAGCGTCGATGAGCACAGGCCTGGATGGGCCGGGAAGCAGGAGGCCGAGCGCCATTAACATGGGAAATGCGGGTGGTCCGAGGATGATTGCGCCCGGTCAGTTGCCCGGTCCGGGTCCGCAGAGGAAGGGAAGCATGGCTAGCGTCGCGAGCGTGGGTGCCTCGTAGGTTGGTGCGCCTGCGAAAATGTCATGGATCTTGGAATGGTTGGGAGGGCTATAGAAGAGGCGTTTTTGGGTCTGGATTCAGTGATACCCTGGGGGCGTTATTACATCATGGGTTGGGCGTGGGATTCCTTCGCATACTGCATTTTTATGGACCGCAAGGGCGTGCCATGCAGGGCTAGTTGACTTTGGCATACACCGCCTGTTCTTTGGCGGATGGGAGTCACACATCACACCATGAAGGGCTTGCTCATTCAAGCGTGGTGGGAGCAAGCATGCTAGGGTGAGGTAGCAAGCCTGATTTCCGTACCAACATTGAGACGTGCATTCTGTGTCCATCCTTCAGAAAACCTAAATCCATGACCTCTCCAATCACTACAGCCTCCACAGCCAACTTGTCAATGGATGCGGCTCAGTCACAATCCCGTCCACCTAAGCATGGGGGCGATATCTTCGGCCTTGTCGTGGGCAGAGGACGAAATGGAGAAGAGCTGAAAGGGACGATGTGTGTCTCAGATATGCTGGGAAGGTACGGTGGAGCCCGCGTCGGAGAGGGAAGTCACAGGCCACGAACAAGGAAAGAGCCATAGAGCGCTTAGTAGGTAAGATTTCACGGAAGCTGGCGGGCTGAAACAGGTCGAATGAGAGGACATAGCCTACGTACAGCATATAGAGCCGTATCTCTCACTTTTGCAATTGTAGCAAACTAAAATTTACGACCATTCGCTAGAAGCAAATACACAACGACACGCCTAGTCTAGAACCATCAAATGGCAAACACGCAATGATGCGGCTAAACTCGCTGTATCAAGACCGAGCTCCGCCCGAGGATACCACTCCTGAGGCAGCATGTTTCCTTGAATGGTACCGCATCATTTGTCCCACCCAGCGATCTTCAAGACCGCTTCCTCCGTGCCGTACACGCGCAGCGTGTTTCCAAACGACTGCCAGAACTCGGTGTCCCATGCTGGTATCATTTCCATAGGCTCGCGTGATTTCTGTTCGATGGGGACCCAGCCGCCCGTGTCCGGCTCGGATGCTTTGTCCTGCCACGAGGGCATCGTGTTGGAGTCAACTGCGACCCCGCCTTGGTCGTCGTCCGAAGGCGATGAAGTTCCCTGCTCGTCGAGGCTAAGTTGCTCAAAGGCATTACGAGTCTGGAAGCGGCTTTGCGCCGGGACGATGTCATACTTGCTCTTGCCCTTCTTTCCCTTCTTCGCCTTCTTCTTGACAACCAACATCTCTGCTTGTGGAGGTCGAAGTCGGTCTGTCAACGGCATGGGTGCTTGAGACTTGCTGTGTGGTTGCTCCGCTGCAGTCTTGAAGCTTATGTCTGAAGCATCGTCCGGTATTCTGGATGGACTTGAGGGGCTTTGTGAGCCTGGCGGTCGGCGGTCGGCGTTCATTTTGGCGGACAGACGTAGGAGTATTGTTGCTGTTAGCAGGCTGTCGTAGCCTGCTTCATGGAACATGGCTACTTTGTGATATTTTGAGTGCCTGGGGTGTGTCACAATGTCTGGGAGTAGCTGACTGTTAAGCTTGTCAGCAATTTCTTGCAACGTTGGGGACGCGTTTAAGTCTCCCTCGGCGTGTGTTGCGAGATATTTGGTGTCAATGATCCTGGGGAACAGTTTATGAAGCGCCGAGCGGAAGCCGTCTAGGGTGGCTGGGAGCTCTCCTACAAACGAACGATAGAAGTAGACGAGGTCTGTGAACATGTTGTGACCCACGAGCACAGTTTGGTGTTTGTGAAGACCTAAGGCGCAGATTAAAAGTTAGTGCAAGTTAAGCCAGGATGGTGTACGTCTCAGCCAAGAGGCAAAGGCAAGAGACATCAACTTTGTACCCGGTGGTCTACTTACGCTCTTGAGCTCGATCAAATCGCTCCTTGGCGTCCGTACCCTCGGCAATGATCGGTGCATTCGTATATCGACCGAAGTAGTAAGGGTCTGCCTCGTGGATGTCACCATCGGCTGCCAGGGCTTCGAATACCCAACGGAAGCCTGTCTGCTTGGCGATGTGTTCTTTCACGCGATTTTTGATGTTGCGTTTGTTCTCCTCTTCCCGCTGCTCGTCATAAACTATGATGCGAATGCATTCTTGTCTTCCTATCGTGACGAAATGTGGAAATTCAGCTCGAACGAGCTGGTGGACCTAGAAGAAGACATCAGTACTGTCAATTGCGCGCAGACCTTTCCCAACTACATACCAAACGCTTTTCAAATCGCGATATGGCGGGATTTGGAGGTGGGTTGGGAAGGCCAGTATGCGTCGTAATCTCCAGCGGGTCCTTGTCCTCTGGGTTCACCTAAGGTACGGATAAAAAGTCAGTGTAAGTCAAGACAGGATGGTACACGTCGCAACTAAGCCATTCCTTTGTAAGAAAGGCTTATCCACCTGTGCCTGGCGATTTGCTCACCTTCCAAGCGACAATGGCGTCCCGAGCGCGTCTCACGAAGTCTAGAGACTGAACGTCTCCTGGTTTCAGCTGCATGTCTTCGACTTCAGGCTTTCTATCTAGACGCTCGTTCACCTAAGGTACGGAGACAAAGTCAGTGTGAGTTAAGAGAGGGTGGTGCATGTCTCAGCGCCTTTGCTTCTGCAAGGCACATCAAATTTGTACACGCTGGTTTGCTCACCCTTCGTTGGACGTTGTAGGCTTCTTCTCGCGAGAGATATTGTACCCCTTGAGAGAAAGCAGCGCCCAGGTCAAAGCCATGCCCTAGAAGAAAGGTAGCGGCGCCACTCTGGATGTGAATCTCGCGCTCAATATCAAGCTTGTAGTTCTCGTTGAGGAGCGGGCTGAGTGATATGTTGTATGGCTTTAGAACGTAGTTGTTGTCGATATAGTCGAAGCGTGCACACGTTAGACCAACTTGAAGAATGTTGTAGCGATCTGCAGCAGTCCGGGTTTCCTGATAGCGATCCTCAAGCGTTCTCCTTCCCTGGCCCTGGCGAGGCTTCCAGGGCTCTTTCCCTGGCATGCGCGATGGTATGCCGGTAAATTCCAGGTCGAGGGACACAAAATCGGCTTCTGAGATGCTGATAAGCAGGGCTAACAGCTCGTGAGGGTACGAGCCGGCATCGATGTCCATGTCTACTCAGGCTGCGATATCGCGTTTCGGACCAGAAAGTGCGGGGACGCTTCCAAGATGGTAAATGCAGGGGTGAGGTTGTATGCGGACGTTTGGTGTTGTTATCTAAGTGGCGTTGAAGAACAAGAGTCTTGACGTGCGCAATTCGCTAACAAGTAGACCCAGATCGCTGCCTAGCGCAGGACCATGAGGATTCAGTAACAGAGGGAGAATACGCATGAGGCACCTTGTATAGCAGCTGCAGCGAACCTGGAGTCAGCCTCAAACGTTAGTAAGATCAGCAAGAGCGGAGCAAGACACGGGGCCGTGTGTCAAGACACCAGATCTCAAGCAATTGCGGGTGTGCTTGCAAACGCAACCAAGGCAAGTCCCGAGTGCGCGATCAAGCGACAACAGCGAGCCTTCGGCGCAGAGGCCATGGTGTTGGCACCATGGAGGTGGCTGGCACGAGGACAGTGCCAAGGCTGGGGCATCGCGACTTCCGAACCTCGGCTGCCGGCCCGTTGAGCTTTCACATTCCGCTGGCAGGCGGTCAACAAGGCCTCGTTACCCCAGACCTCAGGCTGGCATGGCTCGTCTCCACGCCGCTGTCGCGCTCCAGTAGTTCTCCCACCACCACCACCGACACACCCGCCGCCCGCCGCCCGCCGCCCGCCGCCACAGTCGCCATGTACGGGGACCTGGGCAGCTCGCGCAACCTGGGGGCCTCGGTCTCGTCGCTGTCGTCGTCTCGGCAGCACTCGCAGCACATCGCCAAAGCCTACCGCCAGGCCGCCCAGCTCTTCCTCACGCGTCGCCTGCCCGAGGCCTTGTCCACCATCGAGCCCATCATCACCCCGCCCGCCCAGGACGATGTCAATGGCTCCCCCGACGGCGACCTCGCCGGCTATGCGCCCATAGCAACCGCGTCGCGGGGCACGCGGGTCAAGGTGTGGAGCTTCTACCTCACCTTCCTCAATGCCGTCGTCGAGCTGGGCGCCGAAGAGGGCAAGCTTGCATTTGGCAGCACGCGATGGAAGCAATTGGTCTCCAAGTGCCGCGATGGCAGCGTGTGGGACGACGTTGCGCGCGATGGCTATGCCGGCGTAGAGGGCGACGTGGATGCCGAGGTCGTTGTCAACTTGTACGTCTGTTCCATGGCTCCTCTGTGGCCCGTCTAACGCATCGCAGGGCAACCCTTCTACTCACGCACTCACCCTCGCAGCGGCTGAACCAGCACAAGCTGGAAACGTACCTATCGGCCTCGGCCAACCCCGTCTTCGACATCTCCTCCCACATGACCTCCTCTGCATATCTCCAGCGCCGCCCTAGCCAGCAGAACAACGGTACCGACACGCCCCGGGACCTCAACACCCGATTGAAGCTCCTCGAGCTTTACACCCTCCATGTGCTGCCCCGCAACGACGAGTGGGACTATGCCCGCGAGTTCATTTCCATGTCCGAGGTGCTCGACGACGAGCGCAAAGAGGCCTTCCTGCTTGCACTGCACTCGCTCAAGGAAGAGAAGGAGGATGCAGAGAAGCGCGAAGAACGGCTACGCCAACAGCAGCAGGAGCAACTAGAGCAACGGAGAAGAGAAACAGAGGCCCGCCGGCTAGAGCAGTCTCGTGCAGAAGACGAACGCAGGAAACGTGAAGAAGAGAACAGGCGGCAGCCCAGAGGTTCCGACGAGGTTTTCCGAGGAAAGGGCAACGCCCCCCGTCAAGCGGCCTCCACATCATCACGAGCATCACGACCAGCCAAGAAAGCAGTCACTCCGCCGCCCGGCCTATACCACCGCGCGACCGCCCTGCTATCCTCCATGCACGCTATGATCACGAACACGGCGCACTCGATGACGGCGAACCCCATGGCGTTCTTCCGCACGCTCCTCTTTCTTCTTGCTTTTGCGGTTGCATTTGGACGGCGCGATCTGAGGGAGCGCATCATGCGCGTCCTAAGAAATGGCCTCGACAAGGTCCGCCGGACGGTGGGCATGGGCGTCAAGGTCTCGTATATTTGATGATTTGATTTACTGCGATGGGGGTGATACCCTTCTTGTACCATATTTGGCATCCACAGCTGCGAAGTGCAACCTAGCTTGCTTAGTTAATATCAATTGTTACGGTACAGTCACTACTTTTCATGCGCATCTCGTCGAACAGTGTTGTTTGTAGACGGATCTCGCGTCACATTGGACTGCCATAAAAAATCGTACTTTACTTTTGAATACCTAATCTTGTAGGAAATCACCCGACCGTAGTGTTGTAAAATAATCATCTGATAGCCCATCTTGAAGTCTCATAACCACAGGAAACCCCTTTCTCATTGTCACCCCCTGTGCATCGCCCGAAGGTACGCACGCTTCCCGCTCATTGGCTCTCGCTCGCGATACGTGGTGGTCCAGGGTTGGCGACGGACCCGCGTCGTCACTCTCACCCACCTCGCTCAGCTTATGCTGCCTTGGGCGAAGAGACGTCAGAGAAGAATACGCCCTGGCGAACGGTACGACGAGCGGGGAGCGGGGCGTAGCACGGCTGACGTGGCGCGAGGCGCAGTGGTGATAGCGCAGGTGCTGGAGGTGCCAAGATTTGGTGGATGCTTGGTCGAAAGCTTGTCAGGTGGTTATCGCGTGGGGAGGATGATCAGGGGGGTGTGTGGGCGATGGTGATTGTTTTCAGGTTGAAGTGTGAATTGAATAATGAAGGCGGATGGGCAGTCGAAGCCTACAGGTGGGGAGGAAGTCGAGTGACGATGTGGAAACGCAGTGGACTTTGTTCAAAAGCTGAAAACGCTGACATTCATGACATACACAACACAGATTCGAACGCCTTCCCAACAAGCCACGCCCGCTATGCAAACCATTAAACCATACCATGACAAACTCGCATGCACTATGCTCATTTGTTAAGCCTCTTCATCCGCTCCTCATCTCTCCACCACTTGCACTCTTGCATTCGAATGCCCTTTCTCTCTTCTTCCATGGCCACGCCACCCCTCTCTGCGTTCGACACAGCCAGCTGAGCACTGCCTTCTTGCCAGTAGCGATCCCACTTCGGCGCCTTTGCACTCTTGTGCGTATTCGGGTCGCCGCTGACGACGAAGCTGGCGTAGTAGCTGTGGTAGATCTCGGCGATCTCGGGAAACTGCGTATTCACATGCCCGTTGAAGTAGCCGTGGTCCGACGCGTGTGGCACGCCCATATGTGGCGCCGCACCGTTGGGTGTATTGAACCGTGCTTTATACACGGGAGCGCCGGCAACGGCGAGTCGATGCGCAGTTTCTTGCACTGGGCAGATGTACGAGTAATCACCATAGGCGGCGCTGATGCGTTCGAACTGCGTGCTGACGAACCTGCCTACATGATCCGCGTACGGTCCTTTACCACCACTTGGGTCGGGGTAGAGGGCTTCCAGCTCGGCGAGATCGGATTGGGTAAGGCCGGGTAGCAGGTTCGCCAAGAAGTCTACGAACTGGGTGTTCGACTGGAGATCCTTAGGTGCGAACATCTTGCCCTCGTCTGTCACCGAGGTAATGAGGAGCGGGATCTTGAAGAAGGTCCCATCAATGCCGGATTGGGAGCCTGGCTTCTCTAGGAGGGGACCTGGATGGCTAGGCTGCCATGGCCATGTGATGTTGTAATTTGACGAGGTGTAGATCTTCCCTGAAGCCATACGTAGCTTGCGCATCGGGACTTCGCGAAGACATTTAAGATATCCGGCGTTGGTTCTGTTCGTCTTGGTGGAACATCCAACTTGGGTCATGAACTCGTCGTAGTAGCGTTCGTTGAGTGCGTATGAAGGTCCAGGAAATGATCGCGCGGTTGGTGCTCCTGAAGCGATGATCGCCTGACTGAAGAGCTTCTTGCCTTCCGTGTCACCGTAGTTATGGAACAGATGGAGACCGACTGCGTGTGCTCCTGCGCTTTGGCCGCCTATCGTTACGCGGTCTGCATCGCCCCCGAAATCTGTCAGGTACTTCTGAAGGAACTCGAGCAGTTGCCTCTGGTCTCGCATTCCTAGGTTCAGCAAGCCCTCTTCTTCAAATAGCTTGCTCGGCAAGCTTCCCAAAGCGCCCAAGCGGTATTGTGCCGTTACTACCATGAGTGGCGCTTTGCTTTTCGATACAAAGGTTGCGCCATCTAAACTCTTGCCGTCCCCAACCACGAAGGAACCTCCATGGAAGAAGACGAACACCGGAAGCTTCTGGTCGAGCGGGATGTCTTGTGGTCGAAACACGTTGAACGTCAAGCAAGCTTCAGTGTGGTGCTGCGGGTTCCAGCCCCAATTCTGCATACACGCCTTCCCATACTGCGTGGCATTCCTCGTTCCGTTGAACTCTTCCGGCCATTCCGGAACACCGAATCGTTGCTTGCCAACGGGTTGCGTCGAATACTCGATGCCCAACCAGGCATTGACAGGTTCATCGAAGACGATATTCTTTCTGTTCTTGATCACTCTCGTCCCTTGGAAGCTGCCGTAGCCAGATAACTTGACGATGAGCGGCTCATTCGGAAGTCGCAACGTGGGATCTGTTCTCCGCTTGCCCGGCGTCAGGTAACTTCCAAGCAGAGCCAGCACTCCAAGGACAAAGAACCCGATTAGTATCCGCCGTCGATTCCTCAGCCAGAGATTTCGCCTTCTGTAACCAAAATTCATCATGACCGGCTCGTCTAGGGGCAATAGCGGTGCAGAGGACGACGTTGAGGCGCCGAAACCCAACGCTGGACTGTCCCGGCCATTGTCCTCGTCTGCAAACAAAGGCGTGGTCGCCCGGGGCGCCATATCGTCGGGTTGAGGGGTATCCAAACCGCTTCTTCTTCTATATAGAGATGATGAACGAGGAGGTTGCATGGCGCCGCGACCCGAAAGAAATGGCGGGATGAAAACGGAAACTGGAGTCAACCCGTTTCAGCTGGGGTCCCGCGCCGTTTCGATAGGTTGTCAGCAATAAGCTTCGTCGCCAAGGCTGGGCAAAGCTTGGTTATGGGCCTAGAATGGATCTATTGATGGTCCGTGCTGTACGCAGTGTCGGGCACTCTGCTCCAATCGGGCACTGTGCGGAAATTGGGCGCCTGCAGGAGGTCGCGGCTGGCGTTGGTGATGGGGCGCAGCAGGGTGGAAGTCACGGGCGAGGGGATGTGATGGTTTTGAGAAGGCAGGGTATTACAAATGCAAGAGTTGATTTACTGAGGTGCAACGGACGTAAGAGGCGCGAAGTGGGCTGCCAAGCTTGGTGGTCGATCCTCCGATCTCTCATGACGCATCATAGACTAGGATTCTCCACTGAAGAGTGAATGCACTGTTTCTGTTGTCCGTAAGGAGCAGTATGCGAAAAATGTTTCATTAATGCGCACGGTCCATTCTAAAGCCTAATTTCAACGCCTCGTTTCACTCCCACCAACTCCTGATCAACCGCATCCGCCATATCAGCCAGTTGGTCAAATTTCCAGTTGTATACAGGATCATCTCGGTTACCCATAATGGCACCCGGTCGATAAATCCAAGCACTCGTGATTCCCATGTCCTTACAAGGATGGTGGTCATGGAATTGGCTCTGCGCAGTCTGCAGCACCTCATGCTTTTCCACGCCAAACTTCTCCTTCACTGTCTTCAACATGTGCTCGAAGTTCCTCGGATCAGGTTTGTAGCTGCCAATATCTTCAGCGGTGAGTACCAGGTCCCACTCAAAGCCGTCAAGAGAGTTCGCGTTGTTCGCCTTGAACGACTCGTTGTCCACGTTGGAAAGCACGACCATCTTGTACGTCTTCTTCAGTCGTCGCAATGCAGAAACACTGTCCTCGAACGAGGGCCAGCTACCGACACTGGCGCCAAATGCTTTGCTTTCTTCCGCAGTAGGCTCAGGGAGACCGAGCTCCTTACAAATGACGGGATGGCATGTGGAGAGCAAATCCGAGTATTTCTTTTGGGGATTCTTGATCTGCTCATCCTTGAACAATGGCTGAGAGATTTTTAGGATGTGCAGAGGATCGATGTCCGTCTTGCCGGCTTTCTCAAGCACAGGTTGTAGACTTTGGAGAACACCTCGTTCATAGTCGATGAGGGTGCCGTAAACGTCGAACGAGAGAAGCTTGTAATTGGTGAGCTTGGACTTCATGCTGTTCGGTGGGTCTAGTAGAGTCGAATGAGTTAGATTCCAGGGAAGGGGTGTACTGTCGATTGTTGTTCCACGAGGCAGGCGCAATGTATACACTTTGATGAAGATGCGAACAGCAATAAGCGGGATGATATGTTTTTGAGGCAACCTTATGTGAACATCAAACAGCGAGAATTCTTAACCTTTTATCCCTCTTCGATCGATATCCTTGCCCCGCGGGTCTGCAGATGCTGTGTCGGTTTCCTCATGCAGTAACGGCCCCACCCTAACCGAGGATTCCAAATGACGTAGCTTATACGCGCGCCCTATGGTCAACACAGCCCTATTGTCAGAACACATTTCGTTCGCCCCAGAAAGAAGATGCTCGACAAGATGCATCAAATTATCGCGCGATCTGCGCGACGATGCTCAGTGATGCTGTAACGCTGAAACAGCTTCCGCTTATGTCCACAGTGGCTGACTCAAACAAATAGACTTTAAAAGTACCGTATCCTAGACGAACAGCTGTACGTTACACTCAAAAAGGTGTAATTGAATATTCCATCTAGATATATTATAGAAATAGACAGTCCCCTATTTTAAACACCCGCTGTGGTTCTCTCCCAATAATAGACCGGAAAAAGCACACGATGAACCTAGGGCGCATCTACGCCCTATTGTACATGTCACTACGATCAACGACTGAAACACAACTTCCGTTTGTAGCAGATACCATAGGGCGCGTCGCGGCCTGTCTATCGTTGTTGATTCCAAATCTTGACAGATTCTGCTAATCTACATGGTATAACCCAAGTTCCCAATCTTGCTCTCGAGTATCTCCTTCGTCAATCTCCACAAGTTCGCTGAAAGGATTTCATCTTTTGTCTGATTCGAAGGGTCTGTAGGCTTGCTCTCAGGCACAATGTATGCTCCCTGCACCTGCTCTGTGACAATGTCGGGACTCGTGGTAGCGAACAATGCTGCGCGGCATCCCTGGTCTACCGGGTCGGCTAGGAACGGACGTACGAGTCTTGAACCGATCTTGCCCAGGGATCCATAGGCCTCCTCAGCTTGGAACTGCTGGTCTGTCTTGATACCACCGGGATGCATACAATTGATCCACGGTAAAGCCTCTGTCTCGGTGACTGCGCCGAATTGGCCCGCTTTGATGCGCTTCAAGAGCTCGCTGGAGAAAAGTATCTGTGCAAGCTTGGTGCGGTTGTAGAGATACATTGGACAAATGTCCTGATTCATTTCATCGATCGATTCGAACTTGGTCGATGCGGGAGCGGCACGATGTAGGTCTGACGACTGAGACACAATCCGAGAGTCTTTCGTCTTCCGCAGCACCGGCAGCAAGGTCAATATGAAGTGCGCCTGCGCAAACACGTTGATCTGCATATGTGTGTCCAATTTATCTTCAGACTCATTGTACACACCAACACCCAGTCCCGCGTTGCAAACGAGGCCATCCAGCCTGGTCAGCTCATTCGCCAAGTTCCGCGCGGTTTCGTCTGTCTGCTTGAGGGACTCGAGGTTACATTGCCGCCACTCAACTTTGCTGGCATCACCCCACTTCTTTGCGAGCTCTTGTTGTGCTTCTTCGGCGTGTTCTTCTTTGTTGGAAAGCAGATAGATTTTCTCGGGATTGTGTTGGAGTAGATGCGCAACGATGCCAAAACCAATACCTGCAGACCTGCCTGTTACGATGTATACCTCGATTGCATGTCAGAATCATCTCAAAATCGAACATGGGAAGCGGAAAGCATACCTTGCCGCTCAAGTCAGGTATCTCCGTGTTGGGGTCGAATGTGTTTCCTAATAGTGAGACCATATTCGGTGTGGTTGATGGAAGTGCTATTTGGATGGTGAGAGAATTACTATGTATTCAAAAGCGATTGTCAGTGATTCAAATACTCCACGGCTCTATGCAGACCAGCGAGTATGGAGATGTTGCTGTCATGTCATGATGATGTGCGCGTGGCAGTCCTCCCCTAGAGCAGCAGTCGCCACCTACGACGAGACATAGGATTGTACGTAGCATACCGAGCGCTTCACGGCACTCTGGATTGCTGAAGACTGGTGGTAGCCAGTGGTCGCTATTGCGAGGGAAGGTTGGCTGGCTGAAATCAGTTTGGGCTGGGGAGCTTTGCCGACCCGCCCCGGCCCTCGCTAAACGAGGTAGGGCCAATTTCCTCCTACATTGGTTTCACTCACTACAGACGCGTGGAAAACCTACGTATCCTATTAACATTCTACCCCGGCACTTTTCGAGCCCGTATCGCACCCGCCGACTGTTTCTCCCAATTATGCCAGAAAAGTCTGTCAATTCAAGACTTGCATCAATTCATTCGACGCAGTTGATAGACAGAATCTGAAAGAGCCAAAGAGCTGTTTTGGGGGCAGAAGAATTCACACCATGGTAAGAGGGTCAATGCAACATACTCAATATATGACAAGCTATCAGGCTTGCCCGATAGATGAGTTTGCTACCACAGCGCATGCAAGGCTGTGCAAGACTGCACGAGGTTGTCTTTTGTCAGGTTGCTTTCTTCTCGTACAAAAGATAGGGGCGCTCTTGTATATGTGCCTAAAGCATCTGGATATACAATAAGTTCACTGTCCTCTATAGATGCTATTGATCCTTTTATAAGCATGACTACCACGAACCATGACATTACCTGCTCATACTCCCCCAACGGCGTATTGTCAAATTTCCAAAATCCGGAGAACTACAAATTTGCTACCAGACTTGTCATGGGATTGTGCTTGACCTTGGGTTTCGTATTCATGATAATGCGAATATGGCCACGATTTCTCATACAGAGGGCACACGTATGGGAGGACTGTCAGTTACCCAATGCTCAACCTCCATATACTCATCTCATGAGATAGCAGACTCCAGATGTAGCATGGACCCGTAATATGGCATGGAACGTTCTCGGTTCGGCAGCGACTCACAATGGCTTAGGCGTTTACTGCCCGTGGGGCCTCTCCCATCTAGTACTACTCGGAAGAATATTTGTTTCTGTCTTTAATCGCTTAGGGCAAGTAAAAAACACTCTCGAGATCATATAGAGCGCATCAATCCTCGCTACCAACCTCTCGATCCTGCTGCAGCTAATCTGCATACTCAGTCCAAACCATATCAGCTGGACTTATCACCTCCTATGGTTCTTTATCGTCGCAGATGGGCTCTTCTACTTTGTAATCATTAAGGTCACCACATGGTTGTGCAATCCAAGACAGACGATATAAGTGTCAATTTGGCACCTATGCTCATAGTCGAGGCAACGATCAACGTTACTATCTTGCTGCCTATATGAAAGGTAATGGTTACCACAGCTTACACAGCGAAGAAATTTGGCGTGGTAAGCATATTCGTACAGAACTATTGTAGGCTCTCGTCTTCCACGTGCCAGCGCGCTGACATGAGTGGATTCAGCGCATGTGTGGCCGGAATCGTGCGGATGGTGGTTATCATACGTATTCTGGGCCAGCAGGATCCCATGCTGCTAAGGAGCTATTTCAGGAATTGGACTTCAGAAAGCACCCTAGCTACATCCGAAAGACAGGTTGTCGAGTATAGGCATACCTAGAGGAATGGGCCTTGCACTAGACTAAAGAAAGATGGATTGACGTGGCTGAGGAATCACTTGGTAAGGAAATCGAACTAGGCCAGACTGAACACCAAGCCCTCACATGGGGCTGTGTAGAGGTACTAGCTGAGAGACAATTCTACTGCAAATTTGTGATGAAGTATGACCCACCTGGGCAGTTTCAGAGTCGATCATTCATGAAGTCACGCCACTCTGATACTGTTACTCAACTATTACCTTCTAAAGATTGGTTGCAAAACAAGCAAGCTCTTCTTCAGCTCCCTGCCACTAAGATCGTTTTGATGAGTTGAAGCGATGGTTTGTCGGTCCGAAGCTGTACAAGCGTGGCAGGCCAACGCTATAATAGGAGTTTAGTGCACAATAGAAAGCGTTAGCCAATCGCATGCGCAATCCCGATGCGGTCTCGCTCTGTCCATTGTACCAAACTTCCCACTATTCAGCTCCCCAATCTCTCAAACGAACGAACCTGCAGCGTCCACTCGAAGCCACCACAGAGGCTGACGAATTTACATATTTTGCGTATTTCATGGGCTGATTTTGAAGCTACGGCCACTACGATGAGAATTCGAGTGGCAACATGAGGATGCACCTTGTGTCTTTGCGTCTTTTGCGTCTTTTGCTGTGGCGGGAGGATGCACACCCTAGAGCCGGACTAAGAGAAGTGCAATGACGAAGAGATCCCTCCTTCGCAGCTCTGGCCACATCCGGGTAGATCCTCGTCGCTGGACGCCACAAATTCCTATTCGCACCTTTTGTGGTTCGTTTCAAGCCACAGCTTCTTGGACGTACCATTTGTAGCTAGCCGCACCAGAACGAGTTATACTTGGATACACAAATGGCGCAGTGGTTACCCTGCGGTATGCTCGGGTGGTATCTCAGCCTCAACGCAACCCCTTGCGAGCTGTAAGATCGGATGTACTCTATGCAAAGAGGCTCAGTAGCTTCACATAGCTATGGAAATGCGACACTGCGCTTTAAGGTGCAGCTCAGAGTGATCTATCTATATAAGATGGCAGTGTCGAGCACTCAAGTTGATCATCATCCACTACAACACTTTCCTCTCAACAGCATCACCAGGTTCCTTTTCTGCCACTTCCTATCAACAGTCGTTTCAACGCCTCCACCACCAATAATCACCATGCAATTCACCATCGCTACCATCTCCGCCCTTTTCGCGGCTACGTCCTGCGCTCTTCCCGCCGCCCAAGGCGCAACAGCAACTGTTTCCTTCATCAACGATCAGACTGGTGCCCACGCTCCCGTCGTCGCACCTCTCGACGGCACTGTCATCAATCTCTACAACGTTCTGATCGGCACCCCTGTCGGCGTCCCCAACCAAGTCATTGCCTCCAGCGCTCAGCTGATCGACTACCCGCAAAACGTCGACTGCACCATCAATGGCATAAATGGCGGCCAGCTTGGTCAGCTGAACGCCCGCCAGACATACGTTCTCCTCAAGAGCGGCGGCATCAACTTGGATGGTGCGACGATGATGTGCACTCCTCTGCTCCTTTAGAGGATTGCCCTGAGGTTGTCCGGCGGTGCCAAGAATGGCAACGCTATCTCTTCTTGGAGTGTCATGGTTTTGAATGCATCGCTTGGTGGGGTTTGCGAAAGCTTGGAAATACGTTTAATATCGAGTTGTTGATTTACTCCTTCCTTGATTTTGGCTTTCTTGGTTGAGCGGGTCATGGATGGCATTAGATCGGTGTTGCATTGTGCTGCGTCCTATGACCTTTTCAGCAGACTCTCCTTAGACATACTATAGTCATAATACTGCGAAAACAGACTCTCCAAGCTATTTTGACGTTCTTGGTGCCATGGTTCTTTCTCGTACGTGTTCGGACACCGAAGGTCCAATGGTTGATGACAAGCCGTTTCCGCTCACATTTCTACCTCGTGCAGGCAACGTCAGTACGGTCCCTTCCAGTATCAAGTTCGCAGGGTAGATAGTTGAACTGAACAAGTGAAAGAAGAATCGCCGGACGCTTGGCTAGAATGGAAACAAGAAGCCGTTGACGGTGGGGCTTCGGCTTCCCCGCAATGCGCTATGTTCCCTGCAGTACGTAATCGTCCAAAGACCGAATCATGAGTGCAGAGCACCAAAGCGCAGAGTTTTTAGCCGCAAGGCCCTTTTCACACGGGACCCACGCTTTAGGCAGGTAAAGGGCCAAGCGCAGTGCCAACACGGAAAACCTCCAAATGCTACCTTGCCTAGGCCCGTGCAACGCTATTATAACCAATCCGCGACGCCGCATATTGCGTGCTCGAAGGCACCATGGCGATAGAGATCCTCAAGCTTCGCGCGTCAGCGAGGAAGCTTCCTGGCTTCTCTTTGCTGTCGCAGCCCTTCTCTCCTCCATAGCACCTGCGGCATCTATCGAACATGGCAGACACCGAGAAGGGACCGTACTACGAAGGCGCGCATCCAGCGCCCGAGTATGATGGCTACCACCACGAGCATGAGCACATCGTTGCTGAAGATAAGCTGCGCCGCGCGCTTTCGCCCCGACAAGTCCAAATGATTGCAATCGGAGGCACAATTGGGACAGGCTTGTTTTTGGGAACTGGAAAATCTCTTGCGACTGGTGGACCCGCCGCGCTGGTGTTGTGCTATGCAATTGTCGGCGGAATTGTCTTTGTGACGATGATGTGCCTGGGAGAGATGGCAGCCTGTAAGTAATAGAACATAGCAGGGAAGTTTTTGCTAATCAAGCTTAAGTCGTCCCTGTTGCCGGTAGCTTCTGTACCTTTGCTGGTCGCTACGTCGACGACGCTTTCGGTTTCGCTCTAACCTGGAACTACTGGTTCAACGACGTGGTATCAACAGCCGCAGATCTCGTCGCGCTTCAGCTCTTGATGAACTACTGGACGGAGACTTTCCCCTGGTACGCGTTGGGACTCATCGTTTGGGTTATCATTGTCGCAGCCAACATCATTAACGTGCGCGCCTACGGCGAGGTCGAGTACTGGCTTTGCCTGCTGAAAGTTATCACCATCATCATCTTCATCATTCTCAGCATAGCCGTCAATGCAGGTGGCAATACCGCACATGAGTACATCGGGGCACGGAACTGGAAGATTGGCGATGCACCTTTCGTGGGTGGTATTGGAGGGTTTGCGTCTGTTTTCGTGACCGCATCCTTTGCCTACGGAGGCACCGAATCAATCGCCATCACCGCAGGTGAAACTCGCGATCCCGCACGACAACTGCCACGCGTAGTGAAGAACGTCTTCTGGCGCATCCTGCTCTTCTACATCCTCTCGACTATCATGATCGGCTTCAATGTCGCATACAATACGCCGGGTCTCAAGACAAAAAGCTCCGCTACATCCCCGTTCACTATCGCATTCCAGATGGCCGGATCTAAAGTCGCCGGATCCTTCGTAAACGCTGTTATCTTGACCTCTGTTGTGTCAGCTGGCAACCATGCTTTGTTTGCCGGGAGCAGACTTCTCTTTAGCTTGGGCGTTAATGGTCACGCGCCGAAAGTATTCACAAAACTAACACGCTTTCAAGTTCCTTGGGTCGCCGTGCTCACCACGAGTATCCTGTCCGGTCTCCTGTTCGGTGCAAGCTTCATTGGGGCCGGTCAACTCTGGACGTGGCTACAAAACATTGTCGGCGTCTCCAATCAGCTCTCCTGGATCAGCATTGGCATCGCCTCTCTCCGCTTCCGCGCTGGTCTGAAGGCTCAAAACAAGGAGCACTTGCTGCCCTTCAAGAACTGGACATACCCATGGGGTCCCATCATTGCCGTTGTCCTCAACAGCTTTCTTGTGCTTGTGCAGGGATGGAGTTGCTTCAGTCCGGTATTCAGCCCAGTGGACTTTGTCAGCTACTACATCGAATTGCCTGTGTTCGCGCTCATGTTTGTCTTATGGAAGGTTTTCAAGCGGACTAAGTTTGTCAAGTCACATGAGATGGATCTAGTTACCGATGTGTACACGAAGGAGGACATCGAGCCGGAAAAGAAGGGTGTGTTGAGCTGGGGGAAGAGAGTTGGCACTTGGTTCTGCTTCTAGACAGGCCGACTGGCTCCACATACATCAGATAATCTAGCCATGTGTCATTCGGGCTGCTCATCTACCTGTCCGGCATCTGGATCCGGGTACATTGATTCGCCGAGTTCCGAGAAGACCTAAACTTTGCTGTTGCACCGTAGCCCAGCCGACGACGCCACTCCCGAAATCGCTTCGCTCTACAATGCACCACAATTTTTAACAAGCTTGTTGAGCTGCAGCTCCCTGTACTGCGGACGCTGCCTTCCGATGCACCTATACCTGGAACGTATTTTATCAATCTCCACAAGCCTGTGATGACGAATACTGGCACCGCCGCGGGCCGGCTTTCACGCCATCAGATGTCGCACTGCGTCTGCACTCCAAGCTGTCGTTCGAATTTCCACAAATCTGACATGACGCGTGACCGCTGCCTCGTATCTAATCGATAATGCCCGTCAAGATGGCACTACCGCATCTCTTAACGTGCGTCAAACGAACGGTAAACACGCACGATGAATGGTAGGAAACAGAGGAGAATCCCAGGTATTCGGAAGATCCACCCGGCGCTACGCTGCGACTTATCGGACGCCGCACCATGCTTGCTGACCCACCCTTCACAACCAATAGGAAACAGGTGCCTGTCGAATGTTTCATTTGATGGATCTGGTTCGGGCTAGGGGCGGCTCGCGAAAAATGGGGCACAGGCAGTCAACCAAAGATTCAAAATGTTTGCCATGTGTACGAAACACGAAAGCAGAAGATGCATGTGGAAGTGTGAGTGTTGCTTCCAGACAGCCACCTATACTGGGATCTGTGGCGTAATCCTTAGGCGCGTTCTGTCTCATGATCAAAGTCGAGCGCCACGTCGGGCAATGAGGGAGGCAAGATATTGCGACTGAGGGGTAAGCAATCTGCTCTAGGTGCACAACTTAAAGTGGCGTGCGTCCTTCGTAGATTTAAGTAAGACCGGACGTTCGACCGGTGGGTACCTGCAGGAAACGCGCGCTACAAAGTTCCCGAGCCTTTCGGCGGTCCAGCGTTCGCGCCTTTTGTTTCGCCTAGCCGAAACACCAGTCAAGTCCGTCCGCCCTCTCATCTAATCTGACTTGTGCAGTTCTGGGGCTAGCCCCCATCTCATCTCACGTCCTTTTTGTGTGTAATCGCTAAGTGCCTATAAGTACTGCGATTTCCCTTTTCGTTTTATCCATGTAGCCATCCCTCATTCAGGTCTCACACTCTCTTTCTCGTCGCTCATTCCGACACACCTTTTACGCAACTTTTTGCGTAGCCATTCCTTTCTACAAACAAACAAAATGAAGATGCACTGGTGCACTCCCCTCCTCGCCCTGGCAGCGCCAGTTCTCTCTCTGCCGTTGAAGGACCCTCGCTCTGCAACAGCAAGCTCTGAGCGCGCCATCTGGCTATGGAACTCCGACATCATCCAGGATGACTCCCAGGTCCAGACCTTCCTCTCTAAGATGACCAACAGTAACCACCCCTTCCAGACTGTCCTTGCACTCATCGACCGCGACATGGGCAACGCACCTTGGGAGTCCTTTATTAAGAAGTGCAATGCTGCAGGCCTCAAAGTCGAAGCATTGATGGGCGACAAGCAGTGGATCGTCGGTGGCACGACTGAGGATGGACCCACCCTGGAGCACGAGCTCGACTGGATCAAGAACTACCAGGCAAGCGCCTCCTCTGACGCCAAGCTTGCTGGCATCCACCTCGACGTCGAGCCATGGGCGCTTGAGGACTTCGACTCCAACAAGGCTGAGTACGTCTCTTCGCTCGTCTCCATTGTTGGTCAGACCAAGAAACTCGCCCAGTCGCTCGACATGCCTCTTGGCGCCGATCTTCCTTTCTGGGCTAACACTGTCGCGTGTGCGGACTCCACTCTCGACACATGCCTCCTGGACAAGCTGGACTCTGTTACCTTCATGACATACCGTAACACCGCCAAGTCGCTCCTCGGTATTGCCGACCCCGTGCTCAAGGCTGTCAAGGGCGTCGATTCTTCCATCCCGGTTTGGCTGTCCGTTGAGACCAGCAGCGAATGCTCTGACGTCAGCTTGATCAGCTACGCGGGCAAGACCTTGAGCACCCTCATCGGCGACTTGGCGACGATTACAACGAGTGCGAAGAAGAGCGCTGGAAACTTCGCTGGTGTTGCTGTGCACAGCTACACCGACTTCTTGGCTATGGGCGCTTAAGCTCTACATTTTACTTCTGGCAATCTGGATTTGGAGCAGTGAACAGAGGCTCATGTTGCATACATGCTGGTACGACTTTTCGATCTACGGAACGATCGATACGAGTTTCGTTACGTACTACATGATATGATGATTTACGGTTTTCTCTTCTTCGGCATACTTTTTCACGAACTGAAGATAGTCGGCTTTCATGTCGAGCAATCACACTTGGTTCGTACTTTTCCACACAAACGTACACGTGCCTTCCTCACGCCCTGTTCTCGCGTGACCAACATTCAACCTACAGCCCTCGCAGTACATCTTCAATCTTCGCTCGACTCTCATCAATCGCGTCCTGGAATAGCTTCAGCGCATCCTCCAACCTGGCCACACTCATAGGATCCTTCTTGATCGCTCTCTCAAGCTCCGCCCCATCATTTGCAAGATAGTCAATATCTGTGCTTGCCAACTTCCCATCCCAATCTGCCGACGCGAGTGGGTCAATTTCCATAAGTTTCTTCAAGCGTTCTGGTGTCGGCCCCGGGTTTTTGTAAACGTGCAGTGGCTTCGGTGCTCCGATGCCGGGCTGCTTCGTGCCGTCATATGACAGCTTCGATAGCGCTTCGATGCATGTGTGTGATATGGTGGCAGAGTGGCATCCCATCTCACCCGATGCCATTGCTTCTTGTGGCGAGAGAATGCTGCGCTTGTGAGCTAGGTTTTGGAGTAGCCCGGGATGACTTGCCTGGCATTCTTCAGCAAAGGCTGCTCCTTCCCTGTCTCCTTGTATAGTCTCCTGTAAGTCTCCAGGATCTGCCAGATACGCGCAGAGTTGGGATGCAGCGTAGCCGGATCCTCGACATCCGGCCACAGACTCGTGTCACTATGCGCGCGGACCTCTACATCAAGTCAGCTTATCGCTGTGCAGCGCGGAAATGCAACGGACCTACCATTCAAGTACGGGCTGATGTACAGCATCCCCGCCTGACTGCACGCAATCGCCTGCGCAAGACCAAACACTGCCGTCCCAAGCGTCCTGACCCCCTCCGCCTCCAGAATCGGCGCCGCGTTCAGCGCCGGCCCCGTCGCAGGAATCTTGATAAAGTATCTCGTCTTCGGGATTCCCGCTCTCTCAAACTCTCTCGCATACGCCCGCGCATGTTCAAGCACAGCTTTGGTGTTGTAGGCCTCATGCGGGTTGATCTGCAGCGCGACGCGTCCCTTGATATTGTCGATGTTCGCTTTGCACATGCCTACGCAGATGCGATTGTAGATGGCCAACCAGCCCTCGTCTTTGAGTTCACGAACGGAGTCTTGGATGAGAGAGCTGTTGGAGGGGTGTGACATCTGCACGTTGGCCCAGATGTTGTTGCTCGTCATGTCGTTTGGCTTGACGCCGAAGTCGGTGGCCATGCGCACGGAGAAGGCAGGGTCCATCCAGTCGACATCGACATTCACTGAGGTTGTGAGCATTCCATCTTCCTAGGGATTCAGAAGAAGTGTCTTACGCTCCTCGTCTAGCTTCTGTAGCCATGTTTGCTTCTCAGCGCTTCCCATGTTGCCTCAACTGTGTTTGCACTCCTCAAATGATCCCAAAGGTGGTGGTCATGTATGAGGCCGCAGGCTGAAGCGTGGGGATATTTATATACAACGTTTCGGAGCACTGTCATCCGCATCACATGAGCCTGCATCTCCAGCACGGTCCATTGATTTTGGTGGGGTTACCGGTACGTGAGAGCGAGTTGGTAATAGCTGGGCCTGGGGTTGGGACACTAACGCGTCTGTGGGGTTCTGTCCAATTAGTGGAACACACGCGTGATTTTGGCTTCTTTGGGTTACATTGCTCGGCATACCTTCCTCCACAAATTATCTCCCTCATTGGATCTCGCCTGCTCTTAATGTTTTGTGAAAGGGAGACCAGGTGTGAATGTGGACAGCTAGTTAAATATTCATACGCATGTAAAGTATTAGTCACATTCATTGGCAAGAGCTTGCTTCACAGTCTCAGAGATGCTTTCTCGGGGGATTAAATTCCAGCTACCGACTACCACGACTGTACATATGCCGTATGTAGTAACGCTTCTTTGGCACCAAATCTTCATAATTCAGGATCGCAATCAAATCCGCAAGCCCGCATCACCCTATCCCTTCCCGAATACGTGCGTCTACCCTCATGAAATAATTCATCGAACCCAGTTGCCCGTGCAGAAATCTCTGAAAGGAACTCGTATGCAAGCGATAGATCCCGTTTGATCTCCTTCCTCGTCATGATTATCATAGCCTTTTCATCCTGAGGGATTTCGTCCGTTCAGCTGCCACCGGCAGGGTGCCGCTTTTATGGGTGTCGAGTTAAGAATCGTAGGAGAACCCTCACAAATTCTTGGAGAAAATTGTGGGGCAGCCGCTTCAATGTGGAAGATGCAATGAACATCGGAATAAAATGGGTCGAGGTCTACGTCGTTAATTTGGAAAATGACATAACCGTATCTCTGCTGGGAGTGCGAGTTGAAAGAGGTACTCTGCTGGTTTCCGTCAGTTTGCTGTGTCGTTTGTGGTTTTGCCCATTGTGTGTATGTTTGGTTGTGTGTGATGCGTCGTTCTGATGTGGGTTCGGGAACCAATGTTGTGGTAATTTGTGAGAGTACGACAACGCGACGAACTTTTATAACCAACTGCAACAATTCCGTTTTGATCAGATGGGTATCACAAAGCCCGCAAGGCCTGGAAGCAATCAGTGGGAATGGCGTGAAACTTTAGAGGCGCTTTGCCCACAATCGTTTGATCTGATCGGGTGAGCAGCGGCAAACGACCAGTGCCAGACTCACCTAGGGACTTTCTGCTAGTCTATGTCCTAAGGCATTTGGATCATCATCTTGCTTATCGTACCAAAACTGCAGCCTTGATACTGATATGAGTCCACCGACGCAAGATCGTCCTGAAACCCTCTGGGACCATGGCAAGATGTTGCAACCCAACGAGGCAGCAGACTCAGTACGTTTCCAGCAGCAAACACTTGCATAATCACGAATGTACTGCTCGGCTGCCCCTTCACATCCAACTTCAGTTCACACGATCCCGTCTCTCTGCAAAACCGCAAGAATGTCCGCTGTCACCCACAAGTTCGCCTATGCGATTGTGCGCGTCGGAGCATCAACTTCAGACTCCTTTCACATTCTCTGTGTGCATACTTCTCTCAAGAAGTCACACTTTGCGATCAACAAGTTTTCCACCAGTTCCGACTTCACTTCTATCGACACTCCTGCCCCGAGCGACGTGCGCGAGCTGGACGGCAGCATCCCAGACTGGTGGAAGGGGTACCATTTGTTTGAAGGATTATCCCCTGTCGGTCGTGTGCATATTGAGCGAGTGAAGATGGAGAACTAGGGCGTGGGTACATGGTCTTGGGATATGGGGTTGGTGTGCGGGTTGCGCAAAGCGGTCGAGCACACAAGATTCCTGAGTGTAGAGGCTAGTTGAGCACAACGACTCAAATCTTGAAATTTTGTTAATCACTGCAAGGTATTGTCGTTATTCCGAGCTACAGCCTGATCGGTTTCTCCTCGTTGTACATGTCTTGCTTGAAATTTGAGAGTGCCAATGAACGCGGTCGTTCTAGCCAAGTTTACCTTCCAATCTCTGAGACCTGAGCTTCGGATGACTAGCTACTCCAAATACACATTTGACTTGCGAAAGTTGTTTTGGGCTCGACAACATGCACGACCAGTGGCCGACAGTAATATTCGGACTTTTGTAGCTATGCAAACCCAGGTTCAACCCACTAAATAATAGCTTGAATCAGCATTATATAGTGAGTTCCTACAGGACAAAATGTACTGTAGAAGTTAATTTTTTTTTTGTATTGGCCACTGTGGGTGTTTCTCGTAACCTGCGAAAGCCAGTTCAGTACGTCAGTACGCCTCTACGGTCTCGCAAATACCTTATGATATTTCTACGCAACTAAGACAAGGTGTCCATATTTCTGGTCCAACTGGATTATGTATCAAGATTGTGTTCCATAGATGACAAAATTGGCAGATAGAAAGAATGAAGACACAGTGAAAAATAGGAATAGGTTAGCGTGAAGGAGCTACTAGCGTAGTTTAACTTACTAATACACATCACATTCCCTGTCACATGCAGTGCACAGCCTTGGCAGATGTGCCGCCTGCACTCTCTGACAACTCCGCGGAAGAAGTACTATCGCACAAGAATCATTAGATTGAACTACAACAACCTTACCCTATGAGCCGTGCGTGTCGTGGGTGAGCTAGTGTCCCTCGGCAATCTTACGTACGCTGCTTCGGTCATACGGAATACGGAACGGTTATCAAAGGTATTACGGATTTGACTCATCGTACATCACAATAAAAGTATTCGATTCTCCCGGTTCAAAACGAGGTTACACATGTATTTTCGCTCCTTTGAGTCAACGCAGCATCAAGAGATGGATACACCATCGAATGAAAGAGTGCTTCATCAGCCAGAAGGCATGAGGGCCATAGACCGACAGAGCTTCAGCACTCTAGATTCTGTGGCGCACGTCTGGAGAACGCTTGAACTGCCTAGCGATGCTCTGAGGTCGCTGAAACTTGTCGAGGATGCCAATTTTTTCTCGTCTTCATTCAAGGTCGGCCACCTTGCCCATGCTTCTATCGTTCTCTCCGCACTTGCAGCGGCCCTGCTGTGGTCTACAAAAGCTAGCAAACCAGTACCCGTGGTTTCGGTTTCAAGCGAGCATGCATGTGCCGAATTCATATCTGAACGACTGTATACGCTAGACGGGATACGTCTTCCGTCTCCATTTGGAAAACTCGGAGGACTTCACAAGACTGCTGACGGGTACGTTCGGATGCACGACGGCTTTCCTCATCACTTGAATAATGCTCTCAAACTCCTTGGGCTTTACCCGTATCAGCTCCACCCGACGAGGGAGGAAGTAGCAAATAAGATGAGAGTGTTCGAAGCCGTTGAGCTCGAGACAGCTGCATTCGAACACGAAGCTGTTATTGTGGCGCTGCGTTCATTCCAAGAGTGGGATATACTTCCTCAGGCTAAGGCTGTTGCGGACTTCCCTATCAGATTACAGAAGATTCGTGAAACAAGCTCACCCGTTCCTCTACCGTCGGGTGCAGATGCAAACAAGTATTGCTTACGAGGTGTGCGCATCGTGGAACTGAGCCGCATCATTGCGGCACCAGTAGCTGGAAGGACTCTAGCCGCCCATGGTGCAGACGTAATCTGGGTGACCTCGCCGACCCTGCCAAACCAACCGGAGCTTGACATCGACATGGCGAGGGGAAAGCGCACGGTACAGCTTAACATCAAGAAGCCTCAAGACAGGGCGCAACTGCTTGAGTTGATACGCACGGCGGATGTCTTTCTTTCAAGCTACCGACCGGGCAGTTTAGCTGCGCAGGGCTTCTCATCGGAGGAGCTTGTAGAAATCAATCCAAACTTGGTGATCGCGACTCTGAATGCTTGGGGAGAAGATGGCCCTTGGGCAAAGAACCGTGGGTTCGACTCGCTTGTACAAGCAGCCTCTGGTTTAAATGTTGCAGAAGCAGAACATTTTGACTTGGAGGAACCGTCGAAAGTCCTTCCTTGTCAAGCCCTTGATCACGGATCTGGCTATTTCCTGGCTACTGGAATCATGGCCGCACTATATAAGCGCACAATAAGTGGCGGCGCCTATGAGGTGCATGTTTCGCTCGCTGGAGTTATGAAATACCTCCGCTCCTTGGGCCAGCTGCCGAAGGAATCCCTTGAGGACCGTGGAAGCCCTGGCTCCGAGGTCACCGAAAAGTACATGGAAACAAGGGCCACCACGCTGGGTGTGTTGAAGGCCATTACACACTCGGCATCGATCAGCGGGGTTCATGTAGGATATGAGGATATGCCGAAACCTCTTGGAAGTGATGATCCAACCTGGCCACCTTCCAATGCGAACTAGCAAGTCCATTCGACGTCCAACACTGTATGACAATGGAGTGCCCGACGAAGTTTTCATTTCATCTGCACCCATGCACTCTCAATAATGTAGGAGCTATAGTATGGCGAAAGATACTGCTGTGAACTATGCGCACAGATCAACCGTAGGGTTATGTTTGCCCGACATAGTCTACGCGACGATGTCATGAATGCAGCATGAAATACTAGAGCTTGAAATCTCTACTCAATCTTGCATCACCACCGGAACCCTACTCAACTATCATTACGCTTCACCTGTTCGAAAGTTTCCTGGCTATCATCATTGGAGCCAGCACCTTGTGTTCCCCGCTTCCGTAAGTACCACAAAGTACATTTCTGGATACTCCTCGGCTAATTAATGCCTCGTCCAGTCCTATAAGTCGCCATGTTTCAACCCTCTGATTCTGTGTTCAAGACTGCTTTGTGCCGAAAGATGGTCCCTTGCAAGGATTGATCGATATACACGAGGGTGAAGAGAATATGGATGTGCACCAAGCTCAGCAGTGGCTCGCATTTTAACGCGGCTCCTAGGGCCTGGAACGCCGCCGAATGATATGAGAGAAGCGTTTTAACGGTGGACTGGACCACGTAAGATGTCAAAGCCACTAGTCATTATGAGCCGAGTCTGAATGTAGCCCAGCGTTCATCAGTAAGTCAATGCTGAGGAATATCAAACTAAGTGACACTTGAATTACTCGATACCAACACTCAACGATGTGCTTTTCTCCAAATCCACTCTGCAGGTCACATCCCATCACCAAAAACCTCGTGCACGGTGTCGGTAAGCACGATCAGGGTCAGGTCGAAACCCTTGTTTGAGTGGATGCTAGGCGTGCTGCGACGACACCTGTAAAGAAAAGAAAAGAAATGACCTTGAATATTCTACAGGCGACATGGCTGCAAGTTCTGGAGCGTCCCTATACAAATGATCACTACACTTCTTGTCGGTTTAGCAGGCGCTCTCGCTCACTGTTTGCGTAAGTATTGTAGACCAAAGGGGACTTTCACAGCACTAATCTGGCGTCCAGATCACTGCTCTCTCATTTGAACGGTTGTATATGCACCGATTAGCATGGTACAGGAGTGGAATGTTCCGGATGGCACAGCAATAGCCTTTCTAGCCAAATTTTTTTTAAAAAATTGGATAGTAGCGATTCTCACGTCTCAGGTATAGCGTCAGCAACGGACTTCGCAGACTACTTTGGCTGGTCTTGAACGAATTATCTTGCACATGGAGATCTATGTGAGATTCAATATTATCAAGGAGGGGATTGCGATGTCCCTCGGGACTTAACAGAAATACTATTGTTGCCATCCCGAAGATGAACTTCCCAGGTCCTCATGCATCTGGTAGCCAGTCTGTCTTCTGGAAATTAGACTCCATGGTTCCTGAGTTCCTCAATTACACATATTTCATTGAGTTTCGTAGCCGATCGATTCGCTTTCATAGTGCCAAAGAGAGACAAGAGGAATTCAAGGCTTTGTTTGGGGATATGACAACACGACCGTTGAACATATAGCAACTGAGTGATAATGTCACTCTGTCGCTCCTCGCTAACGATTGCTTCTTGTAATTCTGCGATCTTGGACGTATTCTTTCATTGTTGTCAAACGCTCCAGAAAATCAGAGGGAACCCCAACCAATATAGCCATTTTCGATACCACCATTGTATACAACATGAATGAAAAAGCAATGGTGATGTCATATAGCATCACCCTTCTGTTTGCGACTTCCGCTATTCTCCTGGGCTCAATCGCTTACCGTAAGAATGGCGGATCTCAGAACTTTGCTTGTTCCGCGCTCTGAGAAAGGTTCCAGGACGAGCGTTCTGATCTCATATCTCCGGACATACTAAAGAAGCTAGCTTTACTAGGATTTTGATGTACCCGGAGTGGACACAGTGAACATTACTAGTTCTGATATCTTGTACGGTAAAGATTCCTGAGGACCCACTCAACTGCTGCCCACGATAGAGCACAAGTCGCCGCCCCGCGAGGAAAGAGTGATCACGCTCATAACCCAGATCGGTCCGCAGAAACCGGACAGCTGCAAAGCTGCCTCTTTCAATACGAAACTCAATTGTCGACCTTCTGGAGCCTAAGCAATATAGTAGGTGCATCGTGGCATGAATAATTAGTGCGACTAGCGTTGAACGCGTGCCACCGACTGAGCACTCAGAAGCGACTACTGTACAACAGCTCTGGTTGCATCGTACCGATACGGCAAAAATCGAAAATCTTCATTGAAGTGAGACATCGCACAAGCAAACGTGGTCTGCATATTTCAGACACTGACGTCATCAACTCGCACCTACCATATCTAATCTCATACTTCACAGCTCATCACATACACTCACCAAGGAACAAAACCCAACAACAATGGCTGAATTAGCAGCCGGCGCCGGCATCGCCCTCGCGGCGGAAGAGGTCCTCTCGACGTCTTTCCAAGCTGGAGTAGCGACTTATTTTCTGGTCAAACCAACCCAGCCTCTCAATGCTACCTTCACGCGCATTGCCGTAGTCCACGACGATGAAATGCACAAGCGGTCGCTGACGCGCTCCAACCACACCCTCACCATCGTAGACTCGAAGGCATATATCTATGGCGGTGAGACTGCCGATGCCACGGTAGCCACCAACGACATGCACGTTGTGAATCTCGAACCAGGGGCAAACCACGAGCCGGACTACCAGCTCATCCCCGCCATTCCTCAAGAAGAAGACGGAAGAATCCCCCGTGGAAGAACCAATCACGCAGCATGTGCTTTTCAGGAGGGCGTAGTCGTCTATGGGGGGACCTCCTCGACCGGCCAGCCCGCCGATGACGGCGACGTCTGGCTCTTCACCCCATCCTCAAAGACCTGGTCAATCCTGCACTCCTTCGCGACCGACGGCCCCGTCCTTCACCCCTCCACCGAAACCCGCATCTTCCCTCTCAACAACACCTCCCTGCTCCTCTTGATCGGCGACTCCACCGATGGGATCACCACCATAGCCAGGCTCACGCCTTCCCTCTCCGCAGATGCGGACCCAGCCTCAGCACCAAGCCCATACGAGACTCTCGTGCCCCCGCCCTCTCCTACATCCCCGTCCAACGCTACCGTCCACAACAACACGCTCTACCTCATCTCCTCCACCAACCCGGTGTCCTCGCAACTCCACGTCCTACCCCTCGACACCAAAGACGCCAAATGGACAACGCTAACCTTCCCCACTAACCCGCTCGTCCCCGGCCCCCGCGCCCGCTACGCGGGCGCCCTCCTCCCCCTCACCACAGGCTACGGGAGGAACTACCTCGTCTATCTGCTGGGCGCGCGGTCTGAACCCTCTCCGAGAACGTCCAAACCAACGGACGGTTTCACAGAGCAGGACCTCTCCTCCCATTCCACAACAGAGAAGGAACCCGTGCCAGAGCCAACCCAATGGTCAGACACATGGACGTTGCAGCTCCCTTCCAGCAACCTCGCGCCTCAAGCGACCCTCAGTATGAAAGACGCCATCAAGCCGGCCAAGCTCAAGGACGCGATACGCACCGGTGTGGGTGCCGAGAGTGGGAAGTGGACGTGGTGCGATGTCGACGTTCGCGTGCCGGATGACTTGGGCGACGCCGGGGCCGGGAAGCTGCATCCGGGACCGCGGGCGTTTTTCGGCGCGGATGTGATGAAGGATGGGAGGAGCGTGTTGTTTTGGGGCGGTGAAATTGCCGAGGGCGAGAAGGTCGGGGATGGGTGGGTTGTGCGGCTGGAGTAGGCGTGGTGGAAGAAAGGGATAGCACACACGCATACAAGACACCGCAGTCAAGTCGAATGGATCTCACCATTTCGTTCTACGAAATCTGTCCATTCGCACCCTCTAATGCATACAACGCCGCGAGCCACCGCCCAACACCTCTATCCCATTCATTCCCAGCCCAATCCACGTAACCCATGTACGTCCCGCATTCATCTCCTGCGTCATCGCCGTCATCGATATCATCATCTATTTAAACAATCGTCGTGCCATGCAACGCAATGCAATACACATGGATACCCCTCTCCAGACTCGTGCCACGAGCGCTGTGGTTAGTGATAAGCAAATACTTTTCCTCTTGAAAGCCAGAAATGCAGTGAAGAAACAAGCGACTGAAGCTCTAAAGAAACGTCGGCAACCCGCCTAGTCCCCCTTGAGGCGAATCTCGGCCAGCTCCGCATCGTCAGTCTCCACGGGTGCGATGAGTTCCATTTCTCCGACTGGCGACCCAGGTGCGAAGCTCAACTCCTCGCCGAAGTCTTCCGCCATGCGATCCCGTTCCTCCTCGTCAAAGGCTACAACGTCGCTGTCGCCGTCGTCGCGGTCTCTGTTGACGTTGTTGAAGCTCCAGTTGGGTGAACCTCCAAGCCGGCTGTGCAACGGCGCATATACGTCTTCGATATTAGTAGGATATGCGCCCGCAACGTCATCTTCGTCAGCGTACCCCTCATCTTCATAGCCAGGTGGGCTCTCATCGTCGAGAGTCCCGGCTGAGACTCCGTTCCGTAGAAGGCTCCCTGCTCCGTCCGAACCACCCCCGCGCAGGGCTCCGACTGCCGCTCCGCTCCCGGCTCCGAAAGCGCTCGACGAACCATTGCGGGACGAGCCGCCGAGGCGCAAGCCGTTTCCCGAAGGCGAGACGTTGCGGGAGGTGGCATCTTCTTCCTCCGAGGCGCCGGCCGCTTCAGAGTCGGGATTCCGCCAGTTGTTGACGAGACTTTGGAGTTCGGGAGGACCTAAAGGGCCGCTTGAGCGACGTCGGTAGAATAGGAGGTAGGCGGCAGTCGAAATGACCTGTCTTGGGTTGGATTTCTTTGATACACTAGAGTCTGGAAGGTGTTAGCGATGGCGACAACTGAGTTGGGAAAAGAAAGGATTTACCATTATACTCGTACCACTGCCCATCGAAGAAGTTCTTGGCATAGGCAGTGTAGTGACCTCCACCAAGGCCACCGTAATGGTTATCAACTGCGAAAAGATCGTATACCAAGTCTTTGCCTTCGTGAAGTCCAACCCGTTCTGACAGATCCAAACCTTCAATGGGGAAATCGACGAGCACGTCAACCTTGTCTCGGAAAACCCGGTGTGAGCTGAATCGCTTGAGATGTACGACGAGTATGTCGGGTGCAGTCCAAATCTCCAGTGTCTTTGTGGCGCGGCGGAGTTCTTTACAGCGACTACAGTACCACGCATTATCCTCGGAGAGGACCTCAGTCTTAGAGGTCTCAGCGAAGCATTCCTCCAGGGTGAGACCGTTTTTCTTTCGAGCGGCCCGCTTAGCTTTCTTAGCCTGAAGTTCCTTGTCTTCCCAGGTCTCGACATCGATCATAGCATTCCTGCCCCGTGAATCCTCGTACGAATTGGCACCAAAAAGAGCATCCCAAGCATCAGCATCCCAATCGAGAATGATACTTTCACCCAGCTTGATTAGCCGCTCGTCATCCTCGTCCTCTAGTTCGTTGTACGATTGAGATGGCTGCTCCATATGGTAAGGATTCTTGCCCTTCTTTCCCCTGTTGAAGTTCTTGTTACGCAGAAGCTTGCGCTCGTGCTTCGTCATTTTCTTAGGCTTCTTGTTCTTCTGTCGGCCGCCGCGAGAGAACGCAGGAGGCTCTTCGATGGAGGGTTGCGTGTCTTCGTCACTGCTCTGGTTCGCTAGTTCTATCGAGCTTTGAGCATCGGCAGAGAATTGCATATTCTCATCATCATCTGCGTCGCTTGACGTAGCATCGCTTCCGGCCTCCAAAGACTGGACCGAAGAGGCACGGGTCGAAGGAACACGAACGCGCTTAGAAATGGGATCATAGCTTTTGTTGGAGTCGAGATTGTTCCATCCGGTAGGCAGATACTCCTTGCCACTTCGCGCATACTTCATTTCGAACAAGTTCCGGAATTGGGGTGGGAGGAAGTTGCCTGGTCGAAGTACCTCAGGCAGCTCGTTGTCAGCTTTTAGTGTTTCGGCTGGAGTCTCTGTAGGCTCTGTCATCGTCACCTCTACGAGATCTTCGCCTTCGACCGATCTGTCCTGAATACGAGGGTCACCGTTAGGGGAGGCATCCTCTTCTGTCGTTAATACTACGTCCGATCCAGAAGACGACTGCGCTAGTGATGTATCCGCTTCGGTGAGAATGTCGCGAGTAGTCATCTGGGCAACTCTGGCCAGGACCTTCTTGAGAATCGCATCGTAGTCCTTAGCCTCCGCCCGATCCACCAATATGTATGACGGCCATAAATCTATTGCCCACCCTTGTGATCGGTATGATGTGGAAGTAGGCTTACGATGGAATAGAGGGACCAGAATCCTATCATGGTGAACGTGATCAGACTTGGGTATATCGACATCGTCACTAGAAAAGATGGTCGTCTGGTACTTCTTCTTCTTGGGCCCAGGCCAATTGGATGGAACGGCTTCCAATTCAAAAGCGTAGAACTCATCTCGCGCCTGGATGCTGCACTCCGCAATCGTGTCTTGGTCATCCATGTGGCGGTAGAACTTGTGACTATAGACTTCGGATAACATGATGCGGTTCCATTCGACCCCGAAACGCTTGCCGATATACTCTTTCAATTGCTTGATAGTGGCGTTCTTGTCGATGTCGATATCAACTTCCCACATCTTCCCGTACAGGGGGATAAACTTGATTGTGTGTTGCCATGTTTGTTCAATGGGCAGTTGAAGGGTCACCAGGCTGTACGGATCGAAAGTAATGCTCACTTTGTTGCAGTCAGGGCATATCATGGTGTTCTTGTAGAAGCCGTTAAAGAGGTCCATGGCTACTGAGTCGTTTCGAGAGTGATGAATATCCCGGAATTTGTTGCCCAGTGCCTTTATAGCTTCGGGGTCATTCACAGTGTTGTCGTCGGACTCGGGGTATTCGGTGTAAGGCTTCTTCTTGATCCTGTTAAGATCTTCGTGGAGCCCGTCGACAAGAAAGCTCAGAAACTCTTGTGAGTCCTGCTGCCCATAGCCTGAGAAAATTGGTGCTGCTCTACCCAAAGTGTTCTTGAAGTTCTTGGGAGCGAACGACGATTGACCAGCCTCATCGTAGATGGAAGCAATGAGTCCTGCATATGCTTTTGCGATGGCACCGCCGTGCCCTAGAGGGTTGTCGGCGTTGATGTCACGCTTGAACTCACTGGCGAGGAAGTATATCGTCAGTTCCTCGACACTACGAATACACTGAAGAGCAGAGTTCATGTAACAAGTGTTTCCGAGGTTCGTGAGTCCTGTTGTTCCTCGTGTCTTTCCGTTTCGGGTCCGGCCTCGCGTCATTGCTCCTGATAGAGTCGGAGTGCTTCGACCGCTGTTGGGTGTACTTTTTGAGATACCAGGCTTGTTGCCTACATTGGCTTTTTTGGCAGGCCGTGAGAGTGTCCCTGTAACATACTCGCCATTCTCGTCTTGTTCCTCCAGTACGAGAATCTGGTCTTCCGCAAGGCCCGCTCCAGCGAGGTTCAGGTCGATGTTGAACGTCTCGTTGGTCATTTCATCCTTGCCAGTCACTTCCTCGCGCTGAGTGCCGATGTCCAGGCTAGTCAGGCTGGCTGAGTCGATGACAAGGGGAAGAGTCGCAGGCGGAGGTGGGGAAGCTTCGGGTGTGAGTATGCCGGTGGCTTGTTGAGTAGGCGCCGGGTCTGAGGCAGCAGTCGAGGGATTCAGTAGTCTCCAAATCCGTACATTGTTCTGCGCTATGCCAGCAGCCAGCTTCGCCGCCCTTATGAATTCGGCGAAACTATCAGCCCTGCTTGCAACGAGTTTCTTGGCAGGATGGTGTGTTGTCGGTGGCCATTTGGTAACTTTGCGAATTGTAAAAATAGGTGGATAGATTTCGTATTGCAGATTCTCGGCAAACTCATTGGAGCTAGTGTTGTGAACGTAACGTCGAATCACCGGTGTGCCTTCCTTGACCCCGTACCACGAAACGACCAACTCCCAGGCCTCAGCAGGGAGGATCTCGTAGTCATGCTCGTACAGGAGACCGGGTCGAAGTGGAACGAAATCGTCGCCTTTCTGATCGGCCAAGTCTTCGGAGAGAGTGGCTGGTTATGTCAAAACATGATTAACGCACGTGACATGTGACTTTGGAAACGTACCTGTATCTACGAGATCGGAGTTATCTACGGCCCCAATCTCGCCTTCCAAAGCCGATTTGTTGAACTCGTGTTGCTTGTCGGCATACTGAGGCGTTCGAGCCCACACGCGTTGCAACCACTTCTGAGAGACGACATAGCCAACTTGACGATCCTGTAACGGTTTCCGCGATAGGGCTAGCACTTTGTTGACCTGGTCGTCCAGGCTGGGCACGTCTGCAGCCGGTGTGTTGGACACGCTGGTCGCTGTCGAATCCGCATTCGAGGCCAAGGTTGAGTCGGAACTGGCAGCGCTGGCGCCGTTGGAGGCGACGTCGGCCATTTCTACTGATGTAGAGCGCAGACTGCGAGCTGAGGCGGCAAGCGGCGGTTTTGCGGCAAGCGGGCTCGACTGACCGCTGCCTCTTCGGGCGGGCGCGGCGCTGTCCACATCCATGCTACCGTCGTCCATGTCGGAGTGCAACCGTTTGGCGGGTGAAGAAGCCCGCAGGGGCGGACGCTGCTCTACGGAGCGGCTGCGATCTCCGTCGTTCTCGCTGTCGAGGGTCATATTTGCGTAGGCCTCGCTCGGGGAGCTCACGGTGGGCGGAGTGTCGCGGGTTGACGCTGCCGAGGGTTCGCTGACGGCGTCGAGGATCTCGCTCTTCATGTGCGGAGGCAGAAAACGAGGCGGTGATGCTGAGTTGCGCGAGGTGGTCGAGGCGGGGAGTGGGGACGAGCGCGGCGAGTCTAGGCGGGCGCCCTCATGCGGTGAATGTGAGGCCGCTTCCTTGTCCTGACCGTGCGAGGGGTTGCTGTGCAAGGCGCCTGTCGCAGTCTTTCGCTTCTTGGAGGCCGTGGTGAAGGCGGGCGGGCCTGGTGAGCTCCACGGGGAAGCTCACGGACAGGCTAACGGGCAGCGTTTGCGTAGGTGACGCGTGACTGCACCAGCGGACTGCGGCCTGCGACTTCGGGGGGCTCAGCAGGGCTGGGGGCGTCTGTGCGGCTGCAGCAATGTTTCGCGGGGAGAAAGCGGAGGGAGTGAAGAATTATTAGCATTTGGCGTCTACCGCCTTCCCAGTCGAAAATGAGCTGCACCTGAGCTCTTGGCGCCAGCGACCAAACTCCACGCCCGCCACTCAAACCCAGCAGCACACCCGGTTCAGGTACGCAGATATGCCGCATGGCAACAACCACTCAAACGCGTTCGCGTGCGGGCCAGCCTTGCTTGAACCGGCCGCCACGCTGGCTGATCACAATGAGGGTGAAGACATGTCCGCGCGCCTAAACTTACCCCAAGCGGGGACCGTCAAGCCGCCACTATTATTACTGCTACCTGGTGCCGCATCAACCATTCCCTATGTCTCGCTTGCATGCACTGCGTCTGCGACCTGAATGCACATGGTCTGGGTCCGAGACCGCCGCTGCGGGTGGGCTGTCACCAACAATGATATTGATGGAACAGGATAAGCTCATCGTGGAATAAGGGACGAGTGCGAGCACTTTCAGCAACTCATTTTTATTTCTTTCGCTAAGGCTGAGGTAAATCAGATTCTCAGCACCCAACATATGCTTGGGTATTTCATAACAAACATGCACATCATTCCGCCTGCCCTCATTTAGAACCTCCAGTGTTCAGCCACGGAAAAGCAGAAGCGCCACCCACTGGGTTCGCAGACCGATTCTTCGTCAGGACGGGAGCATTCTCCTTGGGCTTCTCTCCCGACACTGAGCGCTTCAGCGGCGGCACACTGCCCTCACGCTCGTCCGCAGTTTCCTCTCTACGCTTTCCATCGTCAAAGAAGCGAGACTGCCCGGTGACAGAAGGCGAAGAGCCTTGTGATACACTCGCGGACAGCGTGCGCGCCCCCGGCTTCTTCAATACTTTGATACCCGTGTCGCGTCGTTGGTATGTGGGAGCCGAGGTCTTACCCAAGTTTGCCCAATCCGTGGACCCGGATTTCTCTGTGTCACGTCGCCAGTTGCTCCAAATAGCCGGAGAAGAGCCTGCACGTGCCGCCGCACCGCCTGGACTTGAATCCTGTGCATCCTTCGGTTCGGTTCGCAAGCTTGTGGACAGACCTAGGCGCGGTCGTTGTTCGAGGCTTCGTCGGCCTACCGAACCATCTTCGGAACCGCTGGTTGTTGCTGATTCTGTGGCTTTCACAGCAGCTGCAGCAGAGCTACTTGGAAGGCTCGTGTACGGAGCGCCGCTCGGCTCCTTTGGCGTCGAAGACTTCGTCGGTAGCAATGATGGTTCCTCGATTCCGAGCTCGGTATGAGTACGGTCCGGCGCACCACTCGTGATGTATAGAGATTTGAACGTATGCTCATCTTCCGGACGAACCAGAGGAATTCTGAGTTTACTCCTATCGTCGTCGTACAAAGTAAGCTGATTGGAGGAAAGCAAAATGTCTGCATTATGAGCCCGCAACATGTCACTTCCAATGAAAATCTGGATGGCTTTGCTGTCAGTTTCATCATTACGATTCTCAACGACAGTAAACTCGACCGTCAGTGAGGGCAGTTGAGGCGCAGGACTGCTAGCATGCGATGACGCAGAAACCGGTACAGCTTCCGGGAGATACATGGGTAATTTGATTGTGCGGCGGCCGTCGTCGGTCCTCGTGACATGGTCTTGGAAGCCTAGTCTGTTGACAAGTCGGAAATCTAGAAACGATGCATAAGAACCACTACAGACTGCAGCGTATAACATGGTGTCATGCTTGAACGTGGTAGTGAGCCAGCAACGGATTATAGCAGGAACTGAACCGAGGATGAAAAGACCAGGAGCTAAACCAGGAGCTTCGGGTGCAGTCAATCCGTAACCCGTCAAGCTGTTAGCCCTTCCCGATGTTGCCGAATGGACTGATTGACCAGCTGAGCTCTACAAGAACAAAAGTTGATCAGTATAGTTCGAGTGAACATAGTCGGAATCTGCAAAGCACCCAAACCTCCAGAACGTGAAGCGAAGCCTCGCTGCTACTGATCTTCAGGGTCACGTACCTGCCCTCCAAGCGACTTGTGTGAGTAGCTGCGCTCGCTCATGGCGTGGCCGCCCATTCCGCTGCCGGTTCGGGTTATGAAGTCCATTGACGGCCGAGACCAGTGACCATGATTCGCCGTCTCATCGAAACGCACACTGTTCGCTCGCGAGGTGGTCCCAAGACGGCGGGGCTCTTCGTCGGCGTCAAGATGTAGGTCATTGATCAAGGCGGAGGAGTGGTCGTCAAAGTTGCTGAATCTTTCGGCTGTCGGCTGTTGCAGGGGAACTATAGCACATCAACGTGATGCTTCGAAGGGACATACGGTCTCACGTCCCAGTTGGTCGCATCCACACTGTGGTCTAGGCTCTCCTAGGTGGCACAGTGTGAGTCCCAACTAGAACACGAGACCGTATAGATGTCGCACCTTGCTGAGGGGTGCCTCCCAGCACCGAGGGGAAAGGCGATGCACCGCCCCAGACGTTCTTCAGACGCGAGTCGTCCTCATGTCGGCGCTCCAAGCGAGACACACGGTCGGAAAGCTCCTGTTGGGATTGATGCATGCGGAGCATATCGTCTTGTATCCGCCAAATGTCGTCGCGAGGCTGGAAAGCGGCGCTCTCAGGATCCATCACCAGGTCCTCGCATCCCTCGGTTGACGTGCAATGTGCGGGGGACTTCCGCCTTCCTCCACCGCCCGGCACCAAAGCCCACTGTCGTACGCGCGACCGCCCGTGACTACAAACGGCGCACTCAGTGTGGGGTGTTGTAGTGGGTTTCGAATGCGATTGCAATGAAGGGTGGGAGTGGCCCGATCCGCAGCTTGGCGATCCGTGGACCAGATACTGAGTTGGCGGGCAGTGTGTTGTGAAAGCGATCGGTAGGCAAGCGGCGTTCGATCGATAGTATAAGCGGCAGCTGAAGCTGTTTGCAAGGCAGTCGCCGCCTGCGTTCGTTCGACCGTTGGCTTGAGTTCGTGCGGTCGGCCAAGCGTGTAGGCTTGTCGTGCCGTCGGCGAGCTGTTGGTAGGTGTCACAACAACCTCAATGACAGTCGAAAGCGTCCTTGATCGGGGGACGTAAGCGTTCGGGAAGTAGGGAAGCAGGCCAAGTGGACGTCGCAATGCGGAGGGGTTCGATGGTCGTAACGGTCGCCCGCCTGTGCAGCTTTCCCCGGAGCGCGCTAACACGTGATTGGCTGCATATTTATATACCGTGATCCTGGTATATCATTGGCATGTACTTGACACGATTGAGGGTGCATGGTATTTGGAGAGCTTGCTGCATTCGAAGGAGCAGGGACACGATACGTTGTTCCAGCGCGAGGGATGACCACATACGCGTCACTAGATGCGTTGGTATCTGGACACTATACACAAGTTGACGGGCGTATCTACTTATCTATTTAATCTAGAATCCCAAGCATCACGTACATTCTCTGCGTCACAGTCACGATCTCCACATGATGTTTCAAGTGCCTTGTCGGCTTATTGATGCGCAGCATCCCATGTAGCCCAACCCTCAGCGTCGTTCCACAACGGGAGAAGCAAGGGTACGTTCTCGGGTGCTAGTTCAGGGTAGCTCTCCCTGATGACCTTCAGAAACTCCACAAGAAGAATTTGGTACCCTGCCGGGTTGAAATGGAGCCCTGTCCTAGTCAGTGGAGACACATTTGGACATGGAGAGTACGGTGCCTACCATCATGCAACAACCTCACTAATTCCTCATTTTGCGGCAACTCCAATGCTCCAAGAATCGGCTCGCTCTCCTTCCATTTGCCCTCGGACCATCCTGTGTTCGCCATGAACGCTTTCCACAAGTTCACGACCGGAACTCCTAGCTTCTCTCCTAAGCCCGCAGCAGCTTCCGAATACTTTTTCAAATCTACATTCTTCCTTGAAACAGCGGCCCTGCCCTGAGTCTGGTCGTTGGCCCAGACCAGGTGCTCATCAATGGGCGCTGGAGCAACGAGCACAACCTTGGGTTTGTGAGCCGTGACGGAAGGATGGGTGATGATCTTCTCGAGGTTGCTGACGTATTCATCTAGAGGAACGTGCTGCTTGTTTTCTGCTTCAGGACGCGAGGCATCGTTGGCGCCGAGGAAGACTACTAATAGACGGATGTTGGCTGCAGATGGCGCTGGAACAATGTGCGGGAGGATTTTGAGCGCTTGCCGGGAGGTGTAGCCACTGTTTAGTCAGTCCGAGTTGAAGTATCTGAGGTGCAAGTTACCTGAAACCGCGATTGACGACATCCAATCGACGTATGTACTCTGCGTTGCTGCGGCGTTAGAACATGGGTCAAGTTTCGAGAAAATTACGCACCATGTTGCAGACCCGCTGAGAAGCCGAATCCTCGCTGCTGATTGAACGAGTCCTGGGTGATGGAATCGCCAAAGAGAAGGATCTTGTCCCAAGTAGCAGCCTTTTTGGGGCAATTAATATTGACAAGCTGTCCGCGGAGTTGAGTCAGACATGCTTACCATGGTGGTGTGGTCTACGGTATCGCGTTCTTCCACTCTGCAGTTTCTCGAGCACCTGAAGCAAGCCAGTGTTTATGTAGGCGTGAGAACACGGCCCATATCTCGCGGTGCCGGAATAATTGGGCTCCGTCTGTTACCTACCGTACCGCTCCGAGTGATGGTCTAGCGCCACAGAAGCCACCATGCTGCAGCATTAGTTACCTCGCATTGAGGAACTGCATCGCCTTCAATGCCTTCAGGCCATCACCTCAGCTACGGGCACAGATTGCAACGAAAACGAGCCACCTTACAATGTTGTTCAGCACCGGCCTCGCGCATCGCGTGCTTCGGGCGGGACGCCTGCGTGGTGAACCCTGACTTTAGCGCAGCGCATGACGAAATTAGCGGGCGACCAAACAACAGCAGCCCGAACTCAAAGTCACAAGATGCGTGCTTTGCACGGTCGTTTCTCGGGCTTTGTTTAGTGCGTTCTGTTTGTGGGACGCCGATCCATCCAAGCTTTCTGTCGACAGGGGCATTCTACAATGCCAAGGATCCTGGTGGTGGGATGAGGCACCTGGTGGGCACCGCCTGCCGACCCCAGATGACTGCCTCCCGGCGCCGGACCGCCTGCTCCCTGCACTCCCGCAGCCTTCTTAACCTAAGCGCTCCGATAGAGCCCCTGTGCGAGCTCTATGCACAGTCGATATGCCCAAATCTTTTATGTCTTACCGCAGCGTCGACGACCGAGACGACACCGACGACGCGGATCTTGAGCGCCAGGAACAACACGATACTATCAGCAGCGCAACGCCTACCTCGCCGACAGCAACATTCCGCCCACCACGCCCGAACCGAGCCTCCGACAACGACCTCACCCACCACAACGTGACAGAACGTTCATCTTTGCTGGGAAACACACACAATGCACGTTCATACGCAAGCGTGCCGGCAACCGTGCCCGGTACACCACGTCCGCCATATGGTGTACGGCAGTCCAGCCAGCTCGTAACCAGCACCCGTCTGCGTCACAGCCGTCAAGGCTCCATCAACCAGAATTTCTCCCAGCGGCTCGTCAACGCGCTGGGTGATCGGTCGGGCATCACACGACGGCACAGCACGCAGGATATGCAGGCTTCCAAGATCTCTGTATTCGCCGACGACCGCGTCTGGTATGACCAGTTTACTTCGACAGATTGTATGAAACTCCCCGGTACAAAGTCGCTACGTTTTAGACATAACCACTTGTGCATGAGCCCACTTTTGTGACTTGGCTGACTTCGTTCCTGCGAGTACAGGGGTACATGATTCCATCGCGGATGCGTATCGGGTCAAAGCCCTCCGGAGCCGCAAGGACTTCCGGGGCAGGGTCTCGGCGTGGTTTGACGGCGCACAGGCTTGGATTCTCGTGGCCATCATCGGCGTCCTGACGGCACTGGTGGCCTACTTTGTCAACATGGCCGAGAGCACCCTCTACGATTGGAAAGAAGGCTACTGTACAAAGCGATGGTACAAGAGCAGGAAGATCTGTTGTGATGGGGCGAGCATATGCGAGGACTGGCTACACTGGTCGCGTGTCCTTCGTAGCGACCGCCTGGACAGTGTGAACACGCAATTCGCTGCCTTTGTAATCAGCGTCATTGTGCTCGCATTAGCCTCTTGCTTCTTGACTCTGATGACCAAGACGGTTGTTCCTTCTGCGATATCGATTGCAACGCTGGACGAAAACTTGGGTGCCGAGGTGCATCACGCAATACACGACGAAGACGATGGGAAACCAGATGCGAATCATGAGGAACGGTACAACGAGCTCCAACTGCGCCCTCCCATGGTGTACTATTCGGCTGCTGGAAGCGGTGTGGCTGAAGTCAAAGTAATTCTAAGCGGCTTCGTCTTGCACGGTTATCTCGGTGCGCGTACTTTGGTCATCAAAACCCTGGGCCTGATTCTCAGTGTGGCATCTGGCATGTCCCTTGGCAAAGAAGGCCCTTATGTGCATATATCCACGGCGATTGGAAATATTGCCTGCCGGATGTTCAGAAAATATAGCAAGAATGACGGAAAGCGCCGAGAGATCCTCAGCGCCAGTGCGGCCTGCGGCGTAGCCGTTGCTTTCGGTGCGCCCATCGGCGGCGTTCTTTTCAGTCTCGAGGAAGTCAGCTACTACTTCCCATCTAAAACTCTCTTCCGTACTTTCTTTTGCTGCATTGTAAGTATATGCTCTCTACATTCATCCACGGTTCTAACATGGTAGGCTGCCGCGTTATCTTTGAAGTTTCTTAACCCGTACGGTACCGGCAAAATTGTATTATTCGAAGTCCGCTATGTCCTAGATTGGAAGTTTTTCGAACTGCTACCATTCGTCCTTACTGGGGCACTGGGTGGTGTCCTCGGCGCTCTGTTCATCAAAGCATCCCGCATTTGGGCACGCACATTCAGACGCATATCGGTCATCAAGAAGTATCCAATGTTGGAAGTGCTCCTTGTCGCCTTAGTCACCGGACTTCTCAGCTTCTGGAACCGATATCTTAAACTACCGGTCGCAGAGTTGCTGTTCGAGCTCGCCAGTCCATGTGACACTTTTACTGACAGTGGCGACGGCTTATGCCCAACGAAAGAGCATATACCCCAAACTCTCAAAGTGCTACTTGTAGCTTTCGTCATCAAAGCCGGTCTTACAGTCATAACCTTCGGTATAAAAGTACCAGCGGGGATCTACGTGCCGAGTATGGTTGTCGGTGGTCTTGCGGGCCGTATGGTCGGCCACGCAGTTCAGCTCTTCGCTTTGCGCTTTGCAGATGCAGGTTTATTCGGGCATTGCGATCCTTCAGGACCGCCTGGATCCTGCGTCGTGCCTGGTGTTTACGCCATGGTCGCAGCTGGGGCAACGATGACAGGTGTGACTCGTCTGACAGTCACACTGGCTGTTATTCTCTTTGAGCTTACTGGCAGTCTGGAACACGTGCTCCCCTTTTCGCTTGGTATTTTGGTCGCAAAGTGGACTGCCGACGCCATCGAGCCACTCAGTATCTATGACCTACTGACAGACATGAATGCTTATCCCTTCCTCGATAATAAGGTGCGGCCCGTATTCACCTCGGAGCTTGGCGACATCACCGCCCAACCCCGCGCACAGCGTATCATCGACATATCCGAATCCGCGCTCGTCCCAGCCTCCGAACTCAGGGAGAAGCAGCAATACCTCCAGCTACTGGGCGAAATTGACGGAGGTCTCCCAATCCTCAAGCATGATGTTCTCGTCGGCCTTATCCCAGCGCCAGACCTAGAGTTTGCCCTGGACAAACTGGAAGATGAAGACAACACCTTGTGTCTGATGTCCCCACTTGTCGACTGGGCTGCTGGCCGTGAGCACATGTCCGATAGCAGTGAGGCGATAGAGAACAGCGATTTCACGCCCTACATTGATCCCGCGCCTGTTGCGCTTGACATACATTCCCCTATGGATCTTGTCTACGAGTGTTTTGTCAAGCTTGGGTTGAGATACGTCTGCGTTCTGCGAGACGGCAAGTACGCTGGGCTGGTAAGTCGCGCGCACCCCCTCACCTCAAAGTGCTCCCGCCCTCAAATCAACGCTAACCACCCATGATATAGGTCCACAAGAAAGCGTTCGTAAAATATATCAAAGAGTTGGAATCTGGTGAGAAATGAACATTGCGGACTAGTTTTCAGCACTCTTTCTTTTGCAGACTTTCTTTTACTTACATTTTCCTACTTAGATCTTGGAGAAGTAGGGCTTTCTCATTGATATCCCATCTGCATACACCACCCCATATGGAGCATGACGACGGCGTTTGGGGGTATGCTTTACACGCGCACTGTACTTTCCCTACAACTACAAACGGCGGTGATTTTCTATCAACATAACGGAGAAGGGAACATACAGACAGGCAGGCAACTAGACGCATGCACCATAAAGCAGCAATCGCGCGCGGTGGCTGCGATTTAGAATCAGATCAGATCCATCTATGCGACCCTAGCGCCTCAACGTGTAACCACCTCGCCGAGTAAAGCGCACCTTGACGGACCTAATCTTACAACCCGCAGATACAGTAAAATTCCCTTGTATGCCTCCCTCCGCTAGTGCATAAGTAGTCGCCTGCGTGCGTGCCGCTCATACGCTTCTCACGCCGGCTGCTGAGGCTGGTGCGTGTGGGTCGACGCGGGCCAATCACAAACAATGTACGGGGACGATGTATGCCTCCGCAAGCGAGGCCTAGCCTTGTGCACCATGCTGACGTTTATATCGATGCACGACGAGCCATGGCTTTTCCTCCTTCTCTTTCTTTATAGGCTTTGTGTTTTTGGTATTGCTTATTGTCTTTTGAGTGTCTTTGGTTTTGTTGTATTGTCATGGTTTTGGGAAATTAGGGCGTTGCAAGAGTTAGGTCTGGGTCTTGATATCCGGATCGCAAACATGGCGCTCAACGGTAGGGGCGTTGATTGTGGTCGGCATCGCGGTTGCGGTGCTGCTTTCGCTGGTATGTGTGGCTGGCTCCGGCGGCGAATGAAGAGAAGTCTTGAGGTTTTGGATCAATGCGGCCCTTCAGAAGATATCAAGGCCTTGAGGTCGCCGAAGGTCAGAAGAGATATTGGATTTTGGAGCTCGCTGAGAGCAGAGAGACCTGTTGCAGATTCAGCAGATCAAGACATATCACCAGCGGAACTTGAAGGTGGTACGACGACCAAGGAACTTGGAGATGATATGACGTTTGAGGACCTCGAAATTGGGTGGTATCCTCAAGAGTGTCACCTGTGCGAGCCCTATCAACCTCCCGCGCATTCCAGATCACCCCAAATTGTTGCCAACCATACGCCTCCGCCTCGTGCCGAGTTCACGCATACAGGCGCTGAGAGCTCGGCGGCCTCGGCGGCCTCGGCTACCAGCGATGTTAAGGCTGGTTTTATCGGCCATCCGGCAGCAACCTGGGGCTAAAGGATCCCAGCGGCTCTCAAAGTCAGGTAAAAAGACCTGCCCTCCGAAGAGGTGGTCCACAAGGATAATTACGGTCTATACTACAACCATTACGCCTATAACGACGCTGACGGCGAAGTGCCGGATTAGTATAACAGTGGCAACTCCCAAGCACCCTATATACCCGCAGGCAGAGAACAAGGAAGGGCTGTCTGAGAAGAAGCGACTTCGACGGGCAGAAACACGTCTATTGCCCTTCCCGGCCCCCTCACAAAGGTGGGCCATCAGCCCCACCTGAAGGTACACGCGCTCCTTGTCTATCAAACCTTGAAGAGGAGCCGCTGGGGACAATTGCTGAAAATGAAGAAGCTCACTAGCCACAATTTGGCAAATTTTCAACGGAACGAGAGCCACACCCAGACGCAGCAAGCTTCACCAGCTTCAACATGCTCACCCCTCCTACATTCTTTATAGCATCGATGAGTACTCTTACCCGGATAACCTGGAAACAGGCATCGTCTTCGACACGAGCTACACTCGAGGTGCCATTACCCCAAAGGGACACGAAAAGGAGGGCGGTATGTTGAGAAAGGACTCGGATGCATGAGATCATTTTACCTTTGGCGCAGATCCAGATGACGAGGGTTTAATAAACATGTCGCAGGCACTCACGACATCTACTCCGATGAACGCGTCGGCAGCATCCCAAGGGATGACGGCCACTTCCACGGGCATGACCCATAAGATGGCGCTATTCAAACCAGATCTTACGCATGGCTCTACTCCTGTTATCGATCCCTAGACTGTAGACTTCAGTCCTATCCCTATCATATTCTCTCAATTGAGGGAAATTAATATCAACAATGGAAGTGCAGACTCAACACCAGCACATCCTCTCATCAACGTTGTTCAACCGCCGAATAGTGCTACCACGACTGCGATGAATGCGTGGGCCCCCGCGCCCGATCTCTCTATGATGCATTCTTCGATGACCCAGCAGGAAATCAAGTCTGCGAGCAGCTCGGTAGGTCTGAACGCTGCGTGGGTGATCGCCTCGGTAAGTAGCAAGCATGAATGCACATGCACTCTCCAGGAAGCAGCATCCTCTCCGGAGACTGCTTCGACATTTGAAAGCGCAGTTGGTAGTCACCTATCCACACCAATGTCTAATCTAGAATCACCGTTGGACGATATGTACGTATCAAAGGTCGCCGATTGCTTGATCCGAGCGATTCCTTTGCGCATTACGAGGCCGAAGATGGTAAATCGTAGTACAGAAGAGCGCACCTGCGCGAACTATTTGGTTGTCTTTTTATCCGAAAAGACATAAGTATATTCACCGCATCGCATCCCGCTCAACGTCTGAACTGACTATTGAAAAGTGAGCAAATTCAGCGTAGGCGATGCCGACGTCACATCTGCGACCCTTGTCCAGCCAGGTTCGCGCTGAAAGCAGATCTGAACCGGCACCCGCGCACCGTATACGAAATGACGCAGAACCTGAAGCATTAGGAAGTGTGTGTATGCAGTGATCCAAGGTGCAACGTCCCTAACACGCAATTCCTGCGGAAAGACAACCTCGAACGCCACGTCCGACGCTGCGTCAAAGAAGCATCTGCCGGGTGACGTATATTCGGATGCAGACAAACGCCCTCAAGTCACAGGGAAACCCGGCTCTGGATGCGGTCAGCAATCCGTAGAACCCTGCAATACAGCTAGCAGCTGTAGCCGTACACCGAACGAGTATGGCAACTGCAGAAGCAGAAACCCGCGGTTACAACCCTGACGTATAAGAAGTGGGGGCCACACTAATTTCCAGCAACACGACCGAGAAGTTCTCAGAGCCGTTGAGCGTTTGTCCATGGAGAACCGTTGCGCCCAAATCGGCTAATACGAATGACGTCCTCTCATACCGTAACGAAGGCCTCGAAGCATGTGCGCAGCAAGTCTACCTAACTAGAAAAGACAGACTCCCGTGCAGGACAACTGCGAAGAAACTCGTTCATCCACACTCTGACGAAAAACCAGTTGCGAAGAACAGTTTCTCCCGGAAAAGGGGGCCGCCCGAACCCAGTCTTGAAATACCACTAGTCCGTTTTAAGCATGATGGCGCCGAAGGATGAGATGAGCTCTGACAAAATATTGCGATGACCTGGGCTTGCGCAATCGCCACGACGTCTGTATATTCCAGAAGGGCCCCCCGCGTACGTCACAGGAACCAACCAGGCAGAGATAAATGTATACTGCAAGCGATATCAGATTGTTGGACCCCGTAGGCCAGGTTCTGGTCTTGAAGCGGGGCAGCGCCAGGCCGTGCTTAATATATCCAAATACCCGGTGCAACGGTCAGCCCCCAACCACCAATCACATTTGGGACTCAGCATTAGTATGCCTCCCGGCTCGGCCGTGCATGGGCGTTTCGTTGCCTCACCGGCGGCCGACCACATATACACCATTTCTCCTTCTCCACCCATTTTCCAGGAGACCTGCCCCCCGGTTCCATCAGCATCATGTATGCGACAACGGACCTGTGTGTTTGTAGCAACACGTAGCTTTCCACTGATAAGACCGCCGACTGTAGAAGCTTCGGTGAATGGATGAGCGAGTTCAAATATTCTGCGATCCCCTGAGTCCAGTCGGGCGTCGATAATACCGTAAACATGGACTCGGGACCTGGGCCACCCCAGCAATCGCCCGATGACTATCCTGCACGAGAGAGAAGAGAGAGGACGGTTGTCGCAGTGGGCATATCGATTGGCGTGCTGGTACTTTTTGCTGGGCCTTTGTGTCTTCTATACTATGCGAATTGGAGGCGAAAGAGGAGGGCCAAACAGAACGAGTTGCGCGATCTGGAAGGCACGACTGCGGTATCCCACGATGAGAAGTATGGCACTAATCCCTTCGCGCGTACCGGCGCATCAACCCTTACGACAACACTGGCACCAGCAGAAGAGCTCACTGAAGCCGAAATCGCACGATGGAGGGAGCTGCAAGGTGGTCGCACGGAGACCGAACTGGAAAGACTAAAGCAGGACCCGACATCTCCTTTGAACACGCTACCGAAAACCCCTACGCAACCCACGCCAGAAGAGGTGCTTGGGCTGGACAAGGTCTCATATCTGCAAAGCTTGCCGGTCGCAAGCAGCTCATCTTCAGCACCGGGTGGAACTCCGCAAATCACAGTGCTTCCGTCACGGCTTCCCCCCGGTATATTTCATCCTGAAGGCGAATCAAGTCGGCAAGGGGAGGAGTATTCTGACCCTGGCAATTGCATCAGTCCGTGGGCGGTCGAGCATCAACCAAATCCAGTAATTTTCAAGCATCTGCTTGGGTCGAGAGGTGAGAAGCTTGGCCATGGTGAAGTTGCGGCCCAGGAAGAGGGAGCAACCCGCCAGAACGAGCCTTCTCCTGGGCTCCCAATGAATTTCGAAGGTAAGGCTTCTGGAATCTTGCAGCTGTTCCAACATGTCGACTTGAATGTGAACAAGTTGCTAATTTGCGATCTGCAGTAGCACCACTATCCTGGGACCAAGAGCTGCAGCATTATGCTCAGCACGACACCTTGACAAAGGAAGAAGAGCGATCACCGGAAAGCAGTGCCTTGGAGGAGACGTCCGGCTCATCACCTTCATCGAGCACTAGCTCTCAGGACTCGTCGCACCCACTTTTGTCTGAAGGTTCTACCAAGGACAACTCACAATCCCCAACCTCGTTCAGACTTCCAGATCTACATCAGCCAAGGCTGATAACTTCGGGAAGCGGTCAGAAAGCTATACAAGCAGCAGGAAAATTATCATGCACCCATTGTGACCGCACGTTCGCGACTACCGGACAGCTGAAGTGAGTCGTCTTTGTTCACTCCGGCCATTAAATTCCGTGCGTTCTTCTGCATCAGTGCTGACATCGAATTCAGCGCTCATATTCACCGCAAACACGTCCGACGATACTCATGCGCGCTCTGCTCGAGCAACTTCCACCTAAAAACTGATCTCAAACGTCATGAACTCACCGTCCACCGGAAGGACCTTGCCGCTGAAACACGTGGCTTCAGGTGTCCCAACCCGGCTTGCTCGATCCCCGAAAAGGTCTTCATTAGGCGAGATAACTTCGAGCGACACGTTTTAAGGTGCACTAAGCGGAAGGAGGATGATGGCCAGAAAATGAGCGAATGATGAAGAATCAAATGGCTCCATCAGATCGCACATCACACACCACTCGCCACTGAAGCTGGTCTCTGGTACTGTCCAAGTCAGTGCACCGCCACATGGGTCGGAAGAGTAGAATGGTTTTGGGGAGAAGGCGATTGAGTACTGCACTGATGATGGTCCGTCCAGGACGAAGACTTTATCCATCGGGACCTTGCCAAATAGGCTCTAGGGAGAAATGCTAAAACGTTGTGACGATACATATGCCTCACAGATCATGGAGGAGCTCGCTTGAGGGGAAAGAATCCATGAGGCTTTCGACCCCTATTTGAACAGAGGCAGGCGTAAAGTCAAATCTTGAAGGAGGCCTCCGCAGAGACAGGAAGAGTTGTGACCAAGACCAACACGAAAGAAGAAGAACGTGTTCTGTGGTTGGCCGAATCGCTGTCACGGACGAGCAACTGTGGCTACAGGGCAAGGGCGGGGTTCGAGCAGGGCTGGGTCTCGTCTTGCTTGAACTAGAGAAAATCAAGTAACAAGAGGTGCGCTACACTCATCAAGTGAGCAGGCACGCATTGGGGATGAATGACGAGTCTAGGAAACGATGGCACAGCAAGAAATCTGATTTGATGGCTTGGACTTTGAGCAAACACTATGCGGTCTGCCCCCGATTAGAAGATCACTATGCTAAAGATGATCCATCACCATAAACTCGATAGAAGATGCAAATCAACAGCTCCATTTTTCTATCCTCCAAAGCTCCATGACACATGGAAAGTTGTTGATCCAACCCACAATCAGCCACGTGTATCAACTTCCGAAACTCCGATAAAAAATGCCAGCAAGTGATAACGTCCCCAGTCCCGTACTGTCATACGAAAACGCCAACATGCAATACAACGACGAACCTAGCACCGCGGAAGCACACCTACTCCACCACGTCATATCCGCTGGTCTCTGTTTCCTCCTCCATCACTATGTCCACGTCGGCATCGTAGTTCATCCACTGGTTGCGGTGGTTGCCAAGTGACGCGAGCAAAGCGGCTGGCGAGGTTTCCGCGGCTGATGAGGGCAGAAAGGCTGACGGAGGCACAGACGGATCCGCGAACACCTGCTCCAAGGTGCGGGAGTCAGCAGGCGCAACTGGTTGATGCGGCACCGGGGCAGAGTCGATTCCGTCGTGGACGTCGGGATGGTTATTCATGCAGAACCCGCACTCGAAGGTGGCGTGCCCATTGTTCACACATACAGCCTCGTGACGCTCGGGGACCATCATGAATGGCGAGATTGGTGCAGCAAAGTTGTCGTGGGCCAGGCTGTCTTGTGGCAAGACCGGGTGATGATGATGGCACTTTTGGCCAACATTGCCAGCGGATCGATTCTCGGAGAAGTTATTTGGCGGTGACCACGGCTCGCCATTCAACCAGGCTCGGGCTTCTGGATCGAGGCCAGAGTCCAGATCCCAACCATTGTCCTGCGTCTGGAGCCAAGACGCCTCAAACGGGTTCCGGAAGGCTGTGCGGTCGATGTTCTCGACCGGAGACTCGAATGAGAAGTAGTCGCCGAAGTAGTCGCCAGTGGGCTCCCTGTTCCCGATCGTTGGAAGCTCTTGCGCGCGGAGACGTGGCGTAAGGGGCTCAGTATCAGGTCGGGGTGGAGTTGACGAACGCGGTAAAACGTCAACATCCTGCACCTTCCAGGAACGGACGCTTCGAGGAGAGTCGGATGAGCGCGAGTGGCTATGGACTGGTGATGCATCGGAAACGGCGACAGGATTAGGGACTGGTAGAGCTCCCGACATCACAAACTCCTCATCTTCAGGGATTGGGCCGATAACATGGTCGACGTCGATCTCCTCGGGGCTTGATGAACGGATTGCTTGGAGTTGCGGCAGTTCAGACTCAGGTTTGTCGGGCTGGTCGCCATCTTCTGGTTCTAGGGGTTCCGCATACATGTCCATGTCGGCGTCTTCATACGCGCTGTCAGCACCATTTGAAGCTTGTACACGGCCGGTCGACAAAGGAGCAGGCTCTGGTTTCTCTTCTCCCAGAGTCATGGAGATCCGACCAATCTTCTGTCGCACGGCGTCGGCAGAGCGCCGAGGAAACATCTTGCGGATGGTATCTCGGTTGACCTTGGCCCGCAGCGCATCTCGGATCTTTTGTTCTTGCACTACAGTCCAGGGGACGATCTGAAGCTGGCGCTTGGGCTTGCTCTTCGGCTTGCTCATCGACGTAGAGCTTGCCTCCTGGGTGGACCGTTGATAGCGACGCTTCACCCCCTCCACCGGGCGATCGGGGAACAGTGTACGAATGTGCGCGAAGTCGAAGCCATTTTGGACCGCGCTATCCAAGGTCTGGACTTCTTGTGCAGTCCATACTTGACCGGCCTTTGCATACTGTATTGGTGTCTGAGTAGTGATGCCGGGTGTTGGCTGGCGATTTGCTCGTATGCTCACCGGCTGGGGAGTTAGTTGAACATTCACTGGCTGGGGATTTGCTTGAGCGTTCGCAGCATCGATGGTACGGCAAGCCAGGTGGACGCGGTGACGCACTGCCTCAGCAGTACGCGAGGGAAAGAGGGCACAAATTTGCGTGAATTCAGTCTCATCTCGAACTGCATTCTCGATCTGTGTGATATCCGTAGCGGACCAAGGAGCGCCACCTTGCGTACCTTGTTGATAAGGCTTCATGTTTTACGTATGCGAATATCTGATCGTGAGGAAGCAGATAGTAGAGAAATAGGCTGGCGGAAGTCTGTCCGGGCTGGGGTAAGGTAAATCGAGCAGTTGGCCTGAAGTTGGTCGTGGGTGTGATCGAGGGAAGGGTAGGGGTGGTTGCTGTATTGAATTTTGGTCGAGCTTCGCCGCGAGTTTGTGCCAAGGAAGTACTACGGATGAGCCACTGTATGCTGTTGGGAGAAATGAAAGAAGAGATCATGTGACGACTCAGGTGACCCCTTTGCTCGCCAGGTCCGCGCTTTCACTGGCGAGCGGTGCTGTGCTGACATCCTGTATTCTTCATGAAATTCGGCGAAAACGATGTATAGATGAAAGATAATCTTGACCAGCTCGCCGATACATGAGCGGCAAATGGTGGCTGTGACTTCTTTCACAGTCCTGAAGCTCAAGCGAAGTGATTGCGGTGCTCTGTGAACGCACTCCTGTCATTAAATAAAACCGCTGTACATCGGCGTCTTCTGCAGGCTGGTCGCATAACACTTACCTATATTCTCAACTTCGGACGGCGGCGTCACCGCGAAATACTTTGGATCCTTGCAAACGCATTGATAGACTACGAACAGTGTATTCGTCAAACCTCTAAGTCACAACGAACATACACGGTTCCTCCGCTATGCAACAAGCCCAAGAAGGTATGGTAGAACAGCGTCCAGGCAACACAACATTGGGGTAAAGGTCAAATATCGGGCTGTCCGGAGCTGGCTGGCACATCGACTGATTGCACTCATATCGAGGCTTCCTGATTCTATAGTACTGGTGTAATTAGTCTAACGGGAAGCAAACAGGACCCGGAGATCACCTAGGGCAACAGCCTCACCACTTTCAGCTCGAGGACAATGCGGCCACGGGAAACAAAATAAGCGGCATTCAACATGCCTACGTGGCATTCAACGACATGGTTTTGAACACCACCATCAGACTTTCAGATGCCCAGAGAGCTACTGTCAAAGATCATCTTAACAGCACCACATGGCCTAAGAGCTTCTTATCGATCGAGAATGCCCGAGATGGTCTTGAAAATACGGGTCGATCGTGGTCAGTCGAGGATGATGCGGTATTGATGTCGCTCCCCGAATTGCTTGGGAAATCTATATGATTACCAGGCATTAGATGGCCCTACTTATATAGAATCATCTTGTGTCAGCAGACGAAAAAAGCCCAATTAGGTGACACTGTCTGCTATCGAGAATGCATGATCTGGGAAGGGGTTCAGAAACGACTTTTGGGGTGCTTCCCGACTCATTGGGATCAGTCATTGAACAAGGCCGTATGCAGAAGCCAATATAATACATAATACATTATGTTACCAGCGCCCTTCCAAGGCTTCGCGCTGCTACAATTACGCAGCTTCGTCCCACATCCCACCCGCTTCCCAACTCCACCCCTAATACTCCTTCACATGGATCTGCTTAACCTGATTCACCACCCGATCCAACAAACTCACCATCTCATCCGCCACAAACCCCGGACTATCAACCTGCACAAAATGCCCACTCCCCACGGCGACCAGCGGCCCAATCGCCTTCCCCTCATCCGTGATCTTCGTCAACCCTTCATTGTACTTCTGCCACAGCGGATTCACATACGTCATGGTTAGCAGTTTCGGAACCTTCATGACGCCCTGCTCCGTCTGGTCCGCGAACGTCTCCCAGTCGTGCCCGACGACCGTCATGTACGGGCCCTCGCTGTGGTACCCTTCCAGGCGCGGGGCGTCTGCGTGGGGCAGCAGCTTGGCGAGGTTGCGCCGCGAGAGCCCCTCGCGGGAGGGCACGTCTGGGTGGAACATGTTTGCCATGTTCTCGCGCGCGGCGCGCACGTCGCTGGGCCGGGTGCCCGGCGGGAGCACGTTTTCATCAAAACTCGGGGCGTCGGGGTCCGGCCAGATGGACACGAAATCCGTGTTCGCGATGACGCTGTCGAGGAAGAGAAGGCCCAGCACCGTCCCCGGATACGTCTGCGCGAAGAGGCGCGCCAGCGCGCACCCGATGCTGTTGCACACGAAGATGAGACACGGGAATTCCGTCGGGTTCGAGATGTCGAGGTGCTCTTTCCAGATCTGCAGCGTGAACTGGCGCAGGCTGCGCACGACGCTCATGGCGTCGTGGCCGTGGGAAGGACCTTCCTGCGCAGGGTCGTCGGGGTCGCGGTCGGAGTCGCCCTGGCCGTAGCGGTCGTAGGTGAGGAGGGCGGGGTAGGGGAGGCGGTTGGTTATTCTTTTTTCTAGGAATTTCTGCACCGAGGGTTCCCACGCGGCTCGGGGCTGGACCATGCCGTTCAGGAAGACGACGAGGGATTTGGAGAAGGGGTTTGGGCGGTGCGGCTTGGATGGCGACGCCGGGTAATACGTATATGCTATTTTTGCGCCGGGCTTGCCGTCGAGGATGCAGGAGGATATTTCTGGGTCGGGGTAGGGTGGCAGGTCCTCTTCTGAGGATTGGTGGGATGGGTTGTGGTCGTGTGGTAGTCCGCTGCTGGGATGATGGTTCCTGTGCTCCTGGTTCATCGTCGCCTCTAGCGTCCCTAGCTCTTTCATGATGGAGTGTTTCCGGGCCATCGCTTACATGTGGGCTGGCTGTACAGGCTCCCGTTCTGATACCGCTCCGATGGGGCGGTTGGAGAACTCTGAAGTTGGCGTCGAATTATCCAAATGTAGACTAGGCAGGCAAGCTTGATCAATGGATGCACGGCGGCAGAACCCGGAATCTTCCAAAGCATTCAGTAAGCAGATCAAATAAACAAACTAGACATGGCAAACGAAGGCAGCGTCGCGCTCCAGGGCGTTGTGGGTGTACGCATCGATATACGGCGCGGTCCGTCATTCGTAGCATGACATACCCCTCATGGGGCTTGATGGCGGGGTCAAGCAAGGGCAGCGCGGGGGCGACCCTCTGCGAAGGCGCCGCCAGAGCCAATGGGAGTCGGGAGAAAATCAAGCAGGCCTCGCGCCTAAATATCGAGCAGGGCGCCCAACATTACGTACGCACACATTTATTCCACACAAGACATGTTGGCCCTCCCCAGCTACCGAGCCTATGGTAGTGATCTGCAACTAGCAGCTGGCTTGTACGACCTTGCAGACCAAAAGGCAAGGCAGTCTCGTGAACGGTGAAGGCCAGCGGTTGAGCAACAGTCAGCCGGTGCAGCCGACAATCTCCCGCCTCTTCACCCCGTTGACGCCGCCTGGATTGGGGCTAGCCACGCGCTGCCCTGCGTCTAGGCCGTTCACGACGTGCCAAGCATTGCAAACAGACCGGGGGGCGGCACCCAGGGACTGCTGTCACATGCGTGCTAGCAGAGCACAGCATCCGGGTGCCATTCACGGGCAGCGGAGCAGCAGGCGCGCCGGAAGCCATAACGCTCGCGGACGCCCACGTGTTGGTGCAGCTGTCGTGGCATGCAGAACGTCCCCATGCAGCCGTAGCAGCGGGTGGCGGCGATCAGGCACACGACGCTGGCCGGCGATGACGTCGCGCGTGGGGATGCTGGAGGCTGCTTCCATTTCATTTCACTCAACGGTGACACGCCCGTCGCGCCGCTAACACCTGGGGAAGCCTCCACAGTGCGCCCCAACACCCGCAGCCCACTCCGTTGATGACTGACCTCGGCGCGCCCTCGATCGCAGCAGCCCATTCCAGCCCACCGTCGCTCGCTCACCCACGATCCCCGCGCAAACATTCACCTGCATCGCGATCGCGCTCCCGGACGCCGCCCCAATCACGGTATCCCGCACCGCAGTAGCTCACCCGGAACGCACAAGACCCTTCCTAGTGCCGGGTAGCGTGCTAGCCAGCCGTCACCTCGATGGAACATTACGTCTCTCGCGGCTGCCAGACGGACATCCAGGGCCTCTGCCACGACCCGGCACTGCGCCCGCACCCTCTTGTGTCCCCGCAGCCTGCCAACACCGGTGCTGCTAATAACATCACCGGCACGCCCACGCCTCCAGACGACATGAGCCTCGACAAGACGCGCTTTCTCGTCCACGAGCTAGAAGTCACGTCCGAACCAATGCCAGATGCAAACCCATTGCACGCCTCCCAGGCCGAGCAGCTGTACAACCCCAACCACACCTACAACTACACCGCCAGCACCATGCAGCCTAGCATACTTTCGAAGCGCAAAACGCGCCCTTCTCTCGTCGCCCGCATCTCCCTCCCGGGCCCTGACAGCGGCCTCGACAACGAAAACCCCCGCTCCCCACCGCCCACAGAGGCCCTCATGAGCCCGCTCCCCGCCGCAAACACCCTGCACGCCGGCCACACCCCCATAATACCCGGCGCGCTCTCGCCCCTGCCGTCCTCGGGCCCTGCCTCCCCCGGCGACGCAGGCCTGACCGGCCCGCTTACCCTCCCCCCACAGCCCGGCGACGGCGCAGAAGACACGATTCCGCTGCACGTGCTCGACGCGGAGCTCGAGAAGCTGCGGCTGGCCCAGGAGCGCAGTGCGAGCGAGCGCAGCGACTCGGCGGAGCCCGAGGACGAGACCCACGAGGACGATGCAGCGCCGCCTGCTGCGCAGACCAAGGAGAACCGGAGGAGGAGTTCGGCCAAGGACGTGGTGGATGGGGTGCTGTTGAAAAAGCCGCGCATGAACATGGGCGCGCCGCTGGGGCAGGCGTAGGAGCCTAGGCCGCGGCGGCACGAGTGATGAATTGGAAAGTTATTACGTTGGATGCATGGCGGTGGCGCGCTGAGACGACACCGCGGGATAGCAAAATGGAGGGCTTTGGGTACGTTGCGACATGAGCGTTTCGACAGCATTGTTACGGGTTGGACGGACGGATACTCACTTCGTGAAGGCGTTTACGCGAGCTGCCACGGACGGCAGCCGTAGTCGCGTTTTGGATGCAGAACCAAAACGTTGTTTATCCCTGTCCCTCGTGAGGGGACGAGAGGGCGATACCCGCATCCGCAGCTGCATGAGATAGATAGATCAAGGCCAGAGTGCCTTTCCATTCCCAGGCTCTTCTGTGTCTTCTGCCTGTCTGACCGTTCGATGACTCGTGCTCGTGGTGACCAACGCGACTCGACGTAACGTATTATCATTCCTCATTTCTCCTTGCTCTTCTCTCAATCTGCTATGTACATGCGCAAACGCAAAACGGCGCGTGACGGAAAAGTGCTGCGAAAGCATACACGTATCAGAAAGAGTCCACCCAAACCCACGCATATGCACAAAAGCACAATGTAGCACAGAAAGCCACCCAGTCATGTACCAGTTTTTCCTTTTCTTCTCTGTCGTGCCCCCTGGGTAGTCGCTCTACGCCTGGTAGCGCAGCGTTTTCTTGGTCGATTCGATTCATCTTGACTCTTGGTGTAAAGGTCCACCTCCACTCACAATCGCTCAAAAGTCCTCCATACTCCCAATAATATCCATATCATCATCATCCCTCCGTTCCTGCCTCCTCTGCTCCTCTCTCACTCTTTCTTGCTCCTCCCGCTCCCTCTCCCGCCCATTCACCAGCCTCCTCCGCTCCGCCTCACTCATCCCCGCCTTCTCCGCCGCCGCCATCCGCACGCTCAGCGGCCGGCTCTGCATGTAACTCTCCATGTAGCTCGCGCCCAGACTGCTGGGGTATCCCAGGCTGCCCGTCTGGTCGAGGTCGTCGACGCCTGAGCCGGAGATGCCGCCGACGTACGTGCTGAACTCTTCTTCTTGTTCATTGGCGACTTCGGGCTCGTTGGCGTAGATGGGTGCTGCCGAGGCGTGGCGCGGGATGGTGGTCGGGTCGCTTGGCGGAGAGGGGTCGAGATAGGTTCGTGTGGTGAACTGTGGGGGTTCGTATTCGAGGTGTGCGTGTGACGGGGGTGATTGGGATATTGGTGAGTGGTGGGGTGAGTCGGGGAGGGTATGTCCGGTGTGGCCGGTGGGCGAGTTGCTGGGGAGACGCGCTGGGAGGTTGAGGCTGTGGTGCACGGCGTCGTTGGGGGAGTGGACAAGTGGGACATCGCCGCCGATGAGGCGTGGGTCTATTGTGTCTTCGAGAGAGGCGGTCGAGTTGGAGGCGCTGGATGCGGTCGTCTCGCTGGGGGACATGAGCTGCGGCTCCGCGATTTGGTCCGCTGGGAGGACGGTCTGGCCATCTATGACTATGCTGACGCGCTTTCTTCGGCGTTTCTCGCCGCTGTTTCGCAGCGAGGATTTCTTGATGGCCGGGCGCTTCGATTTCTTCACACTCTCCGGGGTTTGGTTCTCCTTCTGCGGCTCCCAGCTACTGCTGCCATTTTGAATTTCCATTCTCTCGCTGCTTTTACTCGATGGTCCGGACTCGCCCTGAGTGTCTGCGGCATATCCCGACGACGATGAAGATGTGGAGGAGGATGATGATTTTGCCTGCTTCGGAGGTGAGCTGCCGTCAGCCGGCTCTTTCTTCTTATGGCGCTTCTTCTTCTCCTTGTCTTTGGAGGTCTCGCCGGCGTCGAGAAGAGGCAAGAAGATGGGCGTCACGAGCCCGAACAGCTCCTTCTCCCGCTTGTGTACCTTTGTCCGCTTCGCCTTCTCCTCCCGCTTCGACTCCGGGGTCAGCTCGGGGGACTGAGCGGGCGAGGGAAGAGGGTTTTCTGCAGGCGCTGGTGTGTTGTGTGAGTCGGCATGGCGGTCGGACCTGTTCGCGGCGTCGTTTGTCTCGCCGCATTCCATTTCGCGGTACTGTGCAATGAGCTAACCCAGTTAGCCCAGTCAACGCCTCGCTAGGAGAGAGCAGCCAAAATGCATACCTCGTGCTGGAACACGTGCAGCTCGTGCTGCTTCTGCTTTATGTAGGCATTGATGTCGGCCTCGAGGCGCTGCTTCTTCTCGTCAATGCTGCGGGCGAGGCTTTCTAGTTGGACCGTGGAGCTGCCTGGAACCTCGGCCAGGCGCGGGTCGACGTGCAGCATCTGCTGCGCGGGTACCTAGGGATAGGCGGATGACGGGATCACGGGACGGGTGCGCGGCGAATCGCACGGGACGTGTTGTGTATGCAGCGGCAGGCAGGGCTCGCCGTCGGCCTGGGATGCAATGTTCTGCGCGCGTGTCAGTTGCCGTTGGCGGCGACTTGGGCAGGCAGCCGCCTCAGCGCTGTCGAGCTGGTACCGAGGAGGACGCATTCGGAAGGGTGGTGGTGAATGGGCGGTCACCGGACTCGGCTGCGTGGTCGTACCTGGTACTTCTGACTATGCTGCGCGCTGAGGGCCACAGGATGCGCCGGGGAGCCCTCACGTGGGGCGAACTGGGCGGCTGGCGGGGCGAGGCCGTGGCGCAATTGCGGGCTCGAGGCGTCGGTCCAGCGCAGCTTCAACGCTCCCAACAGGGCAGGACAACGGCAGACGATGGCGGATCGAGGGGCTCAGGTGCGCACGAGAGGTCTTGTTTTGTCGAACCACCCTAGCACCGGTCAAAGCCGGCGCTCGATGCACCGCGGCCTCGCCTTGCTGCACGCTGCGCCGTAGTGGGGGACCAGCGCTGACTAAGGTGGGGCGTTGGAGAAGACGCAGTTGCTTGCAGTGTCCTGGACGCGCTTTCGCCATGGAAACCGACGACGGCCGGGAGCAACGGCAGCAGCGTCGTGCATCCCCTCCACGCCTCCATGCATCGCCAATGACGCGCAATAGACGGCACAGCTGCCATTCATCCTGTGCTCACCGCTCCGTCGACCCGGCTAAACACCCTGCTGCTGCTGTTCACATGCCACAGCCGCTCCGCAGCAGCTACCCGGCTTCCCATGCACCGATCAGCCACCCGCTGTAGCTCATCTGTTCCACCCCATCTCTCCGCTCCTGCGTGTTCCTGCCAAGGGCGATTCGATGAAGCACCTTGCTGCTGTGCGACCGACCGGTCTGCAGCATGCAATCGCTCGGAGATGCGCACTGTTGGGACCTGTAGGGCGAATGGCGTGACGGCATCGATGCTCTGCAACAACGTTGAGATGGCATTGCGGAGGATGGTGCACTCTCACGCCAAGGGTTCTGCGCGGACTCGCCTCTCAATACAATCTAGACTTCGTCATGGTATCGCAGAGTGATTCCACGCAGATTGATTCCACTCAAGGTGCGTCACAGGGCTTATGAACGAGGGGCCACCCTAGCATAGCAGTTTACCAAGTCGGTGATGGAGCGCAGCGTCGTAATGCTGATCATGCCATGGACTAGTAGTGAGGGTCGAGACTTCCACGCAGCTGCCCAAACAACCAACGCGCCTTCCTACAGCCCAGCCAAGAACCTGGCACCTTCCCATGTTCAAACCTAAAGCAAGAGCTGGAGCTTGACATGCATCCCTCTTCGACAGTCTACGTCCGCGGAAACTGCACAAACTCAAAATTCCAGCACCCACTCCCACTGCACTTTTCATACAGGCTCGGCGCATTCGGCCCCCCACACGTCTGCGTCTCGTTCCCTGACACCTCATGCTGCAACCTCCATAGATGCTAGACTTCGGCGCTCTCTCAGCCTCCAGTTGGTCTCCACAGAAGCATTCCCCGTCATGCTCCATTCCCGCATGTCTGAATCCACTTCCCCCTTGTGACGGATCCGTGCAGAAGTCGACGCATGTCTCAATCGTCAGGTTGGATGACGGATAGTAAAAGGGCAGCATACGATTGCTCACGCTGTCGGACGCACATCATGCATATCTCCACCCTCGAGACGTAGTCAAGTCGACGTAGTTCTTCACCGGCGGCCCGTGCCCTGCAGACGGCGGACAGTCTGTCGGCCCTGTAGCAGGTCCTGGACCATAGCTTACGGGATTGCAACCCAGCAGCTTATCCACCCATCCATCGGTCTTCTCGTCGACGGCCAAAGGCAGCTTGCACGCATTGCACTCGTCGTAGCTGTACTGCGTGACTTTACCGCAGTCCTCCACGTTTCCAGAGTCGCTCGTACACATTGTCGTCGCGCGCTGCAACACGTCGACCGCCCACCGGTTCACGAAAGCCGCATGGAAACCGTAGCCGGTGGTATCGCCGTTAGAAAAGACAAACGGCTGATAATTGGATCCTGACGACATGTTGTACCACATGTCCGCGAACCTGTTTATGTCGTAGAGTACTTCATAGAAGAGGGAGATGGTGTGATTGGGGTGCGTCGAGGGGCAGACACCCGTGTTGTACTCTGTGCTGTTGAAATACGACATGTGCGATCTGTGCGACTCGTCACCTCCGTTCTCTAACGCTACTACCAGCAAAAACTGAGGCAAACCCACCGGTGATCAGGCGAGTCCAAGTTCTTTCTATCCCAGCAACTCGGAAAGAATACCTGCGCCCGCAGTCCATCTTCAAGAAAGATTCGGCCATGGGACATGGATATCTGCGAGTCCGGTTGTGAGGCGACTATGTACCCCTCTACAAAGGCGATCCCATCATGTCTTCCGCCGATGGTAAATTACCAGTGGCAAACGGATTATCCGTGTAACAAACGCGAACCTGAAGCTGGAAACAAAATCATAAATTTCAGCTTAGTAGTCTTCTAAGGCGTCAGAAGATCATAATATCATGATGGTAATGGTTGTCTTCCGATTCCTAGACCCTAATACTAAAGCGATATGGGGTCATCATTGGTTGTACAGCGCAATGCACCTTCTTCTTTGGTCACTGAGACATCGTAATTCAAAGCGTTTGCCTTACGGCTGGGTATTAGGGCTTGCTGATCGTAGAGGCGACATGAATTGTGTACCTAGGTGACTAATGCACGCATTGCCGCAATCGTCGAGGAACTGATAGAGATAGTAGATGATTCAAAGTCCGGGTATCATCATTAGAGATAATCAAACGAAGACATCGCGACAAAACCCAGTCTCTAGTCTTCCCTCTCCTTCTGCGCCTCGGCATTATATTCCGGAAACGCGCCATTTCTCCCCCAGCGGATTCCCTTCATGGTCTTGTCCTCGTCTTTCCCAGGCCACAGCAACTCCCCCATGTACACCGCCTTAATACAGAGCACCGCCACCAGCAGCCACAGCATCACAAGCACTATCGTCAGTGCGCTGGCCACGCCTCGTATTCCGTCACTGTTCAGCGCCCCCGCAATCTGGATCGTCGCCAGCGTTAGTCCAGCATTCGGAAAAATGAACGCCCACCAGTTCAGTGTAAAAGACATCTGGCGCACACCCGCGAGCACCGCAACCGTTGAAATGCAGCAAAACCAGAAGGCAAACAGGATGATGAACAAGCCGGCGAGGATGCCCAGGTTCTTGATGAGATCGCCGTCCGGGAGCGCAAGCTGCGTGAACTGGGAACCGGGTACGACAGTGGAGGCTTGCGTGGCGAGCGAGATGAGGCCCGCCGCCGTGTACCCTGCGGGCCCGACGGAGACGTACATGCCTGGGCGTGTGGAGGGCGAGGGTAGTTCGCTGGTCATGAGACGCTGCGTGTACAGCGAGTACATGAGGAGTGCGACGACCCAGGCCAGACCTTGGAAAGCCACCGCTCCGACCCCTGCGGCTGATTAGCGCTGTCACATTCATGGTGGAATCCATCATTTCGAGACGTTGACGTACACATATACCACCCTCGGTCCGTCGGCTGGCTGGGTATCATCGTCCCCGCCATCGTCCCGACGACAAGGAGCGGGTAGATGGGAAAGATCCACGCCGGCACCGCGTCGTGCATGTTCAGCTTCACGCTCTGGAAGAAGACGTAGTACTGTCCTACACCCACGACAAAGACCACGCCGCAGTACGTCCAGTAGCATATCTCGAGCGCTTTGACGAGCCACGGTCCGCTGGCTGGAACGCCGTAGCTCTGCGCGCCGTTCAGGATCAGACTGACGGTGACCCAGTACGCGCCGAAGAAGAGGCCTTCCACTGGGTGTAGTAGCGAGGCGACGAGTTTTGCGGGCACGAGAATGAAGCGCGTTGTTATCAGTGCGGTGAACAAGACGAAAAGGATTAGGTTAGTGATGTAGAAGATTTTGCCGATGGTCATGAGGCCGGGGAAGGTGTTTGGGGTGTTTGCCAACACGACGGCGATGGCGCCGGTCGACATTGTGCACGCGAACCTGTGGGGGAGCAGTCAGACATGTCTGTCCCAGGGGCCCGAGTTGCGGTGCTTACCATGGCCTGCGCATCGTCTGTTAGCTTCTGCCTTTTCCGAGTTGATGACCACATCACACTCACCAAGTGAAATGCGCAATCCTATCCCTAAGCCCAACTTTCACTGGCGGTGTACCCTCCTCCCCCGGCGCGCTCGCCCTGCCATCACTATCCCTCACGGTTCTGTCCTCGAAGTGCATTTTTTCTTCTTTTTATGTGGCCAAGCCAGTTTCCCGACAGCGGACGCACAGTTATACATATACGTTCAGGCCATGGCTGCGTAGTTCTGGCACCAGTGCTGGCAACGTTGGCAGAGACCCTTGTCTGATGTCATTTTCGAGGTTTTAGACCAGGCTTCGCCAGCCTGGGGCGACGGCGCGACCTAGCGCTCGGGAAAAAGGGCATCGGGAAGGGGCGAACGGTGTTGTGGGCCGGCCAGTCTGGAACCCTGAAATAATTTTGAGACGGGTGGAAAGAGGAAACTTGCCGTTCGTGCAGACTGGGTTGGTGAGGTCTTATACTCTCGCGTAACTGCAATCAGATCCATATTTGACGTTTGCACGGTCGTACTTCGGCGTGAGCCTCACATCTTGAACCGATTGACCAGAAAAATGCACATGTAGTTGGATGATTCAAACTCCTTGTCCCACCTTCCTGATGGTACCCAATTTCTCAAGTCCTCAATGCACCACCCAAACCCTGCCCACCACCACTACTCCAACCACTTCTCATCCAACCCCTCCAAGAACTCTAGATCCACCCCAACAAAGCTCCTCCAGAAATCAATCTCCAGTCTCCACGGCCTCGTCGTGACCGCCCACGTTACCCCCTCGCTCAGCCTCCTACACTCCTTCCTGTCCCTCCCCATCACGAGAATCAAATCGCGCGCCACGATGACCTGCTCCTTCTTCAGCATCCTGCGATATGGTTCCACTCGCGAACTCAGCTGCTGGTGCACGCTCCACTCGCTACACGGCATGTCCTTGGGGATGAACTTGAATTCCCAGCGGCGCTCGCGGTCGTCGAGGAAGGCGACCTCTTTCCTATTCCCGATGCCGAGCATGAGCGGGTAGAAGTGTGGTGCGGACCACATTCTCAGCGCTGAGAAGCACGCACCTGGATGCTTTTCCTTGAACGCGCGGGCCTTGTCGAGGAGGTAGACGCGGTCGAACGGCGTGGGGTCCACGAGGTGGCTGAGGGCCTGCGCGAGGGGCATGTTCGTGCGCCAGTCGATGTAGAGGTCGTGCGGGCGGCCGGGCTCCGCGGCGGCAATGGCGTACCCGTCTGCGCCCTCGGTATAGGAGTTCTGGATGATGCCGACTTTGAAGAGGCGGATTATGGCGGTGCGTAGCGCTTTGCGCCAGGAGAGCGGCATGATGTCGTAGGTCGGGTCGTCTTCGGTGCGGTCGTGGTCGCGCCGGAGCGTGTCCCAGGCTTCCCAGAAGGACTTGGGCATGGTTTTGTTGGATCTGTGGGTGCGGCGGTCGGGGACGTGCTTGGCGCGTTCGACTTGGTCGATGAGGTTGGAGTCTTTGAAGACCTGGCCTTCTTCCGAGGAGAGCAAGGTTTGGGTGTCAAAGAAGAGGGCAACGGCGGCGTAGGCGTTGAAGGCATCGTCCACGATTCGTCGTTCTTGGGTGAAGAGAGGCGCCATTTCCATGAACTTGCAGAGCTCGAAAGGTCCGGAGTTGAGGCTGGTCATGATAATGTCGTCCATAACGGACGCCATCACTCGCCAATGGATCTCTTTTCTCATAGCATTGTGCGAAAGGTCGCCTTGGTGCCAGCTGTGTTTGAATACCTTGGAGCTGGTAAGTCTACATACTACAAGCTCTTGGTCAAGTGTTCTCTTACCTTTGACTTCTCACGGTCAAGCATGCTCATGAAATCTGCTTCGATCGACCCTTCATCATCTCTATATTCCTTGACTCGTCTCATGCTCAGACGCATTGTTGCCATCAGGTCCGGAGGGTGGGACCTGATGGATTCCGGTATGTAGTGTGCAAAGGTCGGACTTTTGAAGATGGACAGGAAGTAGTCAGGTTCGCCTAAGCGATCGAGTAAAAATTAGCAGCGTTTACAACAGGATGTCCGGCGTTCCTGCTTGGCTTCGAAACAGCTGAAACTCACCTTTCGTGTATATGGTCTGAGACCTGAATCGGTCCTCCAAGGCCTCCATCGCAGTCTCTACATCTGCTGTGTTTGCGAAAGAGTGAGTGAAGTCACCTTCGGACTCATTGTCCTCTTCGTCTGTTTCCGTTTCCCACGCCTCATCACCGTCATCATCCACCGCTTCCAAGTCCTCATCAGATTCACCGAAACAGTCCTTCTCCGAAAGTTCTTCATCGGAATCAAGATCCCTCGCAAAGCGTCGAAGATCAATGGTGGGCTTCTTCTCGAACATTTCCAATAAGCTGGGATTCGCTCGGAATACGTTGTCCTTCATCTCGCCAGTCCCCTCTTCAGGAAAGAGAATGGAATCCTCGATCTCGTCCGCCTCGGTGTAGACGAATGTTTGATCGATCCCTATTTTCAAATCCTGAGGGGTCTTTTGGTGGGGATTGTACTGGAACGCATGGGCATTGGCTTCTATGCGGTCCCACATGCTTTCGACCTCTTCCCCAGGTTTGATCGAGCGCACTCTTGAGGTCTCTTTTTCCATGGTAATCGTTTCAAAGATGGGCGCGCAGACTTTGAACATATCCTTTACTTCCTTGACGCGGATAGCACGAGACAAGATCTGTAGCAGTCAGCATTCGGTGCTTTTGCTGCATCTTGTACGGGCCAATGCATGCCAAGCACAACTTCGCTCACCTCTTCGACCCTGCGCTGCAGTACGAAGTATGGTCTGCCAGGCGCAGTATCCCAAATGTAGACGTCATAATATTCGTCGAAGCCGAAATGCCATTTTCTGGAGTTCTCCACGGTTTCAAAGAACTCAGGCCCGATCTCGATAATATTCTCGAACTCGTTCTTGCTAGCACGGCCCCAGCCAGCCTTCTCGCGGAGAAGCCAGAACTCCTCCTCTGGAGGTCGGACGAGGATTTTGCCCGTCTTTCGGTCACGGACGAGAGCGCGGATCTCCCACGTCTCCATGGACAAATACTGAATAAAGCGTCGGCTGACGGGATCGTCCCGTTTCACGTTACCACAGATGAAATTCCTCATCTCAGTGAATTGGTGAGAACGGCGGGCTATATTAAGTCATAGGTTAGAAAGGTCCACCGATCTACTTTGCATATACACGTACCCATGCCACGAGAACCAGTTTGGAAGTAGTGGGTGACTTTCTCCGCGTGTTCGCTCACAAAGTATGGTATGAACCCGAGTTGTAGCAGCTGCTGACGCATAATGTCGCCCACAAACCTCGTCCACTTGGGCGCTGGGAAGTAGTGATACATAGCGAGGATGTTGAGCTCAAAGAACTCATTCCAGTTACGACAGAGCTCTATAGCATCAAACAAGCTAGAGTCCTTCGCAATGACAGAGAAGTGGTACCATCCACCACGAGGGAGAGCCTTCTCCGACGGGTAGTTGTACATATAGCGACCGCAGACCTTGATGCGTGTTTGTCTGCGTTCGTAGCCAGTCTCATCTATGTCGTCGTCAAACTCAACTATGGCATCTTTCATAGGCTTTTGCTGGCCGAACATCTTTTGTTCGATCTTGGCACTCTTAGCAGCTTTCTCGCGTTTCGTCATGTACTTCTCTGGGAGACGTGATTTGTCGCGGAACCTGAGAGCGTATTTGTCTGGAATCTTGCCTTTCTTGTTGTCTTCATCGTCCTCTTCCGACCCCTTTGCGCCGGTGTATTCAGCTGTTTCATCTTCTCCGCGCACAAGATCAGCACAGGCATCACGAACATCTTGCAGGCCCGGGCGCTCAAGCTTCAAGCACAAGTCACGCAAGTGCTCTCGAGTGACATCGTCGTCGGCCAGGAAGTCTTCAATGCTGTCCGATCGAAGGGCAATTGGTAACAGAGTGGCATGAGACAACAGGAGCCGACAAAAGAGCAGATGCTTGATCTCAGCGACCTCTTCAAGTAATTTATCCAGCTCATCTTCAGGAATGGCCTTTGTCTCCGCGTGGAAACCTGCAGGCCCCCCAGGTGATGATAGGTAGAATCCCATGGGTCGCTCATGCTTGACAGGCTTACACAGCCTCTCTCGCATTTGGCGCTTGGCCTCCATTTCGATTGTCTTCGGTCCCTTATCATCAGAAGACTGGCCCGTGGGGGTTTCGAGCTTCTTCTGCTCCATGTTCGCCTTCTTGGCTCTTTTCTTTGCGCTCTTGGACAGGGGCTTCTCCTTCTCAGGTTCGGAAACATTGGGAGCAACGGCTGGAGGAGGGCTATTTTTCTCATCTGATGTAGTCAAGATATCCTGATCTTGAAGCATCAAGAAGAATTTAATCAGGTCAACATAGTTAGCCCGTTCGTAGCCGAAGACGTCCTGAACTGGATCCCAGTCATCTTGTTCCTCTTCGGTCATTTCGGACAGACGCTGTTTGAGTACTCCATTGAGGTACTCTTCCTCGCGTTGCTTTTGCTCCTTCGCTGTTGCCTCCTGCTGCTGACGTTGGAGTTCTTTCTGGTGGCGCTTGAGCAACAGAGCCTCCAGCTTGACCTTCTTGCTCTCGTTCTCACGATGGCTCTCTTCTTCCTCCTGGCGTTTCTTCACCCATCCGAGCCACTCTTTCTTTTGGTGCACAATTTCGGCACCTCTTTTACCGAGGCGCTCCAAAGCCCTGGACATGACGTGTTTATCATTAAGAAGCTTTGTCAGGTACTTCTCATGACCATAATCCATATCGACAGCGTAGAAGTGACTGTGGTGAAGCTTGCGAGCCTTGATAACCTTCTCGAGTATGACATACTTGTTGAACAAATACTCGTGGAGTCCCTGCAAAGTGGCCTCATCTTCGACGTCTTTGAATTCTTGCACGACAATGGAGGTCTTGTTGTTGGCAAGGTAGGGCGGCTGGTTCTCGGCGATTCTATCAAGCTCCTCGTTGCGCTTCTTGTAGCCACGATACATGGCCTGGCATTGCCGAGCGTGGAAGGCGCAAAGACGGCCGTCGGACGAAGTCGCTTCTTTATCGCAAGGTGTCTGTGCAGACAAGTCCGAAAGCAGACGAGCCCGGCAAATAGCGTGATCAGTCATGGAGAGCTGGAATGATACTCTAGAAAGCTTGCACGAAACGCTGGAGGAGGATTGAAAGTTGAAGTGAAAGTTATGATCACGCAACGGTGGTATGGTGATGATTCAACGATAAGGTGGGCCACAGTCTACGCGTGTTGTTGAGGTCTGGCGATGCCCAATAGGCGAGGGCACAATTTTATCTAGCGGATGCGGGGCAGCCGAAGAACATTGAGGCGGAAGCAAGTGCTAGAATATCAACTGGAAAAGAATACGGATTCAGGTACAGAACCCGGTCGAGATGCGGCTGACGAGTGAAACGAGGGGGAGTCGCAGGTGGAAATTACGATCCACGGAAGGATGGCGGAGCTGGCACCGGTGGCATGACTCGCGTGCGGATGACGTTCACGCGTACCCAGCAACGCGAACTCGCGTGACAGGCTTAGAAACATTCGTTCGGTTTCACGTAGTACCTGTCTGACTGCGATGTAAATGTCTCAGACACGATCAAGGCTAGTTTTGTGGACTATTGCATATACATAAATGTACGAGAGCTTTACGGGAGCGGCTGTAGCAAGTCGAACAGTACTACTAAAATTTCCTTTCACATTCATAGATTGAGAGTCAGGCCTTGCTAGCTCTCTAATACAATGTCATCCTTCAAAACTTCTTATAGGCCTGAGTGTTGGAGAGCGCAGTCGATCCAACAGGCACACTCCTGAGAACTGACAAGCGTGATTCCCTTTTGGGTGTGCAGCGCTGGGTGAGAGAAACCACAATTCTCTCTCGCTGTTGCAGATATCGCAGTGCTACTTACTGCTTCTCGTATTTTTATGAGCGCGTATTGCCTGGGTATTTCAGCCACCACCTTCACCCTTCTCCGCTGCCTCTGCTTCTGCCTCTGCCTTCTTTTTGTCCTCCCATTCCTGTTTCTTCGCAAGCAATTTCTGCAGGTTCTTCGCTCCGTTGAAGACGCCATATGTCTTTGCACTGCAGTTTGCGCACGTAGGATCCTTTCGATAGCGCTTCAGCGCGCAAGCTTCACAGAAGTAATGACCGCATTTCGTAATGATAGGGCTCTTGTAGGGCTGCTTGCAGATAATGCAGGCAAACGGTATCTTTTCCAGCATTGACAGATCGATGCCATCTTCGTCTTTCTTGCCGTCGCGATTCGCCGACGCTACGACAGTGCCGCCAGGCTTTTTGCCTTTGTTTGATGTTTCCCACTCTTTATCCAGCTTCCACCCCGCGGCATAGTCCTCACGAGCGTGCAGAAACTTGCAGCCGTCGCCAAAGCCGCAGAAACCAGTTTGTTTGTAATCCTTGCACACGTCCGGTGTGTAGTCCACCATGGTGATGGTACGGACGTTTGACGACGACTTTTGCGGCCCTACTTTGCGCTCCGGCGCATTCGCATCCTTCTCGATTAATGACTGGGGCTTCGCGAGTATTCGTGTGCTGCCGAGGAGGCTCTTGGAACTGAGCGCATCGCTTGCGTGGTCGTTTTCGTACCAGTTGGACGCTTTGGTGGCATCGTCGGTGGCTTCGATTACAGCGGCGCGGTTGGCTTCGTACTTTGTTGTGCCTTCAAGAGCAGTCCTGGGAGTTTGTTGGTCTGCTGTCGAGGCCTTGAGGGCATGTTCGTTGACCTTCCGCCTCTTCACGACGCGGCCGTCGTCGCCTTCGCCATCCGAGTCTGAAGAATCGGAGTCTGATCGCGGCGGCGGGGGCGCGGCTTTTCTTGGTGCAGCCTTTGCCCCACGCTTCTTGAATTTGACGACCGGTACTTCTGTGTCGGCCATAATGTGGTGTGTGTTGGCAGGGGATGCGCAATTGCCATGCAGCTTAGCAGTTCGTCGCGACCACAACTATGGAAAGTTCGAGCCACAGCTGACAAATCCCATCACGTGATGATTGTGGCGTCAGCCCTCCTGCTCCGCCGATCTGCCGCCTACCGTTGGTAACCAGGATTCCCGCCTGTGTGGTACCTTCTAGTGGGCTGTTTGTACACAGAGCATCTACGTGGTTGTCTACTCGAGTGAGACGTGCTGACAAGGGCTGCTACTCAACCCGTTCCGAATCATGGCAGTAATTGCTTCTAGTGCATGAGCCTTTGAACGTTGGGCGGCCTGTCAGTGGCGTTGACGTGTCTCGGCCCAGACGACAACGGGCAGGCAGATGGTGCTGTTCGCCTTGTTGACACCTTGCCAGGAACCCCAGGATGAGGGCGTGGCGGCCCCTTTCCAGGTTGTTCATCGTGATCGCGTGAAGAGTGGAGTCATCGGCTAGTTCGTGTATACGCGGTTGTTGTTTGTTGTTGAAGGCGCCATGCCAATAATAGCAGCGCGAAAGGGCAGCCACTCCTCCAAAGCGCGTTGGAACAGGCGTATGGCGTAGCACCCCGCGAGTAGCCCAGTCATCGAGCGTGCACACAAATCGCCGAGAGCCAATTGATGTTGCGTCGGCGGGATGTTTCGGTGGAGCTGCTGGACCTTGCGAATCAAGCACAGACCCTCATCTCTCATGCAAAACAACACCCGTTCCGCGCTGATTCTGCCGCTGCTCTGCCTTTGCCTTGCCCTTTGCCGTTCCTTTCTCTCCTTGCCTGCTTAAGCGCTGCGGGGGACGCGGTTCCAGTCGTCCGTCTTCGTGTGACATCGACGCGTTCCAGTGCTCCTCCAGCAACCGCGGTGTCGGCTGCCCCTGCCCTGCGCGTCGCACCCGGCCAAGCAAATCAACCGACCTACACTCCTTCGCCTTTACCCACGTCTCTCACTTCGCCGAGGGTCCTGCTGCAGCAGCGACAGCTTCAATCACTTTCGCCTCCACCGAGTCCGCACCTTGTCTTCTCTTTGCTGCCCCCGAGCCGGCCACATTTATCGTTTGCTTGCCCGGACCGGCCATCGTTCAGGACCCCCGCTCCCTAGCTGAGTGGCCATCCGCACTTCGGGCGATGGGCCACTAAGCGCGGGACTTCCAGGACTACTAATGGCGACAGCAAACCCCTCCCACGGCGCCTTCGCCGTCGAGGAACCCAACGGCGCGGATCCCTTCGTCACGGGCTCGCACGATGCCCATAGGCAAAGATATGCCGCCTTCGACAACTCGTCGCTATACGTGAGCGGCTCGCCCGCGCAAGCAGAGCGGGCACTGCAAGCCCATCTCGCGGAAACGACACGCCGACTACAGGAGACGTCACATTTGGGCAATGCACTCGTTCAACAGAGGAAGGAGTTAGAGGATCGGCTACGGGAGGTAGCAGAACAGAAACAGGCCAACGATATCGGTCCGGAGCTTCGCGAGAAACTGATTGAGCTGGAGAAGGAATTCAATGAGGTCGGCAGGGAGACGGCTCGCGCGTTCTTGCCGAAGTCCAGGGTGCCAAGTGGAGAGGCGAACACGGCCACAGGTGCTTCCGAGTTCATCAGCGAAGGACACCAGTCTCCGACAAAGATCAGCATTCCGTCCCGCAAGCAAAGAAATCAGCAGCCCAGCCGGATCAATGACATTGCTCTAGCTACCGAGATCTCCACCTCGCTTCTTGCGCAGTTGAAAGACCTGCAAGCTGTACTGCTCGAGAAAGATGAGGCCCTGAAGGCCGCCAATCTGGACAGGTCACAGCTAGAGATCGAGGTTGAAGGACTCTCGCAGCGCATGCGGACTCTCGATGAGAGCGAGTCCAGGCTCAAGGACGTGAATTGGAACTTGGAAACCCAGCTGCGCGACTTTGAAACCCAGACCAAAGCAGCTACGGATAGAGAGCAGCGCCTGAACCACACTCTCAACCTCGCTAGGTCTGAGAAGGCAACACTTGAGCGAGAGTTTGAAGAGCTGAAGCAGATGTACTCGAAGATTAACGACGACCATCTTCTCAAGGTCAAACAACATGAGACCGAACTCTCAGGCTTGCGACGAAATGTCAGCATGGGAGAGACGGAACGTGGAGCTCTTCAGCGCAAAATGGAGGAGTTGGCTACACAGAATCATGAACTCGCACGAGCTGTCCAGCACCGCCTGCGTGCGGAAGAGCAAGGTTCTGCCGAAGACACCTCTCCGGATGAGAATCCAGACGGTGGCAACACCATCACGCCTGAACACTCACCTCCTCCATCGCCAATCAAGCCTACCCCTCGTCATGGACAACTCGAATCTGAAACCCTCAAGCACTCTCTGCACCATGCTCACCGTATGATCCAACAGCTCAAGAACAACATCCATCGCGAGAAGACCGAAAAAATTGAGCTCAAGCGAATGCTTCAGGATGCCCGTGATGAGCTTGAGTCCAACCGCAATGCTCTACCTGGACCCGGCAGTGCTAGCAAGCGCAGGAAGAACGATAAGGACGTTTTCAAAAAGCCTGCAAGACCTGACCGCCTCGGCGCCCTTCGACACGGAAGCCAAGAGATTGTGGCCTTGGATGACGATGAGTGGGAAGAGCACGATGGTGTACCTCCCACGCCAAGCAGAGCACCTCGACCAGTCGAGTCGGTGCCTGGCGCCTGGGGAGGCTTTAGTTCTGCTGCGGAGACCAGTGCTAACGAGGGCTTTGAGACGGCCAATGAGACCTCTGATGCCGCGTTCGAGACCGCTAACGAGCGTGATGGAACCACGACAGAGACTGATGCTTTCCAGACCGGAGCAGAGACGCTTGATGGCGACAGCAGCGATGATCTTACAGAGACTGAGGCCGGGCCAGCCACGGGGACAATCCGACAACGACCATCATCCCTGGCAATGGCACATCACGACTCGTACGAGAGCACGGCTTCTACCTCCGGTGATGAATGGGACGACAGAGAGATGAGGACGCCTGTGCAGCCTCAAAGTTCTCGCTTCAGGAAGGTTCGCCAGGGTTCGAACCGTCGGCCCACGACTCGAGGAAGCCAAGAAATGTTCCAGGACTCGTCTCCTGCAGTGAGAGGCTCGCCTGCAAGTCTCGCCCATGGCAGCAACAATAGCACCCCCGCTCAAGGAAGGAGCTTGTTTGCTGAGTTGGACGCTCTAAGCGGAGGAGAAAGTGATGATGGTAGCGCCGCGGAAGGCACGCCAACTCGTTCCAGTATGCTGTCCCCAGAGTCTTCTCCAGAAGCCTTCAGGAGGTCCGCTCTTCGCAGTTCGCCTTTGCAGGCTGTCACAATGTCTAGACCGCCAATGGTTGATTCTGGCATGATGACAGAGCCGTGGAGCCCACCTCGTCCGATCGAGGCCAGCAATGTTTCCTCCATAGCGGTGCAACATACCGAGCCCCAAAGCGCAGTTCTCCCGTCTTTCACTATGTCGGGTCTTGCAACGCAGGGCACAGAGCCACGATCTGCACCGGTCCCTTCGCTGGAGCTGTCAACGTATGCTACTCAAGGTACAACACCGCAGTCGGCAACCCTTCCATCATTCTCCATGTCTACGCTTGCAACTCAAGACACGACGCCACACACGGTACCTGCTCCCTCCCTGGGCATATCACGTATGGTCGCGCAAGGGACAGATCCACGTGAGGCTGCGATTACACCATTGCAGCTCTCTCTTCTGTCTGAACAGAACACCGTTCCTCGCTTTAATGCTCCCACTCCGTTGCAGGTGTCTTCTGTTTCCGCGCAAGATACTACGCCCCAATCGGCTCTCCCGCCCTCGCTCTACATGTCTAACGTATCGAGCCAAGGTACTGTGCCTCAGTCTCCTTCACCACCTTCGCTCTTCATGTCTAATGTGTCGGGCCACGGAACTGTGCCGGAGTCCCCTTCACCGCCATCGCTCAATATGTCATCATTTGCGGTTCAAGGAACGGAACCAACGTCACCTGTCGTGGCACGAGCTGCTCCCGCGGTGTTCGGTGTGTCATCTATTTCTAGACAAGCGACGGAGCCAGTTGAGTCTCGCTCCTCGAGCGGATCGTTCGCAGTGTCATCACTTGCCTCGTCCTATTCGACGCAAGCGACGGAATCCATGGAAAGCCATGAGATCAGCTCAAGGGAGGCACATGTAGAGGAGAAACCTCAAGTCCCAATAGGCTTGTCATCGCTATCGAGCCAACACTCTATTCCAACCGAAGCACCACAATTACCTCCTTTGAGCTTGTCTGGACTGTTCTCTCAAGGCACCGTCCCAGTCGAGTCTCCGCGACCTGCGCCATCGCAGCTGTCAACGGTTGCTGCTCAAACCACTGCTCCCCAAGATGTACCTCGTCCTGCTCCATCACAATTTGCTCCTGTTGCGCAGCAAGCGACGGTGCCGATGGCATCGCGACCGCCGCCATCAAGCATCTCGTCCTTGTTCCAGCAACATACGGAACCAGCTGCACCAGAGCGGATGCCGTCTCAATTCTCTTCGGTATCACACCAAGTCACGGAACCCTCAGCAGCTGCGGCCTCCGCATTATCGCAACACTGGTCTCTGGCTACTGAACCGGTGCAATTGCCGCAGCCATCTCCGCCACAGTTGTCTGTCGTAACTCACCAGACGACTGCTCCTTATGAGCCAGAACGCCGACTATGGGATGTCGGAGCGATAGCCACTCAGCACACGGAGCCTGTCAACGCACGTGAAGTTGTTCTACCTGAGCATCAGTTCTCAGACGTCACTATACTGCACAACACACAGCCAGAGTCGCCAACGTTGCCCGAATTCCTTCCAAGCCCAAGCAGACCATCGACTGCCAATCGCGTACCTCCCACGATATCGTTCTCGACTATTGTGGCCAATGAGACTGAACCAGAAATTCCCTCAAGGCCGCAGACCGCTCATCGCGCGATTCCGATACCAATCATCACTTCATCCTCTGGAGCTCAGACCGAAATTGCCCAAGAACAGCGGCCAATCAGCAAGGACGGCCGCGTACCGTTGGGCCAGATATCGTCGAATGTGCCCAGAGAGCGCAGTCTTGAGGATGGCTACCCCTTCCCCAAGCAATCACTTGGTGCAACTTCTGATGAGGGGACCCAGACAATGGTATCTGCAGAGCAAATAGATAGGCTCCTCCTTGCACGCAGCCAGCGCTACTCTGGCACCATTGCCGGGGCTGGCGTTGAGAAGGCCGTGTCACCGCCTGCATCCCCTAGCAGGCGCAATTCGAACGAAGTTGGTCGTGCTCCTCGACGCCCAGGAAGCTCCTCGAGCATGCGCTCGCGCACTGGCACTCCTCCACCTCTCCCAGCAGATCACAAGCAAGTCATTGCCGCAGCTGCTCTGAAGTCGCCGCCACCGCTGTTGACTCCTACCACTCCGAACGCAACAGGCACCATGGGGCCGCCCATTATGCCGGCCTCTGCGTACAAGAACCGACCATCGACCCCGTCGATCAGGACGAAAGCCATCGCTACGAGCCCCAGAGCTGGCGCTACCACGCCACGGCCCAGGCATAACTCACAGACCCGGAGCGGCGCTACTTCACCTGTCACCCGCCGATCTTCAATGTCATCATTCAGCTCTGAGATCGATCACCGTTTCAACATACCTGCAGGCATGACTTTCAGCCAGACTGGTCTGGATCCGAGCATGACAGACCCGCGCATGATCCAGGCCATTACGCAGACCATGTGTGGTGAGTTCCTTTGGAAATACACAAGGAAGGCAGGACGCGAGACCATGTCCGAGACCCGTCACCGTCGCTTCTTCTGGGTGCACCCGTACACACGCACCCTGTACTGGAGCGAGCATGACCCCCAAACTGCCGGAAGAGCGCAGCTGAAGGCAAAGAGTGTGGCTATATCGGAGGTGCACGAAGTCTCAGACGATAACCCTCTGCCTCCAGGTCTCCATATCAAGAGTTTGGTAGTCGTCTCACCTGGACGAACTATTAAATTTACGGCGACCACCAGCCAGCGCCACGAGACCTGGTTCAACGCGCTTCTCTATCTGCTCAAGCGAACTGAGGATGGTGACGAAGGTCAGCCTTCTGAGCCTAATGAGATACAGAGCGAGTTCAATGGAGGATATAGGAGTTCCTCACGTCAAACGGGTCGCTCGCGAGCTTCTCATGCGACATACAACTCCCGACGCACTTCATCTCCCTACCATGCTGAGGTACCTACGCTCAGGCAGTCACACGTTACAAACCAAAGATCGGCATCAACGGAACCCGGGCAACAAAGCTCTGTTGGTGCCAGGTTCAGTACTATGCTTCGCTCTAGCTCAGCCATGCGGGGATCGTTTTCGAGCAGATTCAGCAAAGCAAGTGTACAAGAAGCTGTTCCGTACGAGGAGCCGAGCAATTCAGCTGCAGACCTTAGTCGGGAGCTGGTCGAGTCGAATCAGCGTGCCGCAGACCGCTTGGTGGACGTGAGAGCCTGCTGCGACGGTAAGTTTCTTGCTGCAATAACTATCATACGTATGCTAACATAAATAGGCAAACATCACGTCGGGCAGCTCCACGCTCATTCGTTCAAAGGTCGACACGGCAGCTTCCACTCGAGGCCCTCGTTCATTGGTTCCGTGAGCTCCCGTTCCCAGTCGCGAACAGAGTCACGCAATGAGTCACGCAATCAGACGGAGCTGGAAAGGCAGCACTCTTCTACGGGTTAAGCCTCCTTGCTGATTACCTCTACTATCCCGCGAAGGCATCTGGTGCATCGTATTTGCTCCTTGGCAGCGCGATACCCTATTATACCTGTTGACTGACAGTCAATTGTTTCCTATAGTCACTACAAGTCCCCCATCCGAGAAGCGTCTTGCGCACCCGTCTCCTTTGTCGTTATCTCTCCACCTCTCGGTGCTAGGGTGCTGTCTTTTGGTATGGCTTCGAATTCGAGGCTCCCAGCGGTGGAAGTAGGAATTCCAGAGTCTGTTCTTCTGGAACTGGCGTTCGGTCGTCCGGAGCTGGGCTCAGAGGGTAGAATGGGGATGGAGCTGGACTTCCGCTTTTGCCTTCCCCTTTGTGGGAAAGAAGCATGACTGATGATTCTCCTACATCGTGTCTGTTTTGCGCTACTCTTTTTTAGTCTACTGGCAAGCCTGTCAATAATCTCTTTCCTTTCTAGCGTTTTGTCCGCTTCGAGTCTGTCGTTCACTTATTTTCATGTATTGCTTTTGAGAGGTGCAAGGGGAAGAGGGAATTGTTAATGTATGTGTCTTGAAGGGGCGGGAGGGGAGACTGCTGTGAAAGATACCTGTGTCATAATAGTGGTCGCGGCGAATGAGAAAGATCTAAATTGCGTATGTCTCCTGGCTGTGATGCCGGCCTGCTCGTATTCAGACACAAGCTCTGATGAGATTCATTCCGCAGTCCCGACGAAAGAGTCCAGCGTATCCATGAACATTGTAGCACAGTGGGTGATAGGAAACCCTGGACTTTACGGCGATGAAATATCGTAATCGACTGTAAGGCAACAGTTTCGTGCCCATTTTGTTTTACACAGTAAGTTCTTGCAGGATAAGGTATCCCCAAGTTCAGTTTTTGTGTCAGCCATTGTGTACCTTGGCCTTGCTTAGGGGGTGTGCACGACTGCCACATCACACTTGCAATCTAGAACAAATGACGTTCGGTGCCTTGCATGAACGCACTTGCTTAATCCGGTAGAGCGTCGTCGACGGATCAAGGAAAGCGCTTGCGCATGGATGAAACAAACACCCCGCCAAGACAATTCTGCCCCGGTTCGCCGCGCTCGAAAGTTCTCATCCATTCAACGCGTCGTCACCACGCATTTCCCACACTAACCCGCCGTCACCGCCGACATCAGCGCATTCTCTCTTGCACCCCGAACGACTTGGTTTTCATTCTGCGACTGCGGGCAGCGACCTTTTGTACACACACGATTACGCTTTAGCGCAGGACGGAAAGAGGCTGGCTTGCTGGCTGGGGTAATAGCAAGACGTGCATCCCCGACAGAGCGAGCGCGTTAGCTGCCTGATACCACGCACCACACACCGACCCGATCGCGCGACCATCCACCTCGTAATACCACTACAACACAGCACACACCCAAAATCACACACACCTCGCAACCGCAACCATGGCCCGAAACAGCGAAAAGGCGCACTCGATGCTGTTCCGCTTCCGCGCCGCGCAAGCTGCTGAAGCCGGCATCATCGACATCTCGCGCACCCGACGCCCCAAGCTGATCACGGGCGTGACCGGCATCCCCGTGTGCGAGAAATGGCGCGGCCAAGTCCTCAAAGAAATTTCCCGCAAAGTAACCAAGATCCAAGACGCCGCGCTCTCAGACTACCAGATCCGCGACCTCAACGACGAGATCAACAAGCTCATGCGCGAGAAGCACATGTGGGAGAGTCAGATACGGAACTTGGGCGGGCCGAACTACATGCGCGGGGGCCGGGTGCTGGACGAGGAGGGTAGAGAGGTGCCCGGGGGTGGCAAGGGGTATAGGTATTTTGGACGGGCGAAGGAGTTGCCTGGTGTGAAAGAGCTGTTTGAGCGGCAGGCACGGCCGGAGGATGATGATGGTGCGGCGAAGGGGAGGGAGAAGAGGAGTGAGCTGAGGCAGCGGGTGGATGCGGGGTACTATGGGTATAATCTTGACGAGGAGGATGGAACCTTGTTGGCGTACGAGCGGGCGAAGGAGAAGGAGGCCTGGGACGACTTTCTGGCGCTGGGCGACGACCTCGGCGTGAAGCCGAGTAAGACACCGCGCCCGTTCGAGGACCTACCTGGCGACGCGGGCGATGGCGTGCGGTGGAACGTGCCGACGCTGGAGCAAGTTAATGAGGAGCTGATTGAGCGAAGGAAGAGGAAGTTGCTGGAGAAGCTGGGTTGAAGAGCGAATACGGCGACAATGGATACTACGCACGAGTTGGCTCGACACTCTTATTATCAGCATTTGCATTCCACGACTTGGAGTTATCGGGTTTGCATTTCTGCCCACATAGGGGCGAGTGGGAATGCGGCGAGCAAAAGTCAGGCGATCAGACTGATACCCTTATTCCATAGATGGAGACGGTCATTGTTATGTACAAATAATTTATAGCCGACGCCGAGACAATGGTGTCGCGGGAGAGACACACGAGGGATACGTCCTTCAATTTGAAGCTAATTCTCGTTTGTAAAACACAATACGAATGTGAAGAATACCACGAAGATGCGAGAAGGATTGAGACGTGAACAGGATTGGCTTGCATCGTGATGCCTGAGGCGTCTTCTGGCTTGCACTCTGCTACGCGTTCAAGGTTCATGGGCGCGGAAAGTCAAATGAGACTGCAGCAGCACACAGTGCAAGTATCTCTACAACGGGAAGCATCGGTGTAATGGATACCAGCGATGGCGAAGAGGGTAACCTAGGCTAATATACATCTTGAATCAATCCTATAACACAATCATGTAGCTCGAAACGAGGTACAGTAGCCAACGTAGAAACCTAGACCAACCTTTTGTACGCATCTAATGCTGTCGGAACTCACTCCACGAAAGTCTTTCCATCTCACACCCTGCAGGTTTTTAAGCTTCTTTTATCAGCCAGTGCCCTACTCTTGCCAACAAGGAGAGAGAGCTGTTAACCACAAAAGTAGATTTGCAAGGCGTACAATGTTGATATCAAAACCCCCAGCTAACAATCCAAAATCACACGTATCTATAAGAGCGTTCAGAAAGAAACAGTTGCACTTTGCTAGGAATCTACGAAGAAGTTATTCCGGTTTGGTTTGAGGTTCACAATGGAGCGAAACCAATCTGGCTAGGATTTCGAACCAACGGTGTTGCGCTACATCAAGGAAAAAGCGCAGCGCCTCAACCATATTAGTTCAGTGAGTACACTGATGCACCGTCCAAGCGTACCTGCTAACCTGGTGAGGTAAAATCCCTGCATCTTGGACGTGGAGAATGAGATTTCGCAGGCTAACATCATACAACAACTGACGCCAAAACCAAAAAAAAAAAAAAAAAAAAAAGGCTCGGAGGGCTTGTGATACAAAGATTAGGTCGAATTACAAGGACCGCCACGAACGAAACAGGCTCGTGGCGCGCTGTGGTAACTCACTCCATTATACCGTAATAAACATTTAGTGCAAAAGTCCAGCGCGAGTATACACAGTCATTTCTGCTAGAAGAGTATACTTTCTAATGTTGGTCACTGTCTACCACAGTACAATTCAATACATCGGTTCATGCCAACACGGTGCAAGACGGATGCTTTACTTTCAACGCGATGATCGTGTCATCGACTCATGGTATTCAGCTTATCGTTCATTATACACATACCGCTCCTCCTCCACCCCTTTTAATCCGTCTAATCATCGTTATCCCAGTTCCCCTGCTGCGCCTTGCCCGGCATCTTGGGTCCACCCGCCTGTCTCGCGACAATAATTTGATCGACGCTCAGGACCGTCCTTGCCGCCTCCGTCGCCAGCCGAATAGCCCAGCTCTTGCTGACCCACAGGTCCAGGATGCCCTCGTCCTTGGCGTCCAGCGTGCCCGTTCCATCGTCGTTCTCAATGTCCACGCCAACAGTCCACTCGTCGTTCTTCTTCTGCGCGCCGTGCGCCACGTACAGGCGCGCGAGCACCTCTGTGGCGTCGAGCCCGGCAGACTCGGCAAGCGTGCGCGGGATGACCTCGAAGGCCTCGGCATATTTGCGGATGCTGTACTGCGAGAGGCCGGGCGTCCGGTCCGCGAGCGACTTAATGCGCTCGATGAGCTGCATTTCTGTTGCGCCGGCACCGGGGACGAGACGCGGGTCGCGGGTGATGGCCTTAACGACATTGACGCCATCGTCGATGGCGCGCTCCACATCGTCAAGGTGGTTTTGGGTTGCACCGCGGAGAACAAGGGTGGCGGTCCTGGTCTGGTCGTTCTCTTGCCTGAAGACGGTGACACGGTCGCCACCGATTTCGAGGGTCTCGACGATGTCCACGGAGCCCATTTCGTCAGGCATGGGTGCACCCAGGCGGGCGAGCGGTGTGGCGCCGACAACGCGGCAGAGGCGGCGGAGCTCGAACTTGGAGAGGACCTTGATGACGAGGATGCCGTACCGGTTGAGATAGTGCGCGGCGAGCTCGCCGACGGTGGAGCCAGCGACCACCACGCGAAGGCCAGAATCGTGGAGCTCCTTGACAATCTGCTCGATCTGCTGCTCCTCGCCCTTGGTGAAGTCCAGCATCTCCTTGGCGTTGTGTAGCAGCACTGTGCCCTTGGTCTCGGTCTGTGAAATGTCGATGGGGCACGAGAACACGCCGACCTTCGCTTTAGTAGCCTTCTGGATGGTGCCCTCGGGCTGACGGGCGAAGACCATGCCCTTGACGACCTTGCTCTGCTCCAGGCTGCCGCCCATGATCTTGACCACCCGGATGTTGTCCACGTTGAAGTTGGCTGGGTTCTTGGGAAGGACGGCGAGTACACCCTCAGCGACGAGGTCTGCGAGGAATTCTTCGCTGCCGGACTGTTTGGCTGCTACGACGGTGCGGATTGCCTTGCTGAGTTCCTGTTGTGATCGGATGTCTTCGACCTTGTCGCATACAAGCTCTGAAGTACCTAGTTAGCTTCTTTCTTGTCTAGGTGCTCCGCGTATTTCATACCTTCCAGGACCTGCAGAGTAGCATTCTGTGCCTTTTCGTATCCGAGCACGATGTCGCTCGTCTTAAGACCCATCCGTATCAGCTCCTCCGCCTTCTTCAGCAACTCTCCAGCCAAAATCATGACCATGTTTGTCGCATCTCCCATCTCCGCCTCCTGCTGCTGCGTCGCCATGACGAGCAGTTTCGCTGCAGGGTGCATGACCTCGAGCTCCCGCAATATGGTGGCCGCATCGTTGGTTAATATCATCTTCTGCAAGTGATTTATGACAATCTTGTTACGGCCATAGGGTCCGAGGGATGTCTGCACAGTCTGGGCGATCGTCCGGCATGCGTCAATGTTACGGATGACTGCTCCATCTTCCGCGTCGTAGCTGTTGTGGGGGTGGTTAGCTGTGATCCAAGGCAGGTGAGGGGCACGGGGAGGTGTACTTCTGGTAGCCCTGCTTGAAGAGCCCGGCGTTCGGGGCGTTGGGTATTGAGAGAGACATCTTGGGCGTGAGGAGGGGTATCTGAGGGGTTGTAGTGTGGTGCCTGGAAGTTTCGCGGGACGCGCCTTCTGATTCTCAAAAATCCACTGGTCTTGGCGCGTCGGCGAAAGTTGATGCCGACATGGGCATCAGCACTGGAGCTGGAGACAGCGACGGGCAGGTGCATGTACGTAGAATCACCGACTATTCTAGGTCTAACAGCTCTAGGCAATTCCAGCTTACAGGGTATGTTTCGACGCTGTCGTGAGAGTACGCAAGTCTGCCGTGTCTCATACCCATGAAGAGAACACTGAAATGCATATATACATGTCCCCACGGAGTCAATAGCAAGACACGTACCGAGCTTCCTAGGCATACTAATGCCTTCTTAAGAAAGGAGTACATGATATGCACGAAGGACACGAAAGGAGGCAGCAAGGCGCGTGTTTCACGCTGATGGGAATGTGAGCAGGATCTATCTAGCTGTACGCCTTGGAATAATTTTGAAGGTACGGCTAGCGAAAAAGACTGTTCAATTCTTCTAGGCACCGGTTTAATGACCATTATCTCATTTGAAAGAGAGGATACTGGGGATAAGGATGGTGCCATGAGATTGAAGAAGGAAGCGTGCGAGGCGCCGCGCTGAAGAAAATGAAGGTTGGAGAGCGCTTAGTCACCAGATACGCGCTAGACCGCATGCACCTCCGCCCCGAAACTTTTCGAGATGGATGGCCAGCAGCGCATTCGACAACGCGACGAGGTCATGCCCAGATGAACGCCGGACACCAGACGACGAGGCGCCTTGCTGCCAAAGCAGGTATGTAACCCAATTGACGCCCGCCGTGGCTGGTGCTGATGAAAATAGGCACGCCGATATGCCGCTCATGTAGAGACACGCTCTCCCGCAACTACGTATCTGCAGCCGCTGCAGCGGTTCAGACCGACAGCCAGGCCGCTCAGCACATCCCTCCCGTCGCCCAAGCTTCCACGCAAACCTCGTACGGGATCAACGCCGGTGTCGTCCTCTCTCGCCCTCCCCAGATCACACGCGACCTCCACCCCTTCGAATCTGCCTTCTTTCTCTACCAACGCCGTCTCAACGAGCGATCCGCACTGCCATTCACACGATACTTCTACTACAAGGACCGAACACCTGCCGACCGGGAATGGAAGCGAAAGATAAAGCAGCGCTTGACCCCTGCAAGGGATATTGGTCGATACAAGGGATACGGCGACGAGGCCTGGAACGATGAAGTGCTGATCGGCGCCAAGGAGAGCGACTTCAACTGGCAGGTCGAGAGGCTGCTGGAAGATGCTGAGACGACCGGTCTGGAAGATCAGCCCGCCGAGGCCGTGTCGAGCGCTGTCACGCCAAAGAAGGTCGAGCACGAGGCGGTCGAGCGACCCATGTCTCGAGTTACTGAAGCCGACGAGAAGAACGATGTCAAGAGCTTGAACCGCGCGCTGCAGAGGACGCTGTATCTGCTTGTGAAGGACAAGGAGGGGCGGTGGATGTTCCCGCAGGACAGGCTGCAAAAGGAGACACTGAAGGAGGTACGCATCTGCAGCTATCATAAATCTGCTTCGCGAGGCTAACCATCCTTAGGCGACATACCGCATCCTCGAGTACGCCGCCGGCGTGAACATGAACACATGGGTAGTCGGCAACGTTCCCATCGGCCACTACCAGCACAACTACACCAAAGCGCTCAAGAATGCCGCAGGCCTGGACGAGGTCGGACTCAAGACTTTCTTCATGAAGGTCCGCATCATGGCTGGACAGGCAAACCTCAAGGAGAACCAGTTCGACCTGAAAGATTTCAAGTGGCTGGCCAAGGACGAGATCAAGAAGGAGGTCGAGGAGGACTACTGGCGACAAATCAAGAACATGTTGGCCGAGCGGTAGTTCAGATCGACATAGACGGACTGTAAATTAGGTAAAGTTCTTGTAGAAAACTGTACAGTATCTGATTTGGTTATCATTGTCCACGGAGAGCACGGTGTCTCTCAATACAATGCTTGGTTCTTGCTCTAGTCATCCGGCTGTACGCCTACCCTCTATCAAACGAGTCGTCCTTAATACTCACCAACGCCGATTTGTACATTACCTCGTGCCAGCCATGGTCTACTATTTGCTCCCAAGGAAGCACCGGCTCGGTGGATCCTTGCGCAACCTAGTCTCCACCGCACAATGGCTGGTACTATCAACTTGTCTGATTGCGAATTCTTAAAATCAATTCAAAAAATTACGCGGGACTGGCACTCTGGAAATATGGCCGCGGAGAAGACATGCGTAAACTGCTGGCTTCCTTCGATGATCCACAAGCGCTAGTCGCGATCAAGCCCGACACTGCAAGAGATGTGTGAAAGCCCCGGACACTGCCTGCGATGTACTGCGCATCACTGACAAGCTCACCAGGACATTAACTCACGATGTGTCACGGTAGACGCGAGATACGGAGATATAGCATCCGAAAAGAATCCTAGACACTCTCACCAGCTCAAGCTACGTAGAAGTTAGTAATCGAAAATCTGAGTAGCATAGGTCCCAATTTGTATCTTTCTGTCATGTGGATTTCAGAGGCCACTGCCGAGTAACGTGTAAGGGCCTGCCTGGTTTCGTTCTCCGATAGGAATCGCCGGTAGGGAGCTTGGCGGCGCCTGTGCTGACTCCGGTTGCCAAACGGAGGCTTGTTTGGCTGTAAAATACCGTTTTCTTGGTAGTCTGTGTCCTATTGATCGCCGTGGGCTGACTGGCAGAGCACTTTTTGTTGTTTTGTTGGGAAATGGATCCTTCAACACCTCGTAACAGGCACCTTAAGAGAGTTGCTCAATCAGCGCTCGCAGAGGTCCTATTATCACTGTCCCCATCCCCGTCCCCGGCCCCAGACACCCTATCGTCGTCGCCGCCAGCGCTGCCGCCGCCAGTATCCCCGTCGCCGTCACCCACACCTAGGTCTCTCAGCTCAACACCAATATCGAGGACGCATATGGTATGGTCTGATAGACAACTCGAAGCTCTGCTAAGAGCTCTATGTTTCCAGGCTAGTGAGGGCAACAGAGCTGATGGCAGGTTCAAGCCACAGGCCTGGTCCTATGCCCAGAAGAAGGTGCAGGAGTTGTCGTCCAGGCCTATCACCATAGAACAATGCAAAGGCAAAGTCGATACCTGTAAGAAGGAGTGGCAGATATGGGCGCAGCTCCGCCAGCAATCAGGCTTTAGTGTTGTTGACGGCGTTGTTGTTACAGATAAGGGGGCGCTCGCGGAGTACTTTGTTGCTCATCCAAAGGCGGAGAGGTATAGAGACTTTGCCTTACCGTTCGAGGACCTACACTGGGAGCTCTTCGAGGGCTACTATGCCACTGGGGAGGCGGCAAGCTCTATCGACAGGCTCCTTGCCAGCCAGGTTGCCGATTCTATAGAGAACAGTGAGCCCCAGTCTTTGTCAACAGATATAGACTCTGGCAACAAGTCTCAAGGGCGTAAACGGGCTGCCACAATAGCGGCGGAGAGGCGAGAGAAGCGTACCAGGAACCTCACGGCAGAGGACCGGATGGGAATGAGGCTGGACGATATAGCAAGGCAGATCGGGGAGCTTGCAACTGCTTTAAAGACTCGTGACTATCAGCAAGAGGCTCTAGAGCGGTTCCAGATGGAGAACTCAGCGTTGGGCATCCGCCTGGGGATGCCTGTACTTGAGAGCTTCATGGTGGAGCTAAACGCGAAGTTCTGGGTCAATCTGAAGACGCCGCAGCTGCAGAAAGCGTGGGTAAAGCAGCGTATCGACGCTCTATTGAAGGACGAGGCTTATAGTGATCTCCGAGAGAGCGTAGAGGCGTTGGACTGGAGTAGCAGCGGCAAGTTGAGTAGAAGGCGCGCTTAGGATCTAGCGGAGAGGCATATGTCTGTACCTAGCGAACTATGCCAAGACTCGCGATAGTGGTCCGTGCGTAGCTGGTGTTTTGCGCGTTTTCTCACTTAGTTACGTAGATCTGTCTGCATTACACCTCTAATCAGCCACCTATACATATAAAGCAACAATATACTTCCTAATTATACTAGTTTATAGTAGTAAATCACTATTAATAGGAAACTAATCGTCTTTGTAAGTGTTTAATAGGTAAATAGCCAGACAGAGGCGCGTAACCTGGCAAGAGTTAGATTAATATCAATTTGATAGCTCCGTTAGCTGCCTCTACTGCTCCTTCTCCTCAACACCACACCTTCTCCCACTTCCTACACGCCTAGGACCTGCCGCGCTTACTGGTAATCGTTCCATATGCTCTCCGTTATCTACTCCCTTTCGTCCATACTGACTTCTTCTGCAGCCAGATTTCTGCGATCTTCAGCGTCTTGTTGCACCACGTCAAGCTCCTTACGTTTATGCTCCTCCAGCTCTTACGCATCGTCTCCCACTGCGTATATAGAGTTAACTAGGTTATAAACCGCTACTAGGGCATACGCAAGCTTCGTCTGCGTTTCAATATCAAACTCATAAGGACGATCAAATATCCGCCAACGCCGCTTGAAAACACCAAAGGTACGCTTAAAAACGTTCCTTAGGGAGCTGTGGCGATAGTTAAATAGCTCCCTAGGTGTCCTCGCGTCTTTGCCCACCTCCCTGATCTCCCGAAGGTGATACCGGACACCTTAATATAGTGTGAGCAGCTGCGGGCTGTTAGTGTACCCTGCATCGGCAAGAAAGTATCTCCCATTAGGCACCTTGAAGCCTTTGGTGTAGGCGTCCTGGAGCACCTTACCGTTATGGGCACTCCCCTCCCAGCCTGCCAACACGTATAAGAAGTTTATATCAAAGTCCACAACAGCGAGGACGTTTTGAGTCAGGTCTCCATACTAATTGCGGTATCTCTTATGGTCTCTCTAGGGCACAAATATTGGGATATGCGTGCCGTCCAGCGCTCCTAGGCAGTCTTTGAAGTAGGGCCAAAATCTGCTCTCCTCCGCAACCTGCTCAGGGACCTCTATCGATGGGCCCTTAACGACGATCTTATACAGGCGCAGCATGGCGTTAAGGACTTCATGAAAGTTCTAGCTAATAGTCTCCATAGAGTGGCCTACTTTGTGTCGACAGTTACGCCGGGACGCCCCGTTGGAGCATATATATAGAAACGTGAGTAGTTTCTCCTCTATAGAGACGTTGCCGTCCTTAATAAGTTACTCATCTATCATAGACCGAAGGAGCTTTTCCCATGCCTCTAGCCGAAGTCGCAACTCCTCAAAAAGCTGCTGGTGGTTGCTCATACAGTCCCTCAACCACGCCGTTCCTCGCCGTCAATTAGTATCCCGCTTATTTATACCTATTGGACGTTTCTTGTTGGTATAGGATTCGGATAATATGGTGGTGACAGTGCTCAGAGCACTAATGGTAGCCATGCCGGCAGCACGCCTCTAGGGATCTATATCAACAACAATCTTGGACGGAGAGCAACAACAACAGGAGGCACGTGACGCCTCCAATAGTAAAATCAACTTCTGGAAATGAGTTATGCTATCGGAGACGCAGGATGTCAAATCTGGCCTGTGTCACAGTCTAGTAAGGTTTATTTTAGCGGATGATCACTAATAAATTTTACCTCCATTAACTATCCTATCAGACGTTTAAAATCGAACACGTCGCCGATTACTCTCCATTTTCAAAACGGCGGTTACTATCGGAGCCACTACCGGAGCAACCAAACAGGCCCTAACCGTATGAGATAATGCCAAGAGCAATTGGTCCCTACGTGCAAGAACAACAACAACAACAACCTCGCAGCTATGCCTTAAGTGTGCAATGAGAAAGTAAAAGTGGCCGTGACCAGCAAGCCCTAAATGAGATGCCCAAACACCTAGCCCCCAATCGCCCGCCATGCAAATCCCCAAGCTAAAACACAAATACGAGAAACTGAAACAACATATTGCGGCCGGCCCCAGGCTACAGGACACAAATGGCCCCTCTACCACTTTACCTGCACGCCCTCAGCCAAAGCCCTCCCAACGCGGTACTGCGACCAGGCAACGTTCATACGTCCGCCTTGGCAAGGCGTGAATTCCTGGCTGCAGTCGGTGTAATCCATCTGTCTCCCATTAGCAATCACCTCAACCATTCATTATGGACATGCAACTCACAAAGTTCTTCACATTCGCGGGGCCCTTCCCACACTGGTCCGCAGCAGGGCAACTACCCAGATCCCCTGGTGTCGCCAGCGCGCCATGGCTAGGCTCGTTCTGCGGTGCCGTGTCATCACAGTAGTCGCCATCGCCGTCGCAGCCGCCCTGGAACGTGTGCAAGAGACCGAACCAGTGGCCAATCTCGTGAGCGAGGGTGCCTGACGTCGCGCTGCGGCCGGCCTCGAGGGGGACGAAGCAGCCGTCGAAGTCGAGGAGGTCTTGGGAGATGGGCTGACCCGAGCCGTCGGGGAACGAGCACACGCCTGGGCATGTAAGTCAGTGAAGTGCTGGTTGTCATTGATAGCGGGAGTGCTTACCTCCACCGGCGCCTTCAACGAGGTAGATGTTCAGCGTCTGGTAGTCACCCTGGTGCAGTGTGCGCATCTTGTTCTCCTTGTCCACATCGATGTCGCTGGCCCACTCCGCGCCAATCACATACGTTGTGAACTTGAGGTTGAAGTGGTATCCCCAGGTCTCGTAGTGGGCATTTAGGAAGTCTACCTGACTTTGGATCGAGGGACCCCAATCCTCGCCTTCGGGGTTTTTAGATACGAGGATGTGCCAGTACATGTCGACCTGCTGCAGGTCACGTGTGCGAAGGGAGTTGAGGGCGCGCTTGGCGGTGGCGGTGGAGATATTGAGCGGGTCATGATCGAAGTCTTCGTTTTGGCAGTCTGCTGCGAAAGCGAGGGGGGCAAGGGCCCCGAGGAAGAATGTGGAGAGCTTCATAGTGAACTAACTGGATGACAGGAAAGAATGAAAGGGGTATCTAGATAACTGAATACGAAGCGAATGAAGCTGAAGAATGAAGTGTAACGAACATGTATACTCATCGTGAGGAGCATATTGATTTATATTCATTGAAGGCAAGGCTGAAGAAAATCACAGCCCGCGACGGAGATGAAGGTCATGGTGAAGGCCTACCACTTAGCGCTGTCACGCTTGGCGATACTCTATTTCCTGTTTCTAAACACATCCTCATACACTCACTCCGATCACGGGCCATACTGTGACTGGCAAGGTTATTGGAAGTTGGTCTTGGGGGCGGTGTAGTCTATGACTTTGGGGGTTTGCCTAACAAGCAAGCGTGGTAGCAGTTGCCGAAACGGTGAAAGTGTGCCAATGTCCGCTTTCGCGGGAAGACCAAGAGGATGCGGGCTGGGGAATCCCTGGAGTATATGGGAACACCTTTTGGAAAGTAAGTCACCTTGCGTCGTAGAGATCCAAACCTCAAGCTCGGGTGAGAAGTTGCCGTCATGCATGCGCTGCTCGTGGTGAGGCGCCTGGAAATATCCAAGTTTTTCCACGAACACCACGACGAGTCGTGAAGAAGGAGCCGATGGCCTTTGGACTTCATCCTCTTGTCACGGACAAGTCGGCCTAAGCCTCTAGACATCAGCGGCAGCCTCTCTTGGCAGCTTCCGCCTCGAGACAACCCAACATCATTAGCTCGCAACCCAAGCTCCGGAGTAAAGCGCCACTTTATGGCGCATGGAACAATCTTAAATTTAAGCATAAGCGGATGGTGGTTAGTGGTGCGGAGAGAAAGTTGCGCCCGCGTAGGAGTATTCGGCAGCGGGGTTGAAACACGGTACGGACTTCGGCCTACATCAGTGTTATTGATTGTTTGCCGGCTCCAATCAGCCGACTGGATATCCTGGGAGGTGTCACTGGTCGTTTTGAGGTATCTTTGATGTTGATGTTTGATGCGACTGTACATGTAGTAGGCAGCTTGCGCTCGCTTAGGGCTTTATGGGGTCACATGATATGTCAAGGCCAAGCTACGCTAGATCGCAATGGGTCACCGAGTGGCCGGGATTATTTAGCATGAGTTTTCTCTGCCTTCGACACTCACCTTCTCTCACAGTCTTTACAACAAGGTCTTCCGGCGCCTCCAAGCTGGTCTGCACTGAGCTGTAAGTACACCATATCTTTTCGTTAACATCCTGCCCGATGATGAAAACTTTCCTTAATTCGCAGTTTCCACGCTAGCTGTCACTTGAACCCATCAACCGACAGTCGATGAGCGCAGCAACCTTCCTTGGATGTCTGAGGGCACCACTTCTACAAACTTTACGTGAAGTATTTTCAGGCCACGGCTAATGTTCTCGATAGGCAACTGTCGTTTGTGTAAAGCGGGGTATGAACGAAGCTGCTTGGTCAAGCCAGGATGCAGGCGCTGTAGGGCCTGCAGACCGAATACACAGTCTGGGTATCGCGGCAATTGTGTTGGCCTGGTACCTTTGACTGGCCAGTCGCTTAGTGAATTGATGCTGGACGTGTAGGTCCTGGCAGGATTCTATTTCGTGAAACATGCAGTTAAAGTGATAGACCGTAGATCGCAATAGAAGAACTCACTAGTACATGTTCATTGTCCCCAATGGTTCATCGCAAACGACTACAGACGGTGGCGCAATGAGTCTGCACGGCCATTATATCAGAAGTCGTTGCTGCTAATGAAAACATTCCAATGAACCGATGGAAAGCGTATTTCGAGGATGCGTAGACCCTGAGGCGCACGCAAACGAGAATAAATTGACTTTGATTTCCTCCGCTGCATCCAAGAGCGCCATGGCCGCCCTGCAGGCTTGTGGAGGCTTGACACATGACGTACGGCGCAAGCCTGAACATCGACATCAGGACATATTATTGTTGCCCTCTACAAGAGACGGTGAATGCATCTAGAAAGTAGCGCCACCTGTGGCGGCTGTGCCCCTGCATAGCCGTTGATCCCCATTATAGCCGCATAACAAGTGCCATGCCACGCCCAATCGTGAAACGCTACCGCCCCGCTGCTTCGTCACCTCGCGCCTTCCTCAAAGCCTCCTTGCTAACTGAATTCTCAACAACGAATACCACTGGATCCCTGGCAAGCTGGGTCCCCTTGCGAGCTGTTGCCGCCACCCTTGCAAACAATTGCAGCGTGAATCGTACGCAGGAAACGCCTGAGCGTGATTACGAAGCGCATACCTACCCGTGCCGGCTGACGCGCATTCCTCTCGCGACACTGCTTCCTCCACGACCGAATGCTCTACAAGCCCTCCTCCAACCATGGCAAACCGCGTATTCGCTAGAGAGGCGCCCGATCCCCTTGAGACAGCACCCATCATCGGCTCTTTCGCGAGGGTAGCGCACCAACTGGGCAAGCGCCTGGAATGTGAAAGCGAGGCGCTTGAACACGAGTCCAGTAAGCCGTTGGCATACGCTGCGTCGTACATGGCGACATGACTGACTGACCGCATTGCAGTTCATGAAGATCCACTATGGAACAGTCTTACCTTCCACCACTTTGGGTTGATAATATCTGCGACATTTGGGGCGCTCGCAGTCGCCATAGCGTTCATGCTCATCCTGCGGCATGCGACGCACTATCTAAAACCTTACGAACAGAAGCAGTACGTACAACTCCATCGCTGGCTCGATATTTACTGACTCGGCTAGTATTATACGCATCCTGCTCATGATACCGATATACGCCGTCGTTTCGTTCTTGAGTTACCTCTACTATCACAAAGCTGTATACTTTGAGGTCCTCCGCGATTGCTACGAAGCATTTGCAATTTCTAGCTTCTTCACGCTGATGTGCCATTACATCGCGCCGAATCTACACGAACAAAAAGAGTACTTTCGGGGCGTGCAGCCGAAAAACTGGGTGTGGCCAGTGACATGGATGCAAAAGTGTACAGGCGGTCAGGACAAAGGCTGGCTGCGCAGACCGCGCAGTGGGCTCACCTGGTTCAACGTACGTTCTCCTAGAACGGGAGAGATACCCTGTACTGACGGTGACTAGGTTGTATGGCTCAGCATTTTCCAATATTGCTTTATCCGCCCCTTCTTCACCGTCGTTGCTGTCATCACCCAACATTTTGGTCGCTACTGTCAGAGCTCGAAAGATCCACGATTCGCCTATATATGGGTGGCGGGGTTCGAAGCCGTCTCTGTCACAATCGCCATGTATTGCTTGATTCAGTTCTACATCCAACTGAAAGAGGATCTCGCGCCTCACAGGCCTTTCATGAAGGTGCTCTGCATCAAGCTCGTCATTTTCTTCTGTTTCTGGCAGAGCTGGATTATATCTCTCTTGACTGCTGAAGGTGGGCCTTTGAAAGCGACCAAGCAGATTGCCGGACCCGATCTGAGAATTGGCATCCCATCCATGTTGACGTGTGTGGAGATGTCTATTTTTGCAGTTCTACATCTGTTCGCGTTCCCTTGGAAGCCATACGATCTCGCACGACGTCACGAACCCCTCCCGCAGGCCGGACACGAACAAGTTCCCGAAGTTCCCAAGAAATACGCTCACGGCCCAGCCCGCGCCCTCATCTCGACCTTCAATCCTTGGGACATAGTCAAAGCTTGTGGACGTGGCTTCCGTTGGCTGTTTGTCGGTGCGCGACACCGCAAGAACGACCCCTCGTATCAGACAAAGATGGACCCTCTCACAAAGCAGGATACGGGTTATCACAGCGGGCCCACCTTTGCTGGCAACGGAGAGCCGGCAACCGAGTCTGCTTTGGACAAAGAGATAGGCGTACAACGGTCTGACTCTGACCGTGCAGGCCTTTTATCTAATGCACAAGCTAATCCCACTCTGTCAAGACAGGAGTCGGACCCGTACCACCGCACGAACGACCGATATTACGGGAACTCACACGGCCATCCCCAGGCTGCGACGCCCGGACAGGAATACGGCGTAGCTTCGCCGAACATGCAGTCAAACCCATACTTTGATCATCAGGAGACATCATATCAGTCCGCGCCGCATCAACAGCCGCAACCGACGTACAATAACAATCAAAATTGGGATATGTTTGGCGGTGTCAACGGACAGAATCGGCCCCCGCCCAGACATCAAGGTCCCAATGGATTCATTTGAACGACGCCTGTCTTTTCGAGTGGGCTTTCTCCAGTGTACAGCACTTGCGCTTAGTTTTTTGGTTTGGCTCTTGTGCATTACAGGCGTTTGGGTGGATGGAATTCCTGGGGGGGCTCGGATTGCATTTGGATACCCTCATGAGAATTGTTCTGGCTAGCAGGTTCTGGTACGACATGTTTGAATAGGATGTAGGATTACGAGGACCAGTACTTGAGCATGGATTTGCATGACTAGGAAGAGAAATTCGCTACTATTTTTTGGATTCATTAGAGATGAAGGTGGTGCTTCGTGATTATGATCCAGATCAAGGAACGTGAACAATGGCACAAATTGCTCCAACTGGATCTTATGAAGAAGTCCCAGGCTTCTGCTATATAAGTGCGTTGCCTACGTTAGGATAGTAGTTCCTGCATGAAGACAGGGATAGAAGGCAGTTGTTCATTTGGATAGTGTCCGTCTACGCTGTTGAAAGGATGTTATAGAAGCAGGATCATGAGCAGGTACATGCATATTACTCTCTCGCAATCATAATACTTCGGTCATGCGGTTTCGCGCATGATAGGCCTGAATCGTTGAAAGAGTGTCGTGCGCACCTGGTGGTCACTCATCGTGTTGCCACAACGAACACTTGCAACGGGAGCGGTTCATCTTTCCTGTCTTCGAGGATCTTCCACCAAGATAAGCTCCCGACGACACGGGCTCCAGGGTAGCGCCATTTTGTCCTTCAAACGACCTAACATATTTCGCACCCCTCTCAAGACGATTGTTCGACCAGCGCATAAGTGCGCCTGTCGATCGACCCCGGCTCGAAATCCCGGCTCGAAATAGCAACACGCCCAATGAATTTCAAACTCGGGGCGTTTCCTCGCGCTGCCCTGAAAGCCTGAAGGTGGAACAACAACCAAAGCCGACTGATTGTGATGAGCAATGTAGCTAGCCCGGGTCGCTACGAGCACTTTGTGCCTAGATGGAAGGCCATAAGCCCGGGAGGCGGGTATACTGAACCGTCTCAGCGATTCCAATATCTATGATGTTAACATGTAGCGATTATGGAGGGGTTCCCAGATACGACGCTCAGCCGACACCACACCAGCTGATGACTGAAGATCGTGGGAGGCGCCCAGTGACAACCAGGACACGGGCATGGCTAGGTCCCAAAAAAAAAATTAAAAAAATTCGCTACGCCTGTTATCGCGTACACTATATTCCATGCTCTGACAAGCCTCGCTCTTTCGAATGCGCAGTTATCCTTTCGGACTTCAAGCTCAGCTATTGTACTATAAGTGATCACCGTTTACTGGCTTGCCGCTCAACCTAGGGAGGGCTGCTCCAACACAGCATTGAGATCCTGTCGTACACGCTTCATGATATTATGAGGTATCCATGGTTCGATTAAAGAGTCCCAGAGAACAAACTCTGCTACCTTCACACATACACCTGAGATTGGTAATATGAATCGTTTACCAATTTGTTGTTGGCTTCGCGCTTTCCTTTGCTGAGACGGCACAAGCCGCCGCAGATCACTGTGGCACAAAGCGTGGCTTGCACCTGCGCTTATGCAAGCCCAGCCGTTAGCGTGACCTGACGCGCTGCCCCAGCTTTGGTGCTTTGAAAACGACAAGCTGCATCCGTCACTGACTTAAGCCTTCTCGCAAGCTGATTTACTTCGCCTCTTGCCTTGCTTTTCACTCTGTACCTTTTCTTCATCTCATCAACTGTATTATTCGCATGCGACAGATCTAACTATTCCAAAACTTACGACTACCGCGACGATGACGGACTACAACAAAGAGACTGTCGCAAAGTTGCGCCAAGTGCTCAAGGACAGGAATATTCCAAGTACGGGGTTGACGAGGAAGGCGCAGATCATCGAGAAGTTGGAGGAGTGGGACGCCCAAAATGCGATTGAAGGGGAGGCTGAGCATGCGCCGGAGGCTGCGGAGGAGGTAGAGGTAGAGGTAGCGGGTAGGTTGAAGGCGCGCGTCTGCGCTGCTTGGGATATGTCTGCTGACACAATTCTAGAGCCTGAAGTAGAAGCAGCGTCTTCAGAACCACCCGAGCCGAACGACGACGCTCCAGTAGTCGCGCCGGGTGCGACGACAGAAGAGCGTACCGAGGCGGCAGAAGCGACAGCGCCAGATGATGTGAAAGATAATACCGTCATTGAAGCTCAGGAAGGAAATTCTGCAGACAGTGTGCCAAAAGAAGATCCACAACCGGCCATAATAATTGCGGAAGAGGCGCAAATACCCACAGAGTCGCACGCGACCGACTTCGCCCGACCTACACAGACTCCTTCGCCTGCCTCAGATGAGAAACCATCAATAGAGAAGCCCGAGCTCCTTCCTATACCTGAGCGCTCAGTGATCTCGACTGCGGATCAATCGAGATTGAACACCGAGGAACTTGAGGCCGATACAAGGAAGCGCAAGAGGAGGAGCCTAACACCCGAGCTGTCCGCACAAGAAGTACGCACAAAGAAGCCGAGGCCGAGTGAAGATGTTGTACATGAGGTTGCTGTCCCCCAGGATGAGGACACTGTCATGGACCAACGGCCACCGGAGGAGGCAGAGAAAGAGCTGGACGAGATAGCTATGGAAGAAGATGCCGCCAACGGCAACCCGAAGATCGAGGCCGAGCTAGCGATATCAGCAGCGGAGTCAAAGGCGGCTCCAGAAGCCGAGAAGAAACAAAAGATCGACCGCTACCGCGAGTTGCTCAAGCCGGCCTCCGAGCCTTCAGTTGCAGACGCTCCATCTGACATACCAGATGACCGCTCTGTATCCCCAGCCCTCCACCTCGCGACTCCCGCCCTATACATCCGCAACCTTATGCGACCCCTGCGACCCGAGCCCCTCCGCGCACACCTGGTCGCCCTCGCCTCACCTCCCTCCACAGATGCAGACCCAGAAATCATATCCACACTCTTTCTCGACAATATGAAAACCCACGCTCTCGTCCGCTTTGCGTCTACAACCGCGGCCTCCCGCGTCCGCGCCTCTCTACACGGCACAACCTGGCCACCCGAGGGAAATAGGAAAGACCTCTGGGTCGACTTCGTGCCCGACGAGGATTGCGCCACGTGGATTCAGGAGGAGGAAGACGCCATGTTTGCTGAGAAGGAAGCGCGTGCCGCAGGCCGTCCCATTCCCGCCAAGAAGTTCGAGGTCGTGTATTTTGAGGATGAAAACGGCGGCTACACAGCCGTCTTCCAAGAAGTAGGCGCCGGTGCCGCGGCATTCAACCCACCCAAGGGTCCGCGCCGCACAAGCCAACAGGTATCCGGCGCCGGCGCCGTACCGCTACCCACGCAGGAAATCCGACAGAACGCTGAGGCGTCATTCAAAACGCTCGACGAGCTGTTCTCTTCCACGATTGCGAAGCCCAAGCTTTACTTCCTCGCTGTGTCAGACGAGCGCGCGGAGGCGCGGACAAGAGACCTCGAGGCTGAAACGAGCCGCCACTGGACGCCGGAAGAGAAGCGGAAGGGGAGAGGGATTCAAGCGAGCAGGCTTGATCAGAAGATAAGATTTACGTTTGATGAGGAGGATCGGGTTGTTGAGGCGGGCGGGGACTTTGGGCCGTGGACGGAGCAGAGTGACTTTAGGGGTGGGAGGGGAGGTGGGAGGGGCGGCTTTAGAGGGAGGGGTAGGGGAGGGTGGAGAAGCGGGCCTTGAAGTATGTAAAATATGCACTCTTCCGTTGTATACTAGGAATCGAAAGTCTATCGAAGAATTCAAAGCATGTTCTCATACCGAGCTCTTTAACATTAGTGGCTGTCGATGCAACGCGGTAATCACTGACTCACCGGCGTCTCCCGGGTCTGTCGCAATGGCAACCTTGGAAATTGGGTTTGGTGCCAAATTAACGTCCACTGCCAATCTCACCCATGAAACTATCCCGAGAGCAGGAAAGCCGATCAAGGGCAAGAGTACGTTCAATGCACGCTTTCATGGCGATCCATGAAGACTTGCCCCGACCAAAACAGATCTTCCCGTTAGCGTACATGCGCCGGTACCTCATGGCTGGATCCAGGAAACTATAGTACCATGGAGCCAATGACACGATCTACAAGGCAAATTATAGGAGTTTCCTCCAGCGGTTGTTGCTCGTCCTATGGCCACGTTATGCGTCGTTCTAGAATTTAAAATATACCTTTTCCTTGTTTTGGCCGACATTCAATGTACTTCTACACCAAGGCTCTTTGTGGTTCCATTTTCCACACATGATAATCTTCAAGGACGATTAACTACCAATTGGCAATACGACCATCGGACTAGTTGACAAGTGCGGTGACGTCTAATTCTCTGCCCAGGCAATGTTTCTGTCAAACTAACAAAATCATCCTCGAGTACATATTGCTAGAACGTTTCCTGAAACATTCAATTTGGAATACGAGCAGCGCCTCATCCTCCACGCAGAAGGCTACTACAACCTCAGAAGACAAGGAGAACATCCCTGACCCGGATCTGACGCCAAAGGGCCAAGATCAATGCAAGCATCTCTCCACCATTTCCCCACACTTCGAGCGCGTGGACGGCAATTGGTTACGTGAAAACCGTACAGTATGAACGAAGAACAATTTTGGATGCAGAAAAAGACTTTACGATCAATATAGCACGATAGAAGACCTCTACATGTATATCTCTCACCATGAGTGGCTGAAGACGCAGTTGAATATACATGCCTTCGCTCACATGCACACCATGGTGAAGTTTCAGCGATCTTCTCTAGAATTACGGCACTCGCATGCAAAGTGCGATTCTTTTTAAACGTTTGGAACACAAACGTGTTGTTGCTCATCACAGGGTTTTGAACTCGTGAACGCGGAGATCAGAGCATTTTGATTCCACATGCTGGAGAAGTGTGGAGTGGAAGAATGACCGGAGCAGATATTTTATACTTGGCCTGTCTAATCGAACCAATGGCCTTTCAGGTCTCACGTCCAGCCAGTACTCTCGCACTTCGTCAGAGCGTGGCGATGTCCACCATTGCCTTGATAAGGCAGAAAAGCTAAGAACGCTACATGGGGTTGCTGAAAATACTGTTTCAGGAACCGGCCAATCGAGAAGTCCCTGCTTCTAACAAATGTAGGTGTCAGATTCATCATGCTTATCTGCTTGCTTGGCCTAGTTCCAGGTCGAAGCAACCTGCATGAGCCATCTCCGCATTGATTTTAGACAGCCCATGCGATTTTTGGTGTGCTTAGGTGAGGTGAATAATTGAGGATGTAGAGTAAAAATACAGCTTTGTATGCAGGTCTTTCTTCTTCTTCACCTTCTAAGTCTTGAGTGTGATATAGTCCTCAGGAGGACCCCTAATTATGTGCCTCACCATCCTCTTTCGTCGATATTGGCTGTACCTGACCGAAACGAGGACCGCTCATTCTCATGCTTTGAAGACAAACCAACCGAGCACATGGGGTTTGTTTCCAAATGTTTTTATACCTAAGACATGAGGTCTCCTCAAATAAATATTACTGTGTAGAAGGAGAAGTGTGAAGAGCAAGAATGACCCGTGTCAGCACTGTATTCATATCCGCGTGTGTGATGCCTAGACCCGTCACCTTGACGTACTCAGAAGCTGGAGCACCGATTCATGGCTTTGATGAGGTTAATCACCTCCGAATTTTCACCGGATACTCAGTGCTTTTCCTGAATAATTGCATTCATGCATGTAGTGTTTGTCTAACACCGACCCCATGATAGCGGGGTCGGAATTTTGGTGTTAGGGACCAAAACGCCGCGCATATGAGGCTTGCATCTCAGGGCTTTAAAAAAGTTCCGTGCGGAGTTTCTGCATATGCTTTTGGCATGGAAAAAAGTAGCATGCGGAGCACGACATTCGCTTTTGCTTGGTTCTATACCTTGCAGTACATTCACCACCGCCATCTAATGCTGAAGATCATCTTTCAGCAGATAGAGTCAGTCGGAACCCAGAAACTATCGTTGATTCAGCAAGTGCAGCGTGAATCACAAGGCACTTTTTAACTCAAGTTTGAATTTTACGACCATAAAGCCTCCATCCGGTCCCTGATGCTGCCCACCATTGTCACAGTCAAAATTCGGCCCTTCGAGAGACCGGGGCCAGCGCGACTGCGAACATGAGCTATGTCCAATTTCATTATTAGAGAAGACCCGTGGAGCAAGGTGTGGCTGTTTAAGGTGATCACAAAGATCTGTGTGAGGAGGAAGAAACATTCTTCACGCGTTATTTCACACCAAAAATTGTCACTGCAGCACGTTCGATGTTGAACACCATCACTGCAGCAAAATTCTGGAAGTATTCAGCACAGCAGAGTGCATCAGACAACATCAAGTAGTTTCTCTATTATTTTTAGACAGGGCCAAGGCCATTCAGTCTACAATTTGGAGCTCGAGAAGAGAAGCGCATGAAGTGTGTAGATCAAGCATAACCCCAACCGCTGTATGTATACGCCAACCCCTTTCCACCGCTCGATGGCCGACTATGAACAGCAGCATCATCATCGCCTCAACCTCTGACACTGCTGAGCCTCCTATACATAACTGGGCAGTCGCGGCCAACAACATGAAGTCGTGAACGACACTTTTAGACAATACACAATTCCATCTTTCTAGATCCTTCTAATGTTCAGGAACGGATGTCAAAGAATGGGGACTCTGAATTTCTACGCTGCATTTACACGTCATCTGCAATCTATCTCAAGACATGATGCTGAACCTCATCATTATCATCACCACTAAATGTTCGCTTACAAAACTCGAGGCCCGGGCAAGCGAAACCAGCATGTCATGGTATCCAAATAGCTTTTAGACATAGACATGAATTCTTGATTGGCTATTCTTTAGTGCCCATGTGCAGTGGTGTGAAGAGAAGAGCCTCTGCAATTGAAGTCGCAGTTACACACAAGCTATTACTGCCACCATTTGGCAACCTGATGATGGACCTCATTAACATCTTCAACAACCGGCAACATAGCAGGGTTGGAAAAGCTTTTTATACAAAAGAAACATGGACTTCCCTCTCATGTGACAGTGCGTGGCTGAAGTAGTGTGAAGAACAAGATCTCCTGCCGTTCATGCTGTAGAAGTCCCAGCAGCTGAGAACATGAAACAGCATTCAATATCCTTTCAGACAAAAGGCATAATGCGTCCCTGTTGGGCATTCTTTAGGATGCAAGCAGAGCAGTGTAAAGAAGCAGAGACCATGCCATTCATGCAGTATTTATACACCGTTCCCCTCACGACCAGACATCGCTGCCTGATGATGAGAATCATCACGACCGCCCCATTCCCCCCTTCGCTCCTCTTAGTGTGAATTATACTTCTCCAACGCCGCCGCAATCGCCTCCACCAGCGCGGGCAAACTCCCCATCAGCACCTTCTTATGCTCGATCTTCTTGCCGTTGTAGTACACCATGACGCCTCCGCCTCCATCGCTCAACTTCTGGCTCGTTCGGTAGAAGCGGACTTGGTTCTTCGCGGCGGCTTGCTGGCTGTTACACATCAGCTCTTGTTCAACGAAGGGGAAGGCAAATGCGAATGGCGCGGACGGGGGAAATGTAAGAGGGAATTAACTCACAATTGCGCATATAGGTTATTCTCGACATCGGCCGACTCCTGGGGGTCTGCGATTTCGACGTGGACATGGACGACGTTGACGCCGTCTTGGTCTATGTAGCGGGCGTGTTCGCCCATGCTGTTTTGCCATGCGCTGTTAGCTTTTCCTCGGCTTTGAGTGGAAGGGGAACGAGGCAGTCAAGGAGGGACGGACGTCGAGATTGTTTTCCAGCCCGACATATTGTTATTTCTGTTCGCGGATTTGCTCGTAAGATGTGAAGCACTCTGATATGCCTTGATGCTCTCGAAAATAGAAGTGGTATGTCTGCGCTGTCTTGGTTTTCCTCTGCTTTTCGGCCCAAAAGAACAGGATGGAAAAAGTTAAACCCTCAATGCTACACGCGGCACGCTCACCCCATCTAAATCAAGGTCTCACACCGTCCACAACTGACGTCGTTGTATGCACCTTCAACGCCAACGTACGCCACACCCACATCTCGCGATCGGCTCGCCTATCCTAGTGGTCCTCTCGGAACTCTCGGAGAGCCCTCCGAATAACCTCATCGAAGGGGACCACGTTGCCCTGTCCGTTTCCCTGTTTTGAGCTCCCATCTTGCCTGTTTAGTGCATCTTGCCTCCGCGCTGTCGTAGCTGTCATACCTCTTTCGTGGCCCTGGCGGCGTTAGTGCGGCGGCATCTGCGGAAGGGGTCTTCCGATCGACCACGCCATCGGATCGCGGATCGCGGATCGCACTACCTACATCACTCACGCATATCGGGGGCACTGCCATTCCACACTGACTTTCTGCTTGTTTTGTTTTGTTTAGAAGGAGCTACCACCATACCGTACCCATCCACCTTAATCGATCCAAAAATTCCCTCCCCACCCAATCCAAATGTGAATTGATCCAGGCCAGTAGCCCAGTCTGCCTTTTTGTTGTCTAATGCCAGAAGAAAAGTGGCGCAGGAAGAAAAGCAAATGCAAACAGACGCGCAAAGTAAGTAAGCAGCAAGGGATATACAATTCCCCGAGGCATAGCTAAGGAAAAGCAAAGGGGATATCAAAGCGAAGTAGCAGGTACAAGAAGAGAAAGAAAAAGAAGTCGATCGAGCAAAGGAGCGAGTGTCGAGCGAGTGACCAAGAGCCGTAGAACCAGAGCCGACCGTACCGCCCCATCTATTCAGCCGTGTGTCGTCCTGCCCGTGGTATCTCAACGATTCGTATCCTGTGCCGACCGATACCGTACCCGCCCAGTGCCGACCTCCTCTTCCCAGATATGAAATGGACGCAAGGAAATCTCGGTCCCGTTGGAGACCGCGTTATTAATACATAGTTTGCGGCGATGCTGCCGTTAATGGCTATGGGCATCGATCATAGGTGAGACCACCTTACTAACGATCACCTGGCGTTGGTGTCAGGCGTGCCCTGATTCATCTCTTCGTCCTCGATCCTGCGCCTCACGCCACCGTCCACTTGAATGCCGTTCTGCACCCACTCCATCTTCTCAATGTCCTCGAGGCTCTTGCGGCCGCGTGACACCTTCTTCAGAAGACCCTCGACGCAAGCTCGCGCGCCTTCCCAGTCCTCGCCCTTCTCGGCGTCCCATTCGCCGTCGTCGTCACCAAACCTGATCCACATCCAGTCGCATCGTGCAATGCGATGAGCCGGCCGACTGCGTACGGGCTTGCCTGGTGGAGAATCGAACGGTAGACGACCTTCCATTAGTGCATAAAGGAGAACACCAAGGGCCCAGGCATCAGTTTGACGACCGTCGTACGGCTGACCCAGGAGAATTTCAGGAGCAGCATAATCTTCACTGCCACAGCGAGTAGTCAACAGAGGTGATTCGGGCGGAGCAGGAATACGGCGCGATAGGCCCAAATCCGTGAGTGTTGCTATAGGATACGGATGCGAACGTGGATTTTTGAGCAAGGGTACTGTGGAAACGGGAATATTAAGGAGAACATCTGTGACATATTAGTACGGGTTGCCCTCACAGACTGACCGGTGTGATATACTTTCTAACTTGATGTCGCGGTGCACAATGAGCTTCTCATGGAGGTAACGGGTGGCACTGACTAGCTCGGCGTAGATGCGCTGTACGAGATCTACACCGAGCAGGTCGCGGTTCGTGCTGGCTACGTCGAACAAATCACCACCGGGGCAATATGTCAAAACCAGCAGCGCTTGAGAATCACCGTTATCGAATGCTCGCAGATGGACGAGCGAAGGATGGGAGACAGAACGGAGCATCTCGACTTCCCGCTTCAGGCTTAGTTCTACGCGCTCTTCGTCGGCGCCGCCTGCAGGACCGTGCTCGACGACCTTGATGGCGACAAGTTTGCGGGGATCGAGGGTGGTCTCGTCGAGTGGGTCGTTGGCTGAGCGCTTCTCGCTTGTGGCTAGCCAGACTTTGCTAAATGTGCCTTGGCCGAGCTGGCGTACTGGGCGCCAGAGCTTCTTGACCATCTGCGGGCCTTGTCTCACGGTTATGTAGTCGACCTTGTCGTGTTCTGCGATCTCGTCTTCTTCACTCTCAGTGACGCTCCGATTGCTAGCGGGTGGTGTGGGCAGGCCAGCGGGTACTGTAGCGGGGACCAAGCCTCGCTGTGCGGCCAGATAGGCCTCACGGTGGAGTCGAGACTCATACGTAGTGTCGGGTTGAGACGTTTGGGGTGCCACATTCGAGATGGTGACATGTCGCGCGCCGATGTTGTGCATGGAGTCGGGCCTAAACTCGCTGAGGCTCCTGTTCCTCTCGCGGGAGGCGTCGTTCTTGTGCTGGGTCTGCATGCTGGCGTCCACGGCCTGCTCTCCAGCTGTCTTGAGCTTCTGGTACCCTTTCTTCTTCAACGAGGGTGAGGGCGAGAGCGTGCCGCCTCTGCTAAACATGGCGAAGGAATCGTCTCGGGAAGAGCCTGACGCGCCTCTCGAGCGAGGGCGAAACGAAACACCTCCCCTGGTCCATGATCCCGGCGAATCGCTCATAACCAGTGGCGAAGGGAGCGGGGTGAGATCGACCAAAGCGTTCAGCGCGGGTGATGAAAGTGCAGAGCCAGGTGAAAGCGACCCGGTCATGCTCCCCGCCGAAAACGTGCTCCGCAGATAGCCCTCCTGTATCGCAATGGGCGCCGTGGCCGAGTGCCGCAGCGCGTCCGCCGTGCTGCCGTCCCCGAGCGTCGTCGCGTGTTGCAGGCGCTCGGCAGCCTTCATGAATAGATCGTCGACGTCGGTGTTGAGCGAGAGGGCGGCCGAGGGGTTGCGGATGTGGAAGCGCGGCAGCGAGGGGTCGGCTGGGTCGTCCGTGTTGAGCGGCGGGAGTGCTGCGTTCAAGTGACTCGAGGTTGCATTGGCGGCCGGGTGGAGCGCGGTCGAGGAGCTGCTTATCGCAGAATGCGAGTGTGACTCGCTGCGGGCTGCACGAGGGGCCGCCAGGGCGGAGAGTTGGGTGGGGGACGAGCGGCCGCCCTGCTGCGAAGTCATCTTCGAAGTGTTGATGGAGCGCTGCGGCGGCACCGTTGTGTTTCGCTGACCGCGTCTGCGGTTCGTGGCGTCCGCTGGGCCCCGTCTGGGCAAGGCGTGACGAAAGTGCCTGCCGGACGCCTGCCTATTGCGCTGGCGCGTGCAAGGCTATCTGAAGCTCGATAGTTCACGATAGCCGTGACATGCACATTCGCCTACGCTGATGCGGCTCGCACGCTCTCCTGGCGCTGTGTGCACCGGACCGGACCCCTTATGCTACCCCGACGACCTGTGCGACCCAGCTCTGCTCCCATGTGCGCCATCGCAAGCATTCCGGCCTATGAGATTACTTCATTTGTGCACGATTCTTTCCGCGGCTAGACTCGCAGGCCAAGATTAGGCACAACATCCATACACCCATCCTATATCCCGCAGCCCGCACTTTGTGCCCACGCAATGGTCGAGGCATAACGGTAGACTGGCATCACAAAGTCACGCCCATTCGCAACGCCAGCTATGCCTTTCCACACATACGTCATTGAATTAGTGTCACTATCGAGAAGTACCCCGGACATCCGTGCCCTCCCCAAAGCTGACGCCAAGCGGCTCCGCGCCCTATGGCCAACGCTGCGGGCATAGTAGCGTTGAGGCCCCAAAAGAGACGTCTGGGCATCTTTCCAAGCATCATTACAAGTGAATTTCGTGAACAAGCCCATCTCCCTAGTCAAAGACAGCTGGCCAAGCAAAAGCACGAAATCCCCCAAACGTTAGCGTTGCCCAATCGCAGTATCCGAGCTCGGCCTTGCTGGCCCAGAGGAGACAATGCAGAATGTGTATCCCGGACGCATGTTTGCGTGAGATGCAAGGATCGAGACCCAATTCAACTCTGCACGATGCCTATGGCTGTCCGAATGACCTTTCGCCGTCAGCAAGTCTGCATCTTCTTTGCAATCCCTCATTTTGGCAAGACTTGGTTGTAGCCACACGGCTGCTGGTCATGCATCGGCGGGTAGTTGCTCGGCGGCTGTGGGTACCCTCCTGCACCGTGGCCGAAGGAACCACCCGGAGAATGGTAAGGATTGCCCATATTAGGGAACGGGTAGCTGCTGTTGTTCTCCCTACCGTCCCTACCGTACGGTGGACGACCAAGGAGAGTGTTGTTTCCGAACCGCCCAAAGCCAGTTGGGCCTGAGGGAACTGGGGGATGGGAGTCGTTGCCAGGGCCGCTGAGGTCGTAGAAGGGTGGTAGAGATGGCTGCGAACGAGAATTGACTAATGCGCTTGGCTGGAGGTCGAGGTCAGTAAAGGTACTGTCACAGCATGGGTGGGTACGTACCTCGCTAGGAGATGGATACACAGCCGTAGTCGCCTGGCTCTGGCCCTGAGTTTGTAGATCCTGCACCGACTTCTGGAGCTCCTTGATGCCATGGTCCATCGCGTTCAGTCGCGCCGTTTGCGCAGCCAGAAGCTCCACGACCTCAGACTTGATGAAGTCACGCAGCTTGTCCAGCTGGATGCTGAGATTGTGGCTCTGGTTTCCGTTATGATCGGCCTTCTCGCCTACAGAATTGATCTGCGACCTGATATCGTCGAATCGCTGGTCAACGGTGGTCTTGAGCTGCTCGTGCTTGGATGATGCTGCCTTGATCGCATGGTTGTTACAAGACTGCACCCAATCGTAGATGGACATTGCCACTACGTCGATATGCTCGTTCGTCATGTAGAAATGGTCGTGGATTGGCACTCCTGCCTTGGGCGGAGGTGGTATAGGTGTATGAGGAAGTACGGGTGGGACCTGGCCTGAAATACGCATCTGTTGAGAGCCTACCGCGCACGGAGGAGTCCTGTGCAACGGACTCGGGACGGCGCTGGACGAGTCGTAGTTGTTAAAGTCCACCCGACTGGGGCTCACGCCGCTGAGCATGTCTGTAAGCTTCGAGGAGGACTGCTCGGGTTGTAGAATGCCGTGCGAAGGTGCTTTTCCAGGCCCATCGGTGGGTGGTCGGTTGCGCAGCTCTTCCATGATGCGCGCGCTCACGTTGTCGTTCTTGGGGCCAAGTACCGGTTGTTCAGCTGCACCTTTTGAGATCGATCTTGCCGTCGCCGATTGCGGGTCGATCTCGCCCACGTCGCCCTTGAAGACGATTGGGATCGATAGGGAAGAAGAAGTCGGAGAATTAGATCTCGTGGGATCGGCGGATTGGAGAACTTCCTGGGCCATTGATTACTTGGAGGGTACATATGAATTCGGAATAAAAAGGGAGTACGGAAGGCGTGCTCGCCGCTCAAGGGAAGGCAGGCGCGCTGATTTTGAGAAGGTGAAGGCGGGGCGGCTGTCGCTTCCGCGCGTGAAGGCAGGCACGACTGGGGTCACTCACCTGCTCGATTTCCTTCTCTTTCTTGCGGACTGCAGTCTTTGGAGGCGAATACACCGTCGGAAGAAGGTACTCCAGCTCTGGTGAGGGCTTTTGGCGCGCGGCGGCATTGACCTGCTGTGCGCCACGCTGAAGCCAAGCGCTGGTTGCAGTAATTGGAGTCGTTGGAGCGCTCCGGTGCTCAGCACGCAGAGTAGAAAGTGGGCCATTGCTTTTGTCCGATGAGGTCAATGGAGCGCTGTAAGTGGGCTCGTCTTCTTCGTCAATGGTGTACTCGACCACACCGTGAGCAGAGAACAACGGCTCACCTTCGACAAACTCGGGCTTGCCACCTCGAGGGCAGTATTTGCTGGGGCTTTCACCACCCCGTGAAGGAATGGGATTCACAGGGGGGACAGAAGGCACCATCAGCTTCATGCCGCTGTCCTCGAAGTCGTCCGGTCCTGTTTCTGGCGTGGGTGGTTGAAGAAGCTGACTCACCGTCCTATTGGCATTCGTAGTTTTCAAGGCCGCAATCTTCCTCTCTAGATCCGGAAATCGATGTCGAAGATTTGGCGGAAGTGAATCTTTGCGCGGCGGAATAGGCGGGAGTTCCTGGGTAGTGTTTGGGAAACCTGTCAGTGCTTCAAGTGTCTGCTCATGTGCGGTCAACGGTGCTTTCGTTGGGGACTTTGGTGGTGACGACTTGCGGCTCGTCCGACCCCTAGGGGACATTTGCACGGGACTATATCGACGGGAATGGCCGTAAGTCCCGGGTTGATTGAACACCTTTGAAGGAAGAGACTTGGACGTATCCGATCGCGGTACAGCAACTCCACCTGACATCTTTGCCAAAGGGGAGAACTTCCTGGTCTTTGCAGGAGGTGGAGTCGCTCCCATCAGCCTGGCCGCTTTCAGAGGCATAGGCGGAGCCGGCGATTTGCTTTCCCGGGGCAGGGGCTTCGAAGAGAATGGTATGCTCACGCCGAATATCTTCTTTTTTGGGCTTCGAGTAACAATCTCTTGATCTGAGGACTTGCTCAATTGAGAGCCTCTGTCCTGTCTAAGGTCGTTTATGTTCACATAGTTGCCAGGCAAGGGCGCAGAGCCTGTCACAATTAACATGGCGCTGGGCACGTTCATAAAGCGGGCTCTAATTACCGTCTGTTGGCGTGTCAGGCACCAGGCCCATCAATCTGAAGAGCTTGCGCTCCTTCTGTGCTTCTATTTCAGCTCTCGAGGTAGCCGCTTCGCGAAGACCTTCCAGTTGATTCTGGGTAGATGTCAAGCTGTGATAGCTCCGCTGAGAATGCCTGGACCGCGCCGTGGAACCATGGCGGCTTGTCACCGACGTTGAGTGTTGTGAATTGCCTGATTTTCGTGGAGACTTGCGAACTTGGTCGACCAGGTTCGAGTAAGCCTCCTTGGAAGATAGCTTGGTAGCCGTCGATTTCGAGGGCGGGACTGCTAGGTTTGAAGGGACAACGGCAGCTGAGGCTCCCCACTGTGACGAACCAAGAGGATCAGCTGTGCTTGGGCGTGACGTTGACACTTGTTGGCCCCCTTCTGCTCGCCTTCGCTGCTCTTCTTTCGCCCGCTCGGCAATTGCAAAAGCATTGGGACCTGGCACGATTGGGCGAGGCGGGTACGGCGGGGGTATCTCAATGGGAGGTGGGCGCTTCTTCTGCGCCTCATACGGGGACGCCATGGCTCTCGCGCATACAAATGTAGGTATAAAAGCAGTTGGCAAAGGTCTGTTGTTTTGATTAAGGTCCCGCAATAGAGATGCACGGGTGAGGGATCCTCAATCAGCTTCGATACCAAAGCTCCGCCTAGGGCACGGTTGGATTTGCACGGCCGGCACGAACGCGGCAGGCTCTGTTACTGCAAAGAAAAATGGAGGTCAGCGCGTATCCAGGAGAGACGCAATGCGAAAAAAAGCGGTGGTGCGGTAATGCCGTGATGCTCGCGATGTTTTGGTTGACTTTCGCAAACGCGTTGCCTTCACTAACCCATTACCAAGAAGCCCTCGTCCGGGGCAACCGACAGCAAATGGCAGGCACGTAGGCGAGCGCACCGGGATACACGCGAAACGAAAGGGAACGATACTTGAAAAGATAGGCGGTGCTTACTATGCTGTGCAAGACGCCGTGCTCGTGCCGAGTCTTGTTGTCTGCAAACATCTGTGTCAGGCACAAATCGTCCCATCAGACTGATACGTGATGCGCATCAAGAAGAAGTGACGTCTTTGACATCTTGAATTGTAAGAAGGATAGGGTGCAAGTTCATAAGTAAGGAAAAAACATCGCTGCTGGCAAACCACAAGGTATCCAAAATCACGCCAGCCCTGAGAAAGATTGGAAGGGAATATAGGTTCATCAGCGATTCGCCTTCTAGAGGATGATGCAAACTTTGCCCTTCCTCTTACCCTCTTTTCTGCCTCCCTCTTTCGTTGTAGGAGGCTCAAGTGCAGCCACGATAGCCTGCACTAGCATTAGTACAAATCAAATTTAGAGTGTCAACGGTAGACTCACCTCATCAAAAACATCCTTCAGCTTGTACTGCGTCAAAGCAGAGCACTCCACATATTTGACTGCGCCCAGATCCTTGGCCATCTTCTCGCCATCTTCCCGTCTCACAGGTTGCATCCGCTGTTTAGCCAACTTCTCTTTGACTGATACATCTTCTCTCAAATCCACCTGCGTACCAACAATGAGGCAGGGAACACCAGGACAGTGATGGTGCACCTCAGGGAACCATTTCTCTCGAACGTTCTCAAACGACGCGGGTGACGTGACGGAGAAGCAAACGAGGAACACATCGGTTTGGGGGTATGATAGCGGGCGCAATCGATCGTAATCTTCTTGTCCGGCAGTATCGAAGAGACCTAATGTGTACGGCTCGTCACCGATCCTACAACCAATCAGCAGGAGCTCTATGTTGGCGGCTCCTTTCTTCGGTGACACAATTGCATGCATCATGACGAGGGAGTTTCGCTTTGCAGATTCTCGAGGGCGAGGCTCACATTACAGTGACAGCGTAGTTGTCGAACACGGTAGGAACATATTCCGAGGGGAACTTGTTGGTTGTGTAACTGATGAGGAGACATGTCTTGCCAACGGCACCGTCGCCGACGACGACACACCTGGAAGAACCAATTAGTTATGATTCCTGCATGCTGGCATGCCTCTAGCACGTACTTTATAGTTGCGACGACCATGGTGTAGGAGGGTGGCTGTGCGGTAGGAGAGGGTCGGTAGGGGTGCGGCGGGCGGCAGCGGCGAGAGAGTGGCTGCGGTCGCGTGCGAGGGTAATGGTAACGTAGAGTAACGGTTTGGCTGTTGCAAAGGCTACGGGTGGGCTATCCAAACGAGGGGTGTTGTGGGCGAGGGCGCCTGGTGCGAAACAGTCAGTCTGGGCCACGCCGCACAGCAACAGGTGGCGCTGGAGACAGCGGCAGCGTACCTGTGAGTCTTCCCAGAACCACAAGAGGCGCGTGCTACGTAAGTTGTCGTCGTGAAACTCGCAATGTCGGAAGAGTCGAGGTCTCAAAGCGGGTTGCCGAGGGCGTTTGGAACAAGGAAGCGGCGAGGCGGTGCCAGCAACGTGACGCGGCGATCGGCCGGAGTGCCGATATAACGGCTGGGGGCTGGGGGACTTCTTTGAGAGATTCGCACACGACAGCAGCGTTTGCCTTGTCGCTGCCCGGCGCAGAGAGTGAGTGGATGAAGGGTAGCGGAGGTTGAGCTAAGCGCGCCTTCGGCGGGCGTGGCTAAACTAACGTAGCCTGGTTCTCTTCATAAAATAGGTAGCATCCTCCCCACGTCCACAGCGTCCTCTCGTCTGACGCGAGCGACCCTCATTTTTTTAAGCAGCTGCAGCGACGGCACGAGACATTTCTTAGCCAACAGTTCACTGCTTTGCGCGAAGCTATCCAGCAAGGTGTTGACGCAGATATATTCGAAGTATAAGTTCTCTGTGCATAGCACGAGCCCCAACATATCCACGATTACCGCGCAGGTGACATCTGGGCGATGCGCGACGGCTGTCTGAAGCCGCAAACTAGATGCCGCGACGGCGCAATTCGTTTTGCAGCCGGTTGTACAGCATCTTGCAGTTTCAGCAACGAGGCTGACGGCCGGTACCCAGATTGAGGCGAACACTTCCGTTTGAGAATTCACCATGTGTACAAACAGCGACTGCCACACAGTGGTTGGCACAAAGTACTGGACTTCTCGTGCACACCTCATCCTGTAGGAACTCACTGTACGATACCGTCACAAATCCATTATTTCATACTTTACCCTAGATTCTCACAGCTACAAAAGTCTAGTCTTTAGAGGAAAATTATGTCAAGGGAATCCTGCCACTGCATAACAGTTGTCGGGACGTTCTAGAACATAGACTAGCTATGCCTGCACACGGCAACACCAGTATTAAGTGAGCTGGGCAATCCCGAGGTCTCTGTCATGTGTCTGACTTCTCACCTGGGCAGATTCCAGATACGCACCTGCGCCTGCGTTACTTGCAATCTTGGAGCATCCTACAGTAGCAGTTCTTAAAGCTCGATGCAGGGTGCCGTTGCTGGAACCTTAGGGTTTTGCTTCAGCCAATCAAACCACAGATGTCTCTTTTCTTTTAGTGGCTGGGCACCGCTCACCAAGACGTTCGATCACGAGGAAGCAATCCCACTCGACAAATGCTACCTATACTATAGTAGACATGATAAACACGCCGTGACACTGAAAAATCCTACCCGCCGCCATGGATAATATTGATGATGACCTTGATCTCTGCTACCACCGCGATTTGAAAACTGATGTCTACTACCGCTGCCCATCCTCGGAGGTAACAAGTCCTCCTGTTGTGTATGCAGATGTGGCTAAGTTCATTTCAATATACCGGTAATCCTTGGACGGCGCACTTTGTCGCGAGTTTGAAAAGAACACAGCCAGCCTGATCCCTGTGGATATCGTTACCGAGTTCGTCTTCAACAAAGCCTCCACAATAACAATAGCCGTGACGCAGCAGCCGAACCTCAACGCTCTGTTCGAGCCAGCCGACTACCCCCGAAGAATCACTATCGAGCATGCTCTTTGCTATGGAATTGATGGCAAGGAGAGGCTCAAACTCCAGAGAGCCATTGCGCGGTGGGTGCCATGCAGTATCGATCCCAAGGCTTTCATTAATCGTTGTGCAGCGGCTTTATTGAGGCCATCCAGGCAATTGATGGATTCAAATATACCGAGCTTCAGGCTTGGAGCAAAGATGGAAGCGACGGTGCCAGGTTCAAATACGTTTGCCTGGACAGTCTGCAAAATCGCAACCGAAAGAGCAAAACGAAGAGAAAGAACAGCTCAAAAGACGCCGATGGCGGCAACGCTCAGAATATATCGAAAAGATCTGAGCTATCAACATATGATTGTGGTGGTGCGATATATGCAAGATTTTCCACAAAGCGCGAGGCTGTCAACGTGAGGTACATCCATAATCCGATACATGGAGATGTTGAAAGCCGCCCAGCAAACCAGGAGAGGTGAGTTCCATTCTTTTCAGCTTATACTGCCGCCATGACATTCGCGTGATACCACCTATTTTTGTACACACAGAACTCATGGCCAAGCTAACCTTCACGCTCAATCAATTAGCTCAGGCTTTATCAAGCAACAGCACTACCTCCACCGGCACGTCAAATGGCACCAAGCCAAAGAAATGGAAGAAAAGCCAGAATGATCATCACGTGGAGGCCCACTCTGCGTTCCAGGACCAGGAACTTGACATGTCCACGTCTCCTGAGGCCTCTAAAGCTGGTTCGAAAAAGAAGCGCAAGAAAAATGCGGTACAATTAGAAGGAAGTGGATCTGCAACGAAAAATAATCTGAAAACAAAGCAAGCGAAATCACCCTCAAAAGCGTGCCAAGAGGCTCCGGCACGGGACCCAACCCCAGAGCCTGTACAGCCTGTCAAGGACATATGTCTGCATTGCTGCAAAAAGAGGATCAAGTGCAATGAAGCTAAGCCTAACTGTGACCAGTGCCTGAGGGTGTTATGGACGTGTCAATATAGGCACCTGGTCCAACGAAGCGCTCGAAGAACGGATGTTTGAACTGCCGTTCACGAAAACGCAAATGCACAGAAGAAAGGCCGTCGTGTGCCTATTGCCTCAAGGTCGACGATGATTGCATGCACGGCGAATACGTATGAGATGGAACGCGCCACAACAACCGAAACGTCAACGAATCCGGAGCTGTCATGCTCTATACGGAAAGAGTCTTGTGTACAACATCTTCCGAAACGGTGATATCGTCCCAGCACTACCACTGAACAGTGTACGTAACAACACACTAACATCCATACCTTCCTCTAATCCCGAAAATAGATTGCGTGGAGCTGTTTATCTCAAAACACGGCTCAAACAAAGGGTCGCGCAGCACAAGAAGCCCAGTTTAGGACTATCTTAAAGATGCGTACGAGCTAGGAAGAAGATGCATGCACTTTTGTTTGATCCTAGCTCCACCTTAGTATATGCAGTCACGGGTATTGTACCGGTATAGGTGCCCAAGCACCCGACCTGACCTGAGAGTTAATACTTGGGAAGCAACAGCGGCGTTCTCCACTACGATCTGGGTTGCCCATAAATTCCGGGTTGCATAGCAGGAACACCAAACAGCGCGACACACGCACACTAAAGAAATAATTCTACAATCCCTCAGTTGCTCAACGAGTGCAGTCTATCCATGTTCAATGCAGTGTGTTCAGATGACGTCCCTTAGCCGTCGATCGTGTATATACCGACCCCTGTCAGCCGAATGAAATCCTGGAGCTTCGGGCCGCCGCATGCTTAAATCCATACGACAATTCAATATACACAGCCAGAGTCTATCATCATCGCAATATAGCTAATACACATCCCCACAAAGGAAATCTTGAATATTCGATCCGCCTAGCATGTGGTTTCCTAGATTTTGGTGCCGGCTATGGGATCCAGATTGTCCCGTGCAATTCTGTCGGCTCGTGGATCGCCGCTCACAAGTGAACCACTTGTACTTAAAGTGTTGAGTGCCGTAGGGCGTTCGCGCTCTCGTGCGAACACGAGCTTGAGGAAATCGGTTGCCGTTCCTCTTTGCTACGATGCGCGGGTTTTCCATCCCTCTTCTAGTTTCGGCTGCAGTGACGCGAGCGTCAGGTGAGACGGAGTGCCTAGCTCAACATATGCCATGTCCTGATATATTGGCAGCTCTGCCGTCGGACCAGCCATCGAAGCGAGCAATCATCAGCTGGGACGACGCATACGCCAAGGCAACGACAGCTCTTGCCAAGCTCTCCCTGAGTGACAAGGTCGGTATCGTCACCGGCACTGGTTGGCAAGCCGGTAACTGCGTCGGAAACACCAAAGCGGCTAGCTCGATCGGATATCCATCTCTCTGTCTCCAAGGTAAGTGTACTGGCAGCGGAGTAATTTCAAGGAGTTCATGTTACACCAGACGGCCCTCTTGGAGTGCGCTACATCAATGGCGCCACATCCTTTGCCGCTGGCATCCACGCTGCATCAACTTGGGACATCGACTTGATTCGCGAACGTGGAACTTTCCTTGGACAAGAAGCAAAACAACTGGGTATCCATGTACAACTCGGCCCTGTCGCTGGACCCATGGGAAAGATCCCAACAGGTGGACGAAACTGGGAGGGTTTTGGTGCTGATCCCTATCTCGTGGGAATCGCTATGAGGGAAACGATCCAAGGAATGCAGGAAGCTGGAGTGCAAGCTTGTGCAAAGCATTACATCGGCAATGAACAGGAGAAGAATCGGGAGAGCATGAGTAGCGCGATCCCAGATAGGGTTATGCATGAGCTCTATCTGTGGCCATTCGCGGACTCGGTGCAGGCCGGTGTGGCAAGTGTTATGTGTTCGTAAGTGTCGACCGTGGTGATTGTCGCAAGGTTCACGGTACTGATCTCAGTACAGCTACAACAAGATCAATGGCACATACGCCTGTGAAAATGGAGGAATCATGAACAAGCTGCTGAAAGATGAGCTTGGTTTTAAAGGATATGTCATGTCTGATTGGAACGCTCAGCATACAACGACTGGAAGTGCCAATGGAGGACTGGATATGACCATGCCAGGCAGCGACTTCAACAACCCGAAAGGAAACATTCTTTGGGGAGCAGGTGAACAAATCAAACCCGTGACGTCGTCTCTAAGATACTAACAATTGAAAAGCGCTTCAGTCCGCTGTATCAAGCGGTCAAGTTCAACAATCACGTGTTGATGACATGGTCAAGCGCATCCTAGCAGCCTGGTACTTGGTTGGACAGGACAAAGGCTACCCAACGGCAACCTTTAACTCCTGGAAGATCGGAAACTATAACGTTGGCGGCAATCACAAAGACAATGTACGGAAGATGGCACGTGACGGTATCGTCCTGTTGAAGAACACAGGGAATGCGCTACCGCTAAAGAAACCTAAGAGCATCGCCGTGATTGGAAGTGATTCGATTGTAGCACCGAAGGGCGCGAATGCATGGTATACTGAGCCCCGCCTGTCCAAATTAGGATGCAAGCTGACCTACCAACAGCGCAGATCGAGGTTGCAATGATGGTACTCTTGCCGTAGGATGGGGTAGCGGAGCTATCGAGTTCCCATACCTCATCGCACCCCTGGATGCTATCAAGACCCAGGCCCAAAAGGACGGTACCACTATCACGACGTCAACAAACGACAATGCGCAGCAAGGTGCTTCCGCTGCTCAGAACGCCGAGGTCGCAATAGTCCACATCAACTCCGACTCCGGAGAAGGCTACATTACAGTTGAAGGCAACGCTGGTGACAGAAAAGATCTCAACCCATGGCACAACGGGAACGATCTCGTCAAGGCAGTCGCAGCTGTGAACAAGAAAACTATTGTTGTCATCCACAGTGTTGGCCCTCTCATCCTGGAACCATACATCGACAACCCGAACGTTGTTGCTGTTGTTTGGGCTGGATTGCCAGGTAAGTCCTTCGTTGGTACAATGAGCACAATCTTAACACCGGATAGGTCAAGAGTCAGGCAACGGCCTCGTCGACATTCTCTACGGCGCTGCTTCCCCCAGCGGCAAGCTGCCATACACAATCGCCAAGCAGCCCTCCGACTACGGCACCGCCGTCACAAGCGGCGACGACGCATCTTGGGACCTCTTCATCGATTACCGCAGATTCGACAAGAACAACATCACACCCCGCTTCGAATTCGGCTTTGGTCTCTGTAAGCCTTTCGCCTTCTTCACTCACAAACCAATCCCCTAACTAGCAACAGCCTACACAAACTTCACCTACGACGCCCTCACCGTCACCGGCGCTCCCACAGCGGGCCCCGCCACCGGCGCCAAAGCACCCGGCGGCCCAGCCGATCTCTTCGAAACCGTCGCCACCGTCACCGCGAAGATCACTAACAGCGGCGGCGTCGCAGGCGCGGAAGTCCCGCAGCTGTACATTGGGTATCCTGCGAGTGCGAACGCGCCGCCGAAGCAGCTCAGGGGCTTCAATAAGTTGAATCTGGCGGTTGGAGCGAGCGGCACGGCGACATTCAAGTTGCGGAGGAGGGATTTGAGTGTCTGGGATGGGGGGAGGTGGGTTGTGCCGAGTGGGGAGTTTGGGGTCTTTGTGGGGGCGAGCTCGAGGGATTTGAGATTGACGGGAAAAATTATTGTTTAGATGAGGAGTTCAATGGGAGAGGGAGAATATGTGGGCATCTATGGAATGAATGCTACTGTTGTGGACCAGTTGAGCGTTCAGCTGCCACGCATTGGCGCTAATTTGAACCAGGACTAGCTCCTGTCAGCGTCCATAAAAGTAGTAATCGTTCAATCAACACCAACTCGAAGTCACACATATTGTGGCCCATAATAGCTAATCAGTCCGCCGGAATTTTAGTGACTGTCTGTCCCATCCGGCCGCCCCACCGCACCGCATACTCGCGGCAAGAAATCGTAAAGCAAGCCAATACAAAGTGCCCTTGACGTACACGCCTCCCGTCAGGGACACTCCCTACATCATCAATCCAAACTTTGGGTGGAGTCTAGAAATTCCAGTTAAAGTTGGACGCCTATTGGGGGCTCGAAGCATCACGTTTGGCGGCTGCGGCAGCCTCCCTACCGAAGATCCAGTTGAAGTTCGATGCCCACTGAAATCCAGGATCTGGACGCACGATACGAAGTCAGTGCGAGTCAGGAAAATGGGACTGAGATACGAGGTGTCTTCGTTTGAGACATCGTCTTCTTACGTGGAAGTTACGTACCGTCGCGCTTAGCCATTTCAGCTTTGGCTGTGGCAGCTTCAGCAGCTTCCCTACCGAAAATCCAGTTGAAGTTGGATGCCCATTGGAAGCCGGGGTCATCGCGCTTGGCGGCTGCGGCAGCTGCTTCTGTGGCCTCTCTACCGAAGATCCAGTTGAAGTTGGACGCCCACTGGAATCCGGGGTCGTCTCGCTTGACCGCTTCAGCTGCTTCCGCGGCCTCTCTACCGAAGATCCAGTTGAAGTTGGACGCCCACTGGAAGCCTGGGTCATC